>NW_006776646.1:1622712-1634947 GCF_000442215.2 Lipotes vexillifer
GCAGATTTGCGCAACGACTGGATTGTTGTAAGAGCATGAGAGCAATTTAATGGACGTGCCATATGGGTAAAGAACTCTTCTGGAGCCAAAGCAAGTGACGTGAACTAATTTTCATGGGCTCTGAAAACAGAGAAGTGGATGAAGCACTGTGTTTAAGGCGTTTTATTCTAACAACACAGTTTTGGTTTTGACTGATACACAATACAGGTTTAACACAGGTGAGGCTAGGATTGCTGTGTTAAGTATTTCGTGTTCCATTTACAAGAGGGGTCTAGATTTCTGAGAACTTGTCAGAGTATCACTTTTATTTTTAACATATTGCTATAAATACCTAAGCCAAGATACAGTATGGGAGAAGTGAAACTTTAAAGTTATTTTGTAAAACTCCATCTAAACTTCTCCAGCATTTATCCCAAAGATTATATCTCCAAGGAAAAAAAAGTTAATTATATCAATTTGCTTTTCTATTAAATATACTTCAAATAGATGCTTCATATTAGATGGCAAATTATTACCTAATTTTGTATCTACTGAGTATATTTTAATTGTTTTTAATGTATTTTTTCAGTGCTTTCATATGTTTATTTCTGGAAGATATGAATTGTTATCTGTTTAATGTCTTTCATAAGCACCACAGATATGATGCCCCAAAGTAGAAAAAAAATCAAGAAATTATACTCAAGCATATTTCTTGGAAATATTTCCATGCTGGCTTTAAAACCATTTGACTTTGGCTTCAAAACCATTTTGACTTTTAGACACTGAACTCTAAAGACCTGTTTGTATGAATTTCCCTTTCCCCCTTTCATCCTCCATCATTCTCAAGAAACTTTCAATCCCCACATTTTCTCTTCTGACTTTGCAATATACAATCCTGAGACAAAATGACCTTTTGTGAAATTCTCTAGGGTAAGGGATCACCGAGTAGATGAGCCTTAAAGTAGGAATTATCATTTTATCTCTTCCAGCAAGGGATTTCACTTTATGCTTTAATTTCTGGCCTGTTGACCCAGGATTACAGATTTTTAAAGTCATTGGCAACCTGCCTTCCAGAGTTCATCTAAAATTTTGTCTCTACCTCTCCCCTACAAGAACAGATTTCACTTTTAAAAGTCTGAGACAGAAAATGCAGCAGGGACAGGGTTGGAGGGAAAAGTGTAAGGGACACAGCAAGTTTATAAAAGTTTTATATAGTTGTAAGTTTTAGTCCTTGGGCCTTTTTAGACATTAACTACAACAAAATCATAGAAAGCAAGACCTAAATAAATAACATGCTAAGTGTTTAGAAACTGTAAATTAAAAATGTCAAATACATGGGCTTCCCTGGTGGCGCAGTGGTTGGGAGTCCACCTGCTGATGCAGGGGGCATGGGTTCGTGCCCCGGTCTGGGAAGATCCCACATGCCGCGGAGCGGCTGTTCCCGTGAGCCATGGCCTCTGAGCCTGCGCATCCGGAGCCTGTGCTCCGCAACGGGAGAGGCCACAGCAGTGAGAGGCCCGCGTACCGCAAAAAAGTCAAATACAGAGATATCCAATTTGAACAGCGTTTTCTAATTCCAAATAATCTTCACTCCAGCAGTGCTGTGGCTCATGAATTCCTTTTGCTTTGGACAAGAAACATACTTTTGGAATCGTGAGGTGATACTTAAAATGAATATTTGTGCATATCAAAATATTTGCTTTTAAAGACTATCTGAAGTATTTATACATGAAATCACACTTCTGGGATATACGTATCTGGGGTTGGGGGATGAAATGGAGGAAAATGGGTGAAATACAGATGAAGCAATCGAGGAAATGCAGGTGCCTGAGGTTGGGTGATGGGTACGTGGAGTTCAGTATACCAGCCGCTCTATCTTTGCATATATTTGAAAATTTCCATATTTCAAAAAGGTGACAAGGTTTCCCATACATTATGATCAGCAACTTTACCTTTGTTCAATATGCATGGAATAGAGTCAGTAGGATTAGTTTTAGCTCACTTATTGATAAGAACCATTTTATTGTTCCTTGCAAGAGATTTCATGTTCTACCCCAAAGGACAGATGTGATTGTATGTGTAGGATCATAAAACCACACACATATGCATATTATCACCCTTTTTCCTAACAGAATTTATATTCCCCCAATACATTTTATTCTCAATAATTCAAAGGAAGTGTGCTGGAGTATTAGAAAATGTAATTCATTAGGCAGACAGATTTTACAGAAATATCTTATAGTGCTACATATACAAGTATGAGTTAGCTATGTGAACTTAACGTACCGTGAGTCTTCCACAACATCAAATCCAAACAGCTTATCCCTAAGGCATCAGGACCCTAGTTCATTCTGAAGACGAAGTTATACTTAGCATCTCTTTTGAATACACTAACATATCAACATTCCAGTTGGAATAAATATAATACAGTCAACAATTATCACTTAATGAGCATTTCCGTTACAGGCCCCATGCCAACATTTTCATATGTATTTCCTTTTCATCCCACTAGTGGTGTTAAGAAGTTATTATTAACCACCATCATTTAGGTTAGTGAAGTGTGATTCAGGGAGGTTAAGAAACCCAGCAGTAAATGGGTGGAGCCACACTTTGGAGCCAAGTCTGTCTGAATGCAACGGCTGTGACATAATTATACTATATATGAATTTATACACCGTGCGTGCATGCGCACAGTCGTGTGCCAATTGTGTGCCAATTGGCACAGTTGTGTGCCAATCCAAAGGATTTAAAAAAAAAAAAGCATATCCAAGGTTCTACGGTTCAGGAACATCATATTCACCAAACTTGAGGCCTGAGTTTACACTACAGTCTTAACGATACTATTTCCATCCTTTTATTATAGTTCGGGGCAAGATGGTATGCTCAGGCAGGTCACACTTTCCCAAGGAGCCTCTCCTCCTGCGCAGCAGACTGAAGCACGTTTTCCTTCTTCTGTAGGGCTGACTTCTGCTCCACACGTTAGGCAAAAGCAACCAAGGCTGCTCATACAATGGTGAATCTCAGGTAAAGTTTAGGGGAGACCATCATTTGGTATTCTAAAATAGTTGAAACGTCTTATTTGTATTAAAGCATTTTCCCTACTGTTTTTAGAAAATATGGTATATTGAAGGCACATACACTATGGCCAGTAGTGTGAACCAAAAAAAAAAAAAAAAAAATTGAAAAATATCTTTAAAATATTTCAAATTTTTATTAAATATTTTTTATTCAGTTTTAAGATCACAGTTAAAGTACTTTAGCATGTTATACACATGACTTACATGTGCAATTTTTAGAAATATCAAATTAAGTATAAGATTTTGAAGAAAGAAATTATATAAATGTGTATATTGACTTTTACTACACATACATCTAAGAAAGCAATAATTCTGTTGTACCATTAAGTGGAAATCATTTATTACATGGCATGTTTACACCAACTCTAAAGAGAACCAAGCCAATTTCTGAAAGCAAAAAAAATGAGCGATTCGGTCATGCTGAAAACTGTCAACAGACTTAAGACCTGGTGGTCAAATGAAGCTGTGGTTAATTTATGACAGGTAAGTAAGCAATTCAAACCTATGGGAAAAGTTCATAATCTGGTATGTGGACTCTCAGGTGGTTTTTATTCCTTTCTGACAGATTCCTGAGAGCAAGACACGAGTGCTAAGGAAATGAGAAACATGTTGCCAAGCATGTGCTGAGCTCCAGATCACAAACCTCCCCCACCCCAGTTCTGCCGCTACGAGCTGAGGCACTAAAGTGAGGTGTCAGGGGACGTGAGCACCCCCCTGGGGCCGCAAGGGGAGGTCATGGTTAGTCCACGAAACGCGTGCCTCTGTGATTTAGGTTAGAGCTTGTGAGGTAAGATGTGTGGTGCGGTGCAGTGGGAAGGTGTGGAGGCATGGAATTAGGTCCTTGCTCCTCGGTAACCAGTTCTGGCCCAAGTTATTAGAAAATCTTTGGAAAGAGTAGTAATGTTCACAATAACTAATTCTGTGCATAAAGATCAACTTAAGGGCAGGATCCATTTTGACCACTGACTGCAACAAGAAAACAGTGGCCACCGAACTTCTAAGCACAAGGTTTCCTCTTTTCAATTATTAGTATAAATCATACCACCACAAACAAAATTTGGCCAGGAGAGGAAACTATTTTGTATGTGTGAAGAAAATGTATATTTATATTTTTAAGGAAAGCGTAGCACAAACAGATGGAGGTGTATGAGGGGAATCAAATGTACTTGTCTTGTTGTTCACTCTTTTGCTGCTTCTTTTTCTAAAATGTAAGATAATGTCCCCAGTGAAAAGGACAGGGTCATTTAATATGGGGTATAATAAATTTAGCTACCACTTCCAAACTATATAAAAGCAAAGCGGTCCATCAAACCCTGAATACTTCACCAGACATATCTGGTAAGATGAACTGAACAACTGTTTCTTTTTTTATTGTAAGTATGATGTTAGTCAATCTAAATAAGATAACTGTAAAAAAAAAAAATCCCCAAACTCAAATAAACACAAAATCCAAATCTAATTCTTTGGGAATGCTTGTATAAATAAAAGCAACACCTAATTAACAATTAGTACACTCTTTATAAGGTGCAAAACAAGATCCTATGTGGGGAAAGCTAAATTTTAATTCCCACCTAGCAGTCACTCTGAATACTTTATAGGTCAAATGTAATAAGAGCATTTGCTTCTACTACCCATTTTCAGCAATACATTGTTCTCTCTGGAGAAGGTGGTTTGGGAAGTCAAAACACTGCAGCGGAAAATAGTGGCACTGAAGGTAGAAGCGAAAAAAGACAAACCTTTGAAACAGGACTTACTGAAATTAACCGTTAAAGCCGAGGTAGCCCATTAGGATTGGCCTTATCTGAGGGCTCTGTGGAGCAGTGCAATCAAAGGTGAACCTTCTCACAGCATCACGTACACCCCGACTTTCCCTTTACAAATGATGACTCCAGGCCTTGCACGACTTCCTTCCTTTTCCCCCATGAAGCGGCAATGCTTCCCCTTTGCTGTATGGATGCTGGCCTCCAGCCTCCAGCTGCTGGTCTCCAGAACACTTAGGATTCATACAGTAGTTTAGCAGGCAGCATGGTCCCACTGCTTCACATTAATGCCAAATGCCAAACCTGGAACAGTTACTTGATATTCCCCATCCCTCCCCCGGAACTGTATAAACAAAACATGTCATTCAGTTTTCAGCTTACTCCTAATACTGTATCGATTTATAATTTGCTTGAGATTTTACATAGGTGCAAACATTTCCAGAGGGTGAGCCAAGGACTACAGAGTGCAAACAAAATTTTCTATGACTCAGGCAGGGTAGCATCTGACTTGATAAGAGAGTGACAGAGATTACACAAGTTGGATTCTAAATGACCAGACCAGTTCAGATGCTCCTTTTTGTTCATAGTGTTCCATCACTTTTTTCCTCTGCAGCAGTTTTAATGGCAGGAACTATAATAATAGTGATAACGTGGGAATGAGTTCAGCATGGCTTCGAGGGGGCACTGGTAGAAAGCTCATCTGACGGAATTAAATAAATATATTTTCGGGGGGGAAAAGACTGTCAGAATTACAATGGTATGATATATCCTTTAAAAAAGAGGGCTTTAAAGAATTCACCATTTTCATCTAAAATCTGGGAACTAACCTAGTTTGGGGATAAGAACCTGTGTCTTCAAAGTGGCTGTGGGACCTTTTTCCTTTTCCTGGCCTCATTACAATTATCCAAACAAATAAACACTTAAGAAGGGTGTCTTACAGTATTTTCTCTCTTTCACTCAGCTTCTTAGAGCTGCAGCTTCAGTAACTATAATATACTCTACACACTTCAAAATTACATAGGAAAATACCCAGAATAACTAAATAAATAAAAGGCTAAAGAAAACTGGAACAGTACTGTGTCTCCATCTGAGACTAAATCATCCACTTCCAGCAACACAGAGAAGGGCTGGGACAATTTTTTTCAAAAGATTTATATACAGGTTTGAATCCAGAAATTAAGGTTAAAAGCATAAATATTGATAATTTCAACTAGATTCAGAATGGTTTCAGAAAGATATGATACAACAATTTAGAATAAAACAAAAGCAGAAGAGCATCATATTTTGGTTTGCTTGAGATATACATAAGGTGCAACAACTTTTTCTCTTGAGGATGCTTGTGGGACAAATGTTAGTGTAGATGGTGTTTGCTGGCAGATTAAGGTACACACCATAGCAATATGATTTTCCAAAATAAAAAAGAATGAGAGAAGTGAAATGAAGATGATAAATGGGGGAGGGTACTACATGTTGGTCTGCAGTATTTGTGCTAACAAATGTTGTTACCTGAAAATACCAACACCCCTCTCCAGTGGATTCAGGGCATGAGAAAAGCACTAGTTTTGAAATCAAGACTTTACTCAGAGAAATGACAAGGCGAGTGTCTAAAAGACTATAAAGCTTTGCAGGATTTCTGCTACTCTCAGTGCCTAACCGCTTAAAAATTAAGCAAGTCTACAAAAAGGTGGGGTTTTTTTTTGTTTTTTTTCTAAAGTATCTGAAAACAGTCGTATCCAGTAGGTTGCCCTCCACCCCGACCCCTGCCTAAGGGAAAAGCCACTGAGGTTTAGGAAAAGCAGATCAAGTAAGATATATTAATCACATAGAAAAAAGTAATCTTTTGTGTTGCTTCTTTTTAAAAAAGGTCCCATGAATATACAGCACTCTCTTAAGGAACTCTAGTGAAATGTAATCAGAGGACTGGAGGGGAGGGCACTGGCAAAAATAGACCTATTCTAACATGTTCTAGAGAATAACAAGTTAGTACCATTGTCAAGGTGCATGTTCTGCACCAAACAATTTTTGTTGTTGATTCTTTTTTTTTTTTTTTTTTTTGGATTTTAGCTAATTATAATTTTTAAATTACTGCTAGCAAGTGGTCCAGAAACTCCAACAGCCACCAACACTGGGACCCAGCAATTTTCAAACATTCAATTTGTGTTTCGACATTTAGAAAATATGAATACAACAGCATCATAGTAAAAATCTCATGCTAAAATCTGGGGGTGCTCACCTGATTTATTTCTGTGTGAATGGGGCTAAGCTTCTGCCTCTGATTAACCTTGCTTACTAATTCCTTCTTCCTCCATGTCCACAAGGAATATGCATTTTTGAGGGCATTTCCAATGCCCTGATGCCCTCTTTACCTGCTTTGAAAAAAAAAAGTCCAAATCTCTCTGTTCTTTTTCAATTCTGTTAGTATGTTGTACATATTTTCCAGCACCGAAACTGAAGTAATATCTACAACCGTGAAAAGCTAAATCTAGTCAGTACTAATAGAGTCATTTTTTTGTATGGCTATTAGGTCAAATTACGATTAGAAAAAAAATCATCATTACAATTCAGTCAAGTATAAATAAGAAAGCTAGATAAAACCTTGTAAACTGTCACCATTTAGAGATCTAATTCAAAAGTTTCAAACTTGAACTAACACTATCAAAATTCCGCCAGTTTGAAAACCAGTAAAAATTATTGCTGGAATCCAATAATTAAAATTTGGTAGTTTGTGCTGTGATGCAAGAGTGGGGAAATACTTTGTGCTATGGAACGAATACCCTGTAAAATCTGTAGCCGCCGACTAATTTTGATTTATCACTTTGCATCTGTTGCTAAGAAACAAGATACTGTGAACGTCAGGTGGTGAAGTCAATATGTTGAATGTTCTAAGCCAGTTAATCCACTTGCACTGGCATATGTATGGTTGGTTTTATGTTCAAAAGCAACAAAACATGAAAAGGAAACAGGAAACTTGCAGGTTGATCTATAACTGCGAGTCCCACTCTGGTCAGGCACACCTCCCTCATCAATACCTCCGTAACCACAAAAACTCAGAATGGCTCTAAAAACCTGCAGTGCCAATTAGGCTGTGCATAGCAATTGCTACCCGTCCAGTCTGTCTGGGATGGATGTAAAAGGTCTGTAGCTCAAAGTCCACACGAAGTGAGTGTGTCTTCAATGTGTTCTGAATAGTGAAGTAATACTAAGGTCACTTCTGAATAATATTTTTCTTTTTTTGTCTGTATGAACGATCCATTGGTCACTCAGACCCTTGTGTAAAAATAAAAGAATCCTCAAGGCATGAAAACATCAGTAATCTGTAATCTGCTGGACTCTTCCCCTGTCTGGGAAAATATTCGCCACAATTTGACCCAAGCAAATTCTTCTTGGTCACTCAAGGCTAAGAAAAAAATTCTGCTTGTAAGAACTGTAATTTTTCTTCTCTCTCTTTCTCTTTTTGCCAGCAAACTACCACTCTGGTGGCAAATATAAAAGTGCAGAATATATGGACCACAAGGCCGAGCATACACCGCTAACAATGGTACATCTGCCTGCCCGTGCTGTTTGGGAGTCTCTGGAACAGGCTTTTTAATATTATTCTACAATATAAATGTAGGTATAACCTATTATATAAACCATCTTAGAACATAAATCTCCATGTACAAAAAAGACTAAGAATATCTAATAATAACTAGTGCAGTGTGTCAGTTTTTGTTTTTTTGTTTTTCGTTTTTGTTTTGAAAGAATAACTAGGTAATATACGAAACTAGTTTCACACTCTCTGGTTGGTAAAAGAGATGCTGGATGAGCTACAGTAAAGGCAGCCTTTTACCAAGTTACCACCTATTACCATCAAAAGCCTTCAATAGAAAGCAAAGCTCTAGGATCATCCCGTTTCTGCTCATTATCAGACAGATAACATCACCCTCAAAGACTCTGGGTTCTGAAAGAACAAACTGGCCCAGGGTGCCAACTTCTGCTTCAAGTGAATCTGGGCCGTGTATGGCAACAAGCACTTGTTTGCAGTCTATATTTTCCACCACATGGACTCACTAGCATCTCTCAGTAAAGACAAGGCTAGGGTAGTAGGTAAAGCACAATGTTTTACAATTAAAGGGCGCTTCACTGGTCAGCGCAAGAAATAAGTACAGGAGCCTGTGGCATTTCTTTTGGCTGTCCATCATGGGTGAGCGGAGTTGATCTCTGACCTCTGTAAAATAAGAGGAAGAAAAAGAGAGAAATCACTTTTTGAGAGTACATTATCAGAAATAGGAGAGGATGATGAATGACCAACAAAAGCTTTCCAATATATCTTGTTTAATAGCTACCACTGACTTACTACTTACACCGTTTAATTAAAACTGTTTTTATTCTTAAAGCTTCTTTATTTTTCTTTTTTTAAGGATTTCTTATCTCAGTTCCTCACATACAACTCAACAACGTACTCTGCCCCCAAACAACCACCTCCATTATGTAGAGACAAAACCTGAAGCACCAACAGATTTGGGGAAATTTCCAGGAAGTGGAAACCTTTCAGTCAAGGGCTATGGTTCTAGGATGACAATTTTCCTCTGGATCTACTTATATTAAAAAATGACACATTCCTTTCCTTGACTTGCCCAAGGGGAAGAAGACTCTCCTATACTAACCGATAACCGTCAGGCTCATTTCTTGAGATATATAATAATAAGCCCGACTTCAAAACTTAAGGCCAATAAAAGGGATGGCCTCTGCAGAGAGAGGTGAACTGTGACTTAAAAAATGAATGAAAAGAAAACACTGAAACCCGCCTAACGAAAGAGAAGTCTCAAAGGCATATGGAGGGAGAATGCACAGGGGACAAGGCAAGTACCAACTCTGAATTTTAGTGCGTGAGAAAATCCAATCAACTTGGGCCAAAATCAACACATATGGAGAAAGAACTCTAGACAAGACTTAAAATAATTCACGGAAATTCTTATCATTTGGATTGGATCTACAGACAGATGTAGATCAAACAGTTATTTTTCATTCAGCTTGTTGTTTAATGAGTAGGAAGAAAAGTACGATTTACTTCATGGTTATAAGAAAATTTCTTGGTACTTTCTATAGAGCTTCTCGTTCTAAAAAGATAGGATTGGGCACGTCCTTGACGTTTCCTAATAGGCTTCCCAAGCCTCAACAGTGCATACTCACTGCTCTGGCCTATGATGGTCTGTAGTGCACAGCACTGTGCTGAAAATATGGGATAGAGCAGCAGTGTTTTCACTGGTTTGACCGTTTCAATACAGTATCTTCTTCAGATTACGTGAAATAAAAGGAGCTATTTTAAAATTCAAATTGTATCTCTCCATAACTGTATCCAATTTTCTTTTTCTTGATGAACAAAAAAGAAAATTAATACAGATAGATTACATTTGGTGATTTCAGAATCCAATGATCACTTAGCTTAAGATATTAGGAATTTAGAAAAACAAAACGGGTGTTCAAAATCTAATAAACAGATTAATCAAGCCTCTGGATTAATCTGTTTATTTATGTGGGGCTGCTGTAAGAACCAACTATTGAATATGTTCAACTCTTTGTCCAAGAAAGATGAAATTAAAATGCTATTTTTTACTTTTAAGATTGAATATGTAACAATATTACAAAAGCAAAAAAAAAATTTAAGTATTGGAAGAGGAAACATACAAAGAAAAATAAGTGAAAGATGAAAAGTACAATGCAAAAAAAAAAAAGAGCAAGCAAGAGGGAGAGAGAGAAATTGGGGTGAAAGCCCAGCTTACTCAGTGGAAAAAGAAAAGGAGGTAGGAGCATGATGTGGCTGCCACGAAGTGATGGTTCTAGCTCCCAGGGGAAGGTCAGGTGAGATTCCCCATGAATCTCTATGACATGACAGATGCTTGCTTAAGTGGCACGCTGGAGCAAAGGCAAAGACAATGAAGTTCAAAGACTTGGATTCAGATCTTTCCTCAAGTCTAGCTGTGTGCTCTTAGCAAGTTAATTAACCGCCTGTATCATCATTAAAATGGAACTAAAAAGATGCACCTGGCAGAGCTGATTTTAAGAATAAATGTAATGAGCTTCCATCCTTATAAAACTCCTAGTAAATAAACAGGCTCTCAACAAAAGTTAATTCCAATTTCTTACTTCCTGCATTCTGTAAAACTGCTTTTCTATGTTGGGTTTCTGAACCCAATATTAAGATTTCTTGTGGCAAGAATGCAGGTAATATATGTTTACCCCTAACTCTGTCGACCACCCTCTAAATTATGAACTAGATGATGCCTAAGCAATAATTAATTGATGTGCAACCCAGGTACAGTTACATTAAGCCTGCAGGTGGAGGGATGGCTGGGATCTCTGCTGTAACAGGTTAACTGCTGAAGTTACAACTAAGATTCTCCAAGGCTGTCTGTCTAGAAAGTAAGAACACTAACCATTTGTTAGGTTGATAGTAAAATTCTAATAGGCAATATTTTTTCTTGCTAATGGGAGGTGTTTAAAAAAAAAAAAAGAACCTTTACTCACACCATTTTTTCTATGCCTGCTAGCTAACTTAGGCAGTCATTCTCACCTCATTTATTCATTCACCCATTCACCCATTCATTTGTTCATTAGTTCATTGTGTAACAGGAACTAAGGAAGCTGTGGACATGAAGAATAAAACCAGTGCTTTGCTTTCAAAGCGTACTGGAAGGAGACAGATGTATCAACAAATAACTACAACCCAGTGTGGCAGGTGGTCTAAGAGAGGTGTGCACAGCGAGTGTGCAGGACTTCGGGAGGAAGACTGAGAGAAGAGGACAAAAGATAGACAGGCCGTTCACCCGAGAGGAGGACGCACAAAGGCAAGAAGCGGGCTTATCTGGACGGGAGTAAGCAATTCCACGTGACCGCAGGACAGAGAGGAAGGTGGTGGTGACAGTGGAAAGGCTTGCTGCCGCTTTCTGCTGCTGCAGCTGAAAGTCACTGGGGCGGAGGCGGCTGGTTAACAGAGCAGAGGTGTCACCAGTCGTGCTCAGAAGGGGATGCTGGCAGCAGCAAAGGTGACTGTGTGGTGGCCCTTCCTGAGCCCTGGATTATGACCCCCTCTGAATTCTTATATGACCTCTTATTCCCACAATGTATGGGAGCACTTAATAACACTCAGGCATGTTTTTAATTCTTTTTGCATATGCGCTATGAGTTTGTCCTCTGTGCTTGGCTGTAAAACTTCACGAGTGGAGAAGTGTCTGTGCATTATCTCCCTCAGAGACCTGAGAAGATTTTAACAATGTCTGTCACCGTTCACTTGCTATTAGGCACTTGCAGTGTACACATGAAGAGGAATTTGAGGGCTTCCCTGGTGGCGCAGTGGTTGGGAGTCTGCCTGCCGATGCAGGGGACACGGGTTCGTGCCCCGGTCTGGGAAGATCCCACATGCCGCGGAGCGGCTGGGCC
>NW_006776646.1:1636379-1662448 GCF_000442215.2 Lipotes vexillifer
GGCCGCTAAGCCTGTGCATCCGGAGCCTGTGCTCCGCAACGGGAGAGGCCACAACAGTCAGAGGCCCGCGTACCGCAAAAAAAAAAAAAGGAATTTGACCTCTTGGAAAAATCTAGAGGCTATTTGTGAGGAAGCAGTAGAACTGTAATATGACAGGTAAACAGCAAGAGGCAAACAAAGCTTCCATTGGGGTCTCCTAAACCTGGATGTGAAGGAGAATGGAGCCTGACAGATGGGTAGACACGTTGGGGTAGATTTCAAGCTCTGTTGGACTGAAGACTGAAAACCTAAGAAAGAACTCATCTGTGGGTAATCCACTTTGAATAAAAACAAGAAATACCTGAATTTACAAAAGGCTTTTTTATCTTTCCAAAGGATCCATTAAGTAGCAGAACACCCAATTATATACTTAGAACTTAATATACTTTCTGTGGGACTTCACTGAGTTCAAAAGGCTTTCATATCTGGTCTCATCTGAGCCTTACAACTTTGTGATTCTTTGGGGATATTGTTATGCTGAACAGAAGATGAGAAAACTGAGGCCCAGAGAAATAAATGACTTTTTAACAAACAGAGAGCTCAAGAAAAATCCAGGCCTTCTGCCTTCCATGAATCAGATGCTGAGATGCTCTTTTTCCCGAACCACACTGTTTTCTTCCGCTAGTACCACCAACGCCATCCTCAATGGGGGTGTTAGCATGTGCCAGTACTGGGACACTAGATTTATTCTATATAACATCTCTATGAAATGCGAACCACTTACAGCCATAGCATAAAAGGAAAAACAGAGGATAGAGAAGTGAATGGTCTTGCTCAAGGCCTTACAGTTTTTAGGGGACAGAGGTAGGACTCAAACTCAGGTCTGAGACCTGACTCTAGAGCTTTAATGATTAGGTAATATTGCTTCTCTGCTCTCTCAGGCTTTTGCATAAATGAAGCTTAATCACAGAATAATACTATGTTCAAAGTAAAATACTTGGTAGGCAATACTCCCTTATATTTTCCCACACTGCTAAACAGTATATATACTTTGGTTAACACCTCATAAACAAAAGTCTCCCAAACCCCAATCATTGTGAAAAATATCACAAACCACATCAGAAAGGATGATTTGGGCTTCCATACCACTGTCTCCACCTATGTTCCGTGAAAGGGGGTGAAATTGAACAGGATCCCCAGAACCCAGGGCAGCGAGGTATCCCACTGCTGACCTATGCACATTTTCCATGGCGGCCACTTCAGCCAGCGCAGCAAGGCTGAAGAACGCAGACATGGCTGGCATTTCCGGGGTGCTGCTCCGCGTCTCCGTGGCCTCCCGGTTGTGTGAGCATTCGTCATTGCAGCCTGTCTCGGTCACCTTAGCAAGACTCCTCTGCAGTTGTTCCTTTGGTTTGTCATCTGTAACGAAAGGGAAATTCATCACGAGAGGGATCGCTCTGTCCTCTCCAGAGAAGGAACACACAGAAAGCTCAGTGTCAGACAATGTGAAATGAGCTAATGTGCTTTACTGTTCACTTCTGTCATCCACCGAATATTAAAGCTTTTACAGAATCTCTTCTTCCATGGGAATAAAACTCTTTTATTAAGCTCAACTGCAACCATGGGCAGCACCATGCCCTGAAGCTGAGCGGAGGAGCTGTGTTTTACCCAAGAACAAAGAATAGGTCAATCTTAGAAAAAGAGGGAAAAATGGGCCGTGGCCAAGATAAAACTTCTGCAGAGGGGCCAGTGGATGCTGTAAAATGGCCCTTAAAAACTCAACTGACCAAACATTCTTGATGAAGCTACAGCATGCCCTACTATGCACCTTGGGCATTCAGTATGCTGTGTTACCTACACTTGGGATAGCCTAAACTAATCCCAATGAGATTAATCAGTTCCAGTGAGATCCTAAACTGTTACCTTTGTTCTGAAGACCTACTGAAAGGAAGCAAAGGGCCCTCTGGTATTTATGAAGAGGTGGCTGGAATGCTATGTCAATACATTTGTTGGAAATAAGAACACTTTATACAGTCATTAGAGAGGAAGAGGAGTAATCTTTACCATGGTTTTTATGTATGTATGTATGTATGTATGTATGTATGTATGTATGTATGGCTGTGTTGGGTCTTCGTTTCCATGCAAGGGCTTTCTCTAGTTGTGGTGAGCGGGGGCCACTCTTCATCGCGCTGCGCGGGCCTCTCACTGTCGTGGCCTCTTTTGTTGCGGAGCACAAGCTCCAGACGCGCAGGCTCAGTAGTTGTGGCTCACGGGCCTAGTTGCTCCGAGGTATGTGGGATCTTCCCAGACCAGGGCTTGAACCTGTGTCCCCGGCATTGGCAGGCAGATTCTCAACCACTGCGCCACCAGGGAAGCCCTACCATGGTTTTTATAATAAAACATCTTAACTACAGAAAGTAATTGATAAAGGCTGTAAATGTCATATATTAGAACATGAAGTGCTACATGCTTTTCTGCATCAAAGGGAATATTTTCTAAAGTCTTTCACTCTTCCTAAAGCAAAAATGAGGCTATAGCAATTTATACAACATGAAAATCACAGAGCAGAATCCAGAGTGGAAAGGGAAGGAGAGAGGAGCTCGCTGGACTAACTATCATGAAAACTAGATTCTAATCCTCATCCTACTTAGTGGTTCGATGTGTTATGAAACAAATTCCACCTCTTTGAGTTTCACTTCGTATATGACAGTAAAATTGGGGGTCTTTAATATACTTTAAGGTTTAACAATCTACATATGCAAAACACAAGTGCACAAAATTCACTAAATGACTTCTACCTCAGCATACAATAAGTCTACCAACTAGATTAACCTAAATCAGTTATTTATAAATATTCTCAAAAAGCATTCATTTAAACATTTTTTTTTGCTATTTACAGAAGTCATTATGGACCCTTGGCCTTTTTCTGGAAACTGGGTTAGGGTAAGGCGGGTGGGGAACACCTCCTTCAGGGCTGATAGAATGAGATGCTAGAGGCACTGAAAGGCAGAAAGGCAGCAGCTAAGCCCACTAATGTTTGGTTGGTGTACCACCCCTAGATAGGAGGGGGGGATGCTCAGTGTCACTCGCTTAAGCCGGGCCCCTCAGGCAATTTCACAGAGGCCACCAGGAACAGTAAAGAGACCACAGGCCAAGACTGAAATGGAGAAATTCACTGTAAGTTAATATTTGGTGAAGGATTAGCCCAGAGAATCAAGAAATCCAGAAGCATTCTCAGGCTCCCTTAGTGGTCTGAATCAGCGGTATAGGAAATGCTGGATACTTCCTTTCTCAGCTTTCTTAATTCATTGGTTTAAACACCTGATGATCTGGTTTGTAATGACTTAAAACGTGAGCCAGGGACAAAGACTCATCCAGTATTTTTAAAAGTCTCGGATCTTTGGGAATTTACTTAAGACTGTTTGTGTGCATGCTGAGAAGGAGAAGGTAGCTGACAGTCCTAAAAGCTACCTTTCCTTCCTAGGAATTCCGGATATGCTCTTGGGAAAAGAGCTATGATTTTAAAACATGGAGTAAAACATGTATGTTTAGAACGCTGTAGGAAACCAGTTCTCAAGGAGATCCAGAGAGAGGAAATGTTACTGTGACCAGACTGACAGACCCATTTTTCAGTGAGGACCCACAGTTGGATTATACTCATTTTCTGGCCACTGTGGCCCTGATGGTCACCTGCTTGCTCTGGTCATCTCTGTCTAAAGCTTGTCTTACCCAAAGTACCTCCTGCTGGTGATACCCGGCCATCTGCTGTCCTGACAAGGTGTGTGATCTTGGTTTTCCTTGCTTTTCTCTTTTGACTGCCCACCAAGGGTTCTTGCGTTGTTGTTGGCTCTGGAGTGCTGGGAATGGATGGGGCATTTTTAACCTTATAAGCAGGCTCTGTGGTGTTTTTGTCTTCTGAAAATATGGCTGAAAAAGGACAAACCATATAGCGTTACACACAAAAACACAAGGCACCAACGTTGCTCTGGGAAGGAAGTATTTCGAAATGTCTGACTTATCTGAACAAGAACTTACATTTAGAGTTTTCAGAGAATTGATAGAAAAAAGAAATACTGACTATAATTTTAAACAAATATTTCTTTAAATATGTACTTTGATAAATTAAGTACAGAGGGATAGGATGCCCTATCTTTTTTTTTTTTTTGGCCGGGGGGATGGGTACACGGGTCTCTCACTGTTGTGGCGTCTCCCGTTGCGGAGCACGGGCTCTGGACGCGCAGGCTCAGCGACCATGGCTCACGGGCCTAGCCACTCCACGGAATGTGGGATCTTCCCGGACCGGGGCATGAACCCATGTCCCCTGCATCGGCAGGCGGACTCTCAACCACTGCGCCACCAGGGAAGCCCCCTCTCTATCTTTTAATAGAATACTTAACTAAGAGGCCATTGGAGTAACATTTTCTAAGTGTTTGGATCTTGCAGGTTGGTGGGAAGGACAGTGTATGCAAATCTGAATAAACTGTATCCCAATAGACCACAATTTCTACATGTGGTCAGGGTCCCTATATGAGATCCTTTTGACCAGCTAGTCTGGAAAGGATGATAAAAGAAGTTTCTCTTCTTCTGAGGATACTGAGATTAAGTATGTGCTTCTTAAATTTACACTTATCATTGGGACACTTGCTTTCAACCTCCAGGTTGGACTGATGAGAAAAGAAACTTTCTTTTATGCACACTGAGTACTCAGTAAGGACCTGGCAAACACTGATAAAGCCAGCACCTATGGAAACTCTCTCCCATTGGCTGAATTCTAGGACCAGGTGAATGTGCTTTAGGGAGATAATTTAATAAGGTACCACATGTCAGCAGGACACCCCGAAAGGTTAGTTTTATGTACTCTAATTTTTTTTTTTTTTTTGTGGTACCCGGGCCTCTCACTGTTGTGGCCTCTCCCCTTGTGGAGCACAGGCTCCGGATGCGCAGGCTCAGCGGCCATGGCTCACGGGCCCAGCCGCTCTGCGGCATGTGGGATCTTCCCGGACCGGGGCACGAACCCCTGTCCCCTGCATCGGCAGGCAGACTCTCAATCACTGCGCCACCAAGGAAGCCTCTAGGTACTCTAATTTTAACTGTTAACAACAGCAAATCATTTAATAGCACACACTTGTACCCTATTAGTCACTGTGTCAAGAGTAAGGAGCACACTTGCCACCAAAGACTTTGCTACCAGTTCAAACGGGCTGGGAATGCTGTGTCTCTTCTTACTCATTTCCTTAGGAGTTCATCTCTCCCCCTCCCCCCCTTAATTTAAATTAAGACAAGAATATGCAGATGTGAGTACAACAAGCATTTAGGAGTATATATTTGTAGTCGTTTCCTCATTGGGACTGTTTTTATTCCAGTGACCTAAGGGCTTTGGGGCAGGAGAAAGAGACATCTTTCCATTTTTTAACTATTCAATCTCTTAAGACAGGCATAGAAATTGTTTTTGACAAAGAAAAGGGGGAGTGTGGTTCAGGAAATCACACTGTCATGTTTGTTTGACATGACAAACTCTGTGCAAACTTAACCTGGAGGATACCAGGTGGTGCTCATAAGAAGGTGGATACAAAGGTAGATACTGGAAATAAGACAATATATGTAACGTAGGAAGACAAAAAAAGCTAAAATAAAAGGAACAGAGCAAGAACAATTCAGGGTGTGAAAAAATGCACTTATTGGTATAAACACTTACACAGGTTTCATTTAAAATTTTTAATATAGCTAGCTCCCTAATGGGTTTAGATACATCCTTGAGAAAGGAGGCTATAAATTAGTAACATCTTTGCCCTCAAGCATTTGATTCCAGGCTTCCTATTCCAAAACAAGTGGGAAATAATTTCAATTACATCAAGAGAAAGGATGTAAACCAGAAATCATACCATGATTTGTGGCTTGGTCTTACCATATTATTGCATAATAGATGGCTGTGTGTGGACAGGCTTAAGATAATAGTTACTTAAAAAAAAACCCAAAACTATTTGGCAATGCTCCCAAACACCTTTTTTCAAGCAAGTAATCAAAAATTAGGAAAAAGGCTCCTTTCAAGTTGTAGGTCTATACCCAGGTCAAACAGTCTTAGTTATTTATACTTTGATAGTTAACATAGGCCAGTGGTAGTACATATGCATTAAAAAAAATTTTTTTTACACTTAAACTTCAATAAAAGCTACCAGCAAAATGAAAAGATAATTTGGTTAGAAACACTCCAAAGGAGTTTCATGACTCTGCATTAGCCCTGAAGTTCAAAGCCTCCTATACAAAGAGGCGAAAGTCTGAGTTTACAGCAACCTCTACTGGATATTCACAAGCTTCAAAATTCTAGTTTCTTATCCAGGCCTATCAGTTGTCCCTTCTGATTACAGGGGAAAACCTGTGATCTCTCCAGTATGATCATTGAATCATAGAT
Organism: Lipotes vexillifer; assembly: GCF_000442215.2. Classification (NCBI taxonomy): domain Eukaryota; kingdom Metazoa; phylum Chordata; class Mammalia; order Artiodactyla; family Lipotidae; genus Lipotes; species Lipotes vexillifer. The sequence goes on from NW_006776646.1 coordinate 1,642,768, forward strand.
GAATCTTCCAGAAAAAGCATGAACCTCTTCCCAGAAAAATCCAGAACTTGTGGAGATAAGGGTACGGCAGAATTCCAAATGTATTACATTCAAATTACTGCTTATGGAAAGAAAAACCAAGGAGGTCAAAGAAAAGGCATGGACACCAGAAAAGGGCTAAGAGGTCTGGGAAAGATGACCAGGTTTCTACAAGACCAGGGATAACGGAAATAACATAGTCAGAGAGAGACCTAGGTTCTACTCTGGACTTTTTAATTTACTAGCTGTGGGACCAGGGGTCTCAGTTTCTTCATGTAAAGAAGGAAGCTGGACTAGATTAGCTCTAAAGGAACCATCCAGCCCTAAAATTCTTTTCATTTTGCCACACAGCCTAGAATCAGTGTCCTGGCCAGTGTTTTCTATAGCCAGCTTCAGAGTCTCAAGGCTGTGGAAGAGTACTCCCTTCACTAGGACTGTTAGGTTTTTGTTTTTGGTGAGCTGTCAGATGTTTTAATTTCTTTTCAGGGGTTACTCATTTTCCTATGTATTCCAGATGAATTGATAAAAACACAATACGAAGCCAAGGGGATGGATGCAAAGGGACTGCAAATGGAAGGTGAATCAGGCCTTAAGGCAGACTGAGACCAGGGGAAGCTCAGAAACCAGCAGACAGGAGCCAGGGGGTCAAAGGCAGGGTGGCCAATAGATACAAGTGATCATCGAGTCCCAGAGGTCTGGAGGCTGGGAGATACTGAGTGAATCAGGCTGCAGACCAAGTAAAAGAGGCGAAAAAGGAGAATGCATTGGAAGTTCTCATAAATCACTGGAAAGGAGGCAATGCAACCCTTCTATATGTTGTCTTCTCTAAACCTACTGTCAGATCAAGAAGTAATCACAGGGCCTATAGATCATCCACATTTGAGAAACGCATGTAACGTGATCTTGCTGGAGTTAGGAAGAGAAGGTTAGAGTGAGTCTACCCCATGCTTTGACCCATGGGTGACCCCTAGAACATCCTGTCTTTCTGGCAGCCTAGACCGATGACAGTCTTCACGGTCAGTGCTCAGGGAGAACACCCTCTCCTAGAAGAGAAGAATTGGGGAAGGCAGGTAAAGCTAAGTCAAAGAAGTACAGTTGACCCTTGAACAACACAAGTTTGAACTGTGTGGATCCACTTATAAGTGGATCTTTTTAAAGAAATACATACAATAGTACTACACAATCCACAGTTGGTTAAATCTGCAGATGCAGACCTGCTGATATGGAGGGCCTGGAGAGCCAGCTGTAAAGTTAGACATGAATTTTTGACCAAGGGGGTGAAGGGGGAGGGTGTACCCTTAACCCTCACTTTGTTCAAGGGTCAACTATAATTGTCTGGGACAGAACAGTAGATCTGAGTCCAGCAACATTAGCAAAGAGAAACTTCTTTTATCATCCTCTCCAGACTAGCTGGTCAAAAGGATCTCAGATAGGGACCCTAACCATATGTAGAAATTGTGGTCTATTGGGACACAATTTATTCAGATTTGCATACACGGTCCTCCCCACCAACCTGCAAGATCCAAAACAAAGGCTTAGTGGTGCAAAAAATTAATAAACAGAAACCTCAATTAAATAGAGTCAGGGGACCAGAAGGAGGAGCTCTCATGCCCTGTGATGACAGCAGAGCCCAACAGAAAAACAAAGACTCCTCTCTTCTTTCCTGGCAAGGACTCAGCCAATGAAAAGCCATGGACTTGATTTACCATAGCCTTACCTACTTCTTTCCCACCTATAAAATTCTCCTTCCCTTGACGTGAGGACTTGCATACCATGGTTGTACACCTCAAATTTATATTCTCTGCTGATCCAAAATAAACCCATCTTTGCTGGAGAAATAACTGGCAGTCTACTAGTTTCAGGTCAACAGTGGTGAGGGACAGGAAATGAAAAAAACTCAGAGACGGAAAGAGCCCAAAGTTGTATACCAAGACAGCAAGGCAGCTCCTTTTTTGCCCTCCCTGCCAAACTAATGGAAATGTGAGAAAAGAAAGGTTTTGTCCTCTAAAAACAAATTAGTCATTGCTCTTTGGGCTTGTAATTGAACACACAAACCTACCCAAGCACCACCAAACAAGTCCACAGGGCTGATTTTTACACTCCACAATAATCATAACATACTTGGAGCATATCATGTGAGGGTGATAATCTGAGCTGATTCCTGGAGCAACATTAGGAATGTGGCAATCAGAGACTATCTTGTTTTCCAAACTCTGCTCCCAAAATGTAGAGTAAGTTTTTTGGGAAAGCAGCACTGTGCTTGTACTATACTCCAGGAGGCCACTAAAGTGCTCCAGAGTCATGAATTCACATGCCAACTACAGGAGTCAAACTTGCACTGAAATGATTATAGCCAAGTTTGGAATCTCATTGCCATGGGTTAGGCTCCCATGAGCTGAAAATGCAGTTAACTGCTGAATGGAACACAGGAATCAAATGAATGAGCCTTACCTAAGATTCTGGGGACCTTGCTGAAATTATAAAGCAACTATTTTGAACTTAGGAAAAGAGATCAAGTTAGCCTGAGTGTGTGGATCATATTTCAAAATCTAACTAGAAAACCAGATTTTTCTCCCCTGTAATGAGATTTATGTATTGCAAAGAAACTAATCTTTTAGAGATACCTAGTTTGAGGTTTAGGTTTTTTTTCTTTTTCTTGTAAGACAGCATTTATAATTTCAACAATTTCAGAAACACTGAAAAATCAAAACTGCAGTGGCCAGTGTACTTTAGTGCTGGTTTCTTCCCTTCCTGCTTACATTGGTCAGCCTTCAATTCCTTATCATGTATTTGGGGCTGATAAGGTCTCCTTAAATTGACTGGAGATGCTATTATGATTAGTTTTTACAAAAAGTATATGTGAAAGCCCTCTGGAAACATAAAGCAGTATAGTAATCATCACCATCATTATTACTACAGTTAGAAACCTCTACCTTAAGCAGGAACATATGACACCATAAGTTGGTGGAAAGATAAACACAGTGGCAGAGGGAGGTCATCTTGGTTTATCTGAAAACTTTAACTCTAGCTTACAGGCAATCTTTTTTTTTATGATCTGCAAAAATTTCAAGAAGTGGTTTAGCGATTTTGAATTTTAAAAGCATGGGGAGAATGCTTAAAATAGATTATAAGCATAGCATTTAAACCTCAGATGTGATTACTAAACACCTGAAAATTTCTAATATTTTGGGGGAAAAAAATTCAAAGCCAATTATACTCAGGGTGGTGTAAAGAAAGGATAGTGAAAAGTGGATAGTCATCCACTTTAACAGAAGCCAGGAGTGGCTAACAGCTGTGAAGCCTCAGTTGGGTCAATATTTCATTTACAGACATCAGCTACAAACAACTCCTGTCTAACCTTTGCCCAGGATAGTCTACACATGCTAAGTGTCCTGACTATGGTTTCATTTTTCTGTCCTTATATATTTATAATATCCAAGGTAAAGTTTTAATAAGCAATGATATGGACATAGGTGAGAAAGAGGATGGAGTAAAGGGCCTAGATAATTTACAAAGCACATAGTCACCACCTGAACAAGTAAATGTAGGGGATGTTATAAAAATAAATAAGAAAAAAAGTCACTTTAAGATACTGGTTAACTTCCAACCCTCAAATTGATTGCTTTTTTTCTGGCCATGTAAAATGAATTTGCATCTACACTAAAGGACATGCAATTTTCAGTGCATGTTCTCCACAGTTTTGTTCCATATACATTAATAGTAAATATAATTAAACATCAACAATAATAAATATTTCCAACTAAACCCTTTGGACTGCCTAGAAGACTCAAAATTGATTTGCTTTTCTGCCCTTCAAAGGGCATAAAATTAGGGCTTCAGAATATGGTATTTTTAGTATCACACCACCCACTCAAGATATCACAGTAATAAAATCATCAGGTGTTAGAAGGGAAATGAAATGTATAGATCATGTGAAGTAACAAGCCAGAAAAGAGATGTACTGCTGGCATTTTCTATAAAAGCAAAACGACACAAAAGCAGACATGCAGCTCATGTCGTGAACTGTGCCTACCAAACAACAGAAGTTCAGGTTTATAATGAACTCAAATTTGAATATTTTTCACAAATATCTTTAAAACATGAGTATTTTTTTATAAGTGACTTAGGCCACATGTGCATTTTAATTTTTTTCTCCTTTTAACAAAGAAATGAGAGTACATTTGGAAATCAAGAGAATGGACTTGTTCATCAAGTTCCCCATAAGTAAATCAAAGGGGTAATAAATCAAACGATGATCACTACGGTCCCTTCTAGTTTTCAAATGAAGTGACTCCTCATTAAGCACTACAAAAATGTTCAGCTCTTCTAAAATATCTAAACGGAAAAGAGAGCATCAGTGGGAGGAATGGAAGGATGGCTCCTTACCACCACGAAATCAGCATTCACCTAAGGGTTCAATGTTTAAGAAGAATTAAAGTCACAAATAAATACGACTGTGGGAAATTTTGAAATAAAATCTGTACCTATAACATCATACCAGTCAATATGGGACTTTTCTTTGGCTACAATAAGCCTCGGGGACATTCCATTTGATCACAGTTAGAGGAAGTTGGAGATGGGCTAGGAAGGAAGTTCAGGTCAGGAACCATGTCTGCAGGACACCCACGTCCAGCAAACCTGGAGAGCCCCGTGCTGCCCTATCTGACTCCCCATGAGCACCCGCCTGCAACGTGAGCTGCAATACTGAATATTTTTCAGTTATGAAAACCTCTAATTTCTGGTTATTGTGGTTCAAAGCTTACAAATCCCCCTTTCACAAATTAAACTCCACAGGACACACAGCCTGACCCTTAGTAGGATCAAAAATCTATCAGTTTTGATTTGAAAATTAAAAATAACTCAGTTTTGAACACTGAGGTCTAATGCCATTGGTTAAACCTATATAAATCATGCCAGTTTAAACCTACAAAACTTATGCCATTTCCAGCACAGACTACCTGAAATGATACAATGAATGTTGCTTCTTTTACCTTCTGTAGGGTGAATGGCATCCAAGAAGAGTTGCTTGTTTGACCATTTATCCCCACTTCCTAAAAAAAACGACAACAGAAAAGGAAAGTGAAACTCTACCCCTAGTATAGACACATACACTATAAAAATAAGACAATACACAAAACCACTTCAATAAAAAGCATTATCACACAAATGAAGCAGGATTTTACTTCAACTACTTAAGTCTCAAAACTGCATTTGCCAACTAAAATAATTAGGCCATATAGGAAATGCATTAAAAGTAAACAAATTTGCCTTTTTAAAAATATGTTGTTGGATAATTTCTATGACTTTAATCAAGATAACCTGAAGATTGGTGAAAAGGTACGGATAAAAGCTGACACTTTACCTAAAGAGTGATCTCTCTCCACTGGAAGCAGAGAATAAATATTAACATACAAAACAAAACTAAGAGGCTAAAGTGGAGGTGAAAATAAAACCCAAATTAAGCAAAAGGTTACACACAGGAACACAGAGGCACGTATGTCTACACATGGAAGACAGCTGCATTTAAAGCCTCATTCCAGAAACACGAAAGGCTCCACATCTGGCCATGCAAGTAGGATGCAAATGGGCATCAGGCTCATGGCAGTCACGACACTAACATGCAGGAGATGCTAGAGAAAGCCTGACTTCCAGGACACGTGGCTATACTGAACCAGATGGGATTTATCTTCTGTGTGAAAGAAGAATAGGAGCCTGACCTGTGAGAAGAGACAAATCTTCAGATGAGCCCTGAAGAGGTTCAAGGGCCTATCCAGATCATAACAACGAGACAGATGCTCAGAGTAAAGGGAGGGTTGAGTGTGTATATTTCTAGTGCCCTCTGGAAATAACAGTGATGTGACTGAAGGAGGTGGGAAGAGTCTGACCAAGTATATAAATAGAAAAAAAGAAGAGAGAGAGGTTACGATGTAGGAGTGGAATCCTCCTGGACAAGAATCCTCAAGTGTCAGAGAAAGTATAGCAACTGTGGGGCTTTCATATGAATATGAAACTGGTAAGATTTCAGGAGGCAGGAAAATGTGGTCCTGCTATGAAGGCTGCCAAACATGAATAAAACAAGAATAAAAACAAGAATAGTCAAAGAAAATAAGTGGAGAAGAGCTCAAGAAGACTAAATTAGAAAATGCACCAAATACAAATAAAAAGAAGCAATTTCAGGATTCATATGGAACTCTGAAAATAGAGACAAACATGGGATTTCAGTAGGAATCCAAGTGAAGATCTCTCTTTGCAATTAGCTGCAGAATCTAAAAACAATGAATGTGCCTGCGTCAGGAGCGGATGACATTGAAGCAAGCAAAGGGGAGGTAGAGGCAAAGGCGGGGCAGTGAAGCATCACTCAAAGATGAATTCACAATGGACGTGGCCAAGAAATCTTAATGGAGGATGGAAGGCACCAATACCTTTTTCCGGAACATTAGGCTTCTCCTTTTTGTGCTTATATTTGCTGACAATTTTGTGGAATAAGTTCTTTTTCTGAGACTGGAAAGGACCTACAGACAATATTAATATAAATATATTTAAAATTCACAATGTTTCATAAAAAAATACTGTGTTTCTAAACAATTACACCCTCCCCCAGCTTGTGGAATAAGCAAACTGATTCACAAGAAATGTCATCTTGCATCTTTTCTCATGTAACTCGTGCTTAGCGTCCTTCCCTAGACTTACTGAAAAACCAGTGAGATTTTCCTTAGAAATATATTGGACAGAAGCCTCCATTAGGGCTGGGACTCCCTCAGCAGAAACTGCAGATTTAGTGACTAGAGACAGACCACAACCAGTAACAGCAGAGTAGATGTAGTCTGTAATAAAGAAAAGGTTTTACTTTAGATTCCTAAATACCATGAAGGAAAGGATGGCACTGGCATTTCATCTCTCCTAAGAAACTGATTTTCTCAAGGACAGCAGTTTGAGGATAACTTTCGGGTTGGCCTGACAGCTTTCTAGCCTATTCTGAGGACATTCTAGGAGGAAAAAGAGTGATTTCAAAATAGAAAAATATTTGCCAAAACTTTTTTTTGGAGGGTGGCGGGGGTAGGGGAGTGGGGAGAAGTCTCAGACTGTATCTTAGTTTTTTCACATAAAGAAAAGAGAATTGGGATTTTTCAGTCACCCATCAGAAAGGCCAGCAACAGCACTGACCTCCAAAAAGCAGGTTGCTTTCTACACTTTACTGATATTCCTATGTGAAACTGACATTTTCCATAACTTCTGTTTCCTCATGTGTAAATGGGGATAATAATAGTGCACAAGTCTCAGGGCTAAAGGGAGAATTAAAAAATTAGAAGCTCTAGGGCTTCCCTGGTGGCGCAGTGGTTGAGAGTCCGCCTGCCGATGCAGGGGACACGGGTTCATGCCCCGGTCCGGGAGGATCCCACATGCCGCGGAGCAGCTGGGCCCATAAGCCATGGCCGCTGAGTCTGCGCGTCCGGAGCCTGTGCTCCGCAACAGGAGAGGCCACAACAGTGAGAGGGCCGCGTACCGCAAAAAAAAAAAAAAAAATTAGAAGCTCTATAAGCTGCTCCTGCTGCCAGTGTCTGCATCCACATGCCCTGCCTTCCTGCCAGAGGCAAACTATCTGTGCTCCTATCTAAAGTATACAATAAAATGGTTTTTATATTCACAAGTATTTGCAGCCACCATCAATTTTACAACATTTTTACCACCTCAAAAATAAATCCCATATTCTTTAGCTATCACCCCTCCCGATATCTGTATTCTCCCTATCCCAGACTGCCCTGGCTAGAACCTCCACTATAATGTTGGATAGAAATGGTGAGAGTGAACATCCTTGTCTTTATTCCCTATCTTAGGGGGAAAGCAACCAATCTTTCACCATTAAGTATAATGCTAGTTGTGAGGTTTCTTTTTTTTTTTTTTGGTGTCTTTTATCAGGTTTAATAAGTTCCCTTTTATTTCTGAGTTTGTTGGGTGTGAATCATGAAAAGGTGTTGAATTTTGTCAAATGCTTTTTCTACATTTTCTACATCTATTGAGATGATCCTGTGTATTTTTCCTTGTTGTTGTTTTACTGATATGGTAAATTACATCAACTGATTTTTGGATGTTAAACCAACCCTGCCTTCCTGGGGTAAAATACCAATTGGTCACGGTATATAATTCTTCTTATATCAATTCACTTTGTTAGTATTTTGTTAAGGATTTCTGTGTCCATATCTGTTAGAGATAGTGGTCTGCAATTTTTCTTTTTTGTGATGTGTTTGTCTAGTTTTGACATTAGTATAATACTGGCCTCATAGAATTATTTGGGAAGTGTTCCCTCCTCTTCCAATGTTATGGACAAGCTTATGAAAAACTGGTATTAATTCTTTAAGTGTTTGGAAGAATTCAGTAGTGAAGCCATCTGGGTCTGGTACTTTTTCGATTACTAAATTCAATCTTTACACTAGCTATAGGTCTATTCAGATTGTCTACTTCTTCTTAAGTCAGTTTTGGTAGTTTGTGTCTTTCTAGTAATTGTCTGTTTCATGTAATTTACTGGCATATAACTGTTCATAGTATTCCTTTATAATCCTTTCCAGTTTTGTAAGGCCAGTAGTAATGGCCCCTATTTCATTTCTGATTCTAATGATTTGAGTCTTCTTTTTTCCTTGGTCAGTCTTGCTAAACATTTATCAAATTTGTTGTTCTTTTCAAAGAATTAGCTTTTGGTTTTAATGATTTTCTCTATTGTTTTCCTATTCTTTAATTAATTTCATTTCATTAATCTCCTCTCTAATCTTTATTATCTCTTTTCTTCTACTTCCTTTAGGTTTAGTTTGTTCTTCTAACAGTGTCTCAAGACAGGTTATGTTATTGATTTGAGATCTTTCTTCTTCCTTAGTATATGCATTTACACCTATAAATTCCCCTCTAAGCAATGCTCTGGCTGTAGCCTACAAATTTTAGTATGCTGTGTTTTCATTTTATTCATCTCAAAGTATTTTCATATTTCCCTATTGATTTCTTCTTTGACTTATTGGTTATTTAGAGTGTGTTGCTTAATTTCCACACATTTTTGAGTTTTCTAAATTTTTTCCTGCTGTTCATTTTTAATTTCATTCCACTGTGGTCAGAAAACATAATTTGAGTTATTTCAATCCTTTTAAATTTACTGGTTTGTTAAATGTCCCAGCATACTGTGTATTCTGGAGACTGTTCCATGTCCACCTGAGAAAAATGTATATGATGCTATTGTTGGGTGGAGCGTTCTATATATATGTTAGGTCTAGCTGTTGTATAGTGTTCAAGTCTTCTTCTTTGTTGATATTTGGCCTTCTTGTTCTATCAAAACTATTCTTTTTTCCATATCATTGCTCACCTTCTGATACATTATATACTTTTCTTATTGTTTAGGCTTGTTTATTCCTGGTAGTCCCACTAAAATGTAACCTCCTTGGCAGCAGGGTTCTTTGTTTCCATTCACAGATATATTCTACATGCCTAGAGTGATGCTTAACACATGACTGATTCTCAACAATACTGTTGCATGCACAAATAAATAAAGCTCTTAAAACACTGATGACATCAATAAAGAGCTCAAGAAATGACAGTTTTTGCTATTATTACTGATAACATAAAGGTGTACAAGTGTTTTTTGATGACTACACCAAGTCATCCTAAATAACCAATAGCAAATACTTCTGAATTGGGTGGTGGTGATCTGAAATGGAAACAGAAAACACTTCTTATTTGTTTTTTTTGGGGGGTGGGGGGGGAGTGAGCAAAAAGGGAAAGAAAATAAATTTAACAAATAAAAAGAAAATATATCATGTATACAATCTACACTAATATTATAGGTATTCTCTATAGTCCATTTGCAATTACTCATGTATTTTATACAATCCAGGAAACTGCAGACCAGTGCACATGAATGACAGATACATGGGTAATCACAGAAAACAGAAGAAGAAAGCAGAAAAACAATTCTGAGACTTCTCAGGACTATAAGGATCCTAGTGATTTACCCACAGGAAAATCATTTAATAATAATAAGCTATTGCCTCACAGGGAGAATGTGTTCATCACTGTGTATGAGGACAATGTGGATAAGGAAGTGGTTCACAGAAGCAAACTGATTTGATGTATGGAATGGGTTAAGAAAGAAGAATAGAATACATAGTTTCAGACCAAACCATACTCAGACAAATCTAAAAAGTATAATTTAAGGACAAAACTAAATATAGAGCTTGCCAATTTTAACATAAAAAAAAGAACATCCAGGGTGGTTTAGTACATAGAAGAGCTCCTGTAAACTTATATTTTTAAACCTCCTTGCTGCTAGCCATCCCCAAACTATAACTATAAAACAAATCTAAGCAAATGACAAGTTCAGATAAAAAAGAAAGTGACAAACTTGAAGGAGTAATAGATAAGATATGATGCTATTCACTGAAAAGCAGTAATTTTAGAGTCAAGACGTGAACAATTTGATTCCTGCCCACCAGTATGGTACATATGTTTGATATTTTGTTCAAGGAAAATAAAGTCAAAGTTTGTAATAAATAGCACATATACTACTATTTTTTTCCATAATTATTCTATTAACATAGAAATGTCCATGGAGGGAAAAGGTAGGAAGTCAAACGCAGAGAAAAGAGTTTTAGAAGGAATCACTCAGAAAGCAAAGAACTGGCGACTGTCTTTCACTAAAACACCATCTCACGTTTCCATGCCATCTCATCTCCTCATCTTCCTACCAAATTTCTTGAAAGACTGTTTGTATCAGCTTCCACTTCCAAAATCACCTGTTGCTGGCATATAAATTAGCTTAGGACTCCACTTACATTTTTGGGCTGGATGACCTGTGTTTTGAAGGTATCAATCTCTTTGGCACCCCAACTTCACAGCTGGGTAGAAAATAGCAGAGACAAACCACAATCTGAGAGGGTAAGAGGGGTGCCATAGAGACATTAACAATAACTTTTCCAAAACATTAATGTTGTTCATGGTTTGCTGAAAAATGGACATGTTTTGGCTGAGAAGTGTAGTGACATAGGAGCCATTTCAGTATTAGCATGGTATGAAAACTTTTCAAGGTCAGCAATTAAGGTGAATTAAGTGAACCTTGCTCTGGAGGACTATTATAGGAAACAAGTGTTCGGCATAACTAGAACGGTGGTGGCTTAATGCCCAGTTTCTATAGTTTCATGTTTTTAAGCTATAAAAAGGGAAGAAGGTTTATTCTAAGACTAGGCTGTCATTTCTGTAATGAACACATAAGTGATGAATGACCAGTGAAACAACAAATTCCTTTGCAATAATTTATAGCAGAGCTTCCCTGGTAGCCTAGTGGTTAAGAATCTGCCTGCCAATGCAGAGGACATGGGTTCGAGCTCTGGTCCGGGAAAATTCCACATGCCGGGGAGCAACTAAGCCCATGTGCCACAACTACTGAGCCTGTGTTCTAGAGCCCGTGCTCCGCAGCAAGAGAAGCCACCGCAATGAGAAGCCCGTGCACCGCAACGAAGAGTAGCTCCTGTTCACTGCAACTAGAGAAAGCCCACGCGCAGCAACAAAGACCTAACGCAGTCAAAAATAAATAAATAAAATAAATAAATTTATTAAAAAAAATAATTTATACCAAAGTCCTCCCAGTTGCTTGGCATATGAATCTGTGGACTGGAGTAAGTTCAAGTAAACCAGCCACAATCAAGTTAGGATTCACTGAGGGGAAGGGGCCACCTTAGTGCGCTAGACATACATGCCTTGTTTAAAAAAAAAACTCAGGATTACACTAGGTATACCTTTTATACATGCAAATGTGCTGTCACCATGTTCAAGAAAACGTCTGGTGGCAGTGAAGATTCTCAAACAGTTACACGGCAAAAAACAGAGTTCTGCCCAACCTGGAAGCTATCACTTCCTGATAGGAAAGGATGGCCTGGCTTTCATCACATTTCAGCTCTTGAGCACAGAAAGTATCCTCAGGTTGGCTCAAACCCAAACAGGGGTTTCTGTCCTCAGTCTTTTATTTTGTAAACCTGCTTCTTTTATTCCACTGTGATTTTTAAAAATCTCAAATCCTTAACCATTTGAAATTTCAATTTTGCAGTGTAAGTGTGAATTGGGAAAAAAAGACAAAGACCAACAGTATGTTTGTTAATGGGCAAAAAAACAATGTGAAAAGATAAAGAGATAAGGGAGGAGAAATTAAGTCAAGGGTCAAGCTCAGGCATAATTTAAACACTCTAAATTGAACTCAATTAACTTTTTCTCCATGACCCTACTTTTCTTGAAAATTACTATTTTACAGAGCACTCCGACTTCTGAAACTTTTGTAAAAAGTGCTTCATACATTAAGAGTAAATAAACACTTAAAATAATGTGTCAAAACAAACCTCTTAAGAAGTTACAATTAAATTTAGATTTATAATTCAAAGCTTTCATTTGAATATATATAAGTAACTGTGGGAGAGAAACCAGAAAACACTATAGGAATGGGCTGTTTCAGCTGACCTGCATTGTGAGTTAGATGGATTATAATTTCCTGGATAATTTGTTCTTAGAAGCAAAGGGAAATTCTATTCCTAAATCATCTATATACTAAGCCTACTATAATGTAGTCTGAGTCTCATTGGAGGAAGGTGACAATTATTTTCATCCCTTTTTATTGTAAAGTTTCTGACAAGACCTATTACATAGACATAAGGGACAGGGCAGAGATAGTGGAGGGGACGACAGAAAAGGGGAAGACTACTTAGAAATACACATATAAATAAGAAGACCACTGGAAAAACAGAATTGTTAAGCCCAAGCAGGTGCTATGATTTTGAGATATGTAACTATATAAATCATTTTCCTCTAGAAATTACATTTCATAAAAATTCTGTACATATAACCTGGAGGAGCTAAAAAAGTACCTAGTATAAGGCAGGGAAAAATTGTAATAAGTGCTGAATAACAAATATAGGAGAAAATAAAATACAGACAAATGGCAAACTGTTGGAGAAAAAATGGGGTTTCTTATGAATACGCGCTCCTTTACTAAAGAACTAATGATCTCACAATTTTTGCTTTGAACGATTCATTATGTAAAGACGCAAAGGGTCTAGACTCCAAGAAAACAATCTCCTCTATCCTCTAAAGATCAGGCAATTACAGCACAGCTGGTATGATAATTTCATTAATAACTTGTAGGATAGTACACTGGCGCTGCTAATGCCAAATTACAATCAGCCACAAATACTATTTCTTTAGTTTGCTAAATAGAGAATATATTATTTAATTTCTGCTTTATTTTAATCACATTTTGCTCCACAAGTCAGAATGCAGAGCAAAATCTAAAGCCTTGACAGACCTCCTACCTATGTAATTATTGATATACTGTATAAGAACCAGGGACTTTGTGGCTTGAGAGGCATAATGGAAGAGTTAAGGTGATATTGTATAAAGTATAATTCAAAACTCCAAAAAGCTATTTCATAGCAAAAGAAATACTGTTAATCTAAGCTGGGAGAGGAAAAACATACAACAGACAACCAAGACCCAAGAGAAGGTCTTGTGAAAATACATTCTAACTTCAGGGTTTTATAGCTTTACAAAGATAAATCTACTGTTACTGTCCCTGAAGGATAATTTGGCCAACTTCAGAGCTCTAAAATGAATGTCTCCAACTGCAAGGAGTGGAGGAAGAGAATACATCCTGCACAGCAATCAGTTAAGTTCCATTTTATTAGCTTGTCAGGTATTTATCAGCAACTTTAAATCCAAGAATTATGGGGCTGATGATACCTGGCATCTTTGGGCTCATGGACTACTTTACCTATTCCTAAATATCTCCAGGGCACAAGGACTGTCATTTCATTTGGCAATCTATTACAGTGCTCAGCTACCTACCTGTCAACAAGCTGCTTTATTTCTTTCCTACGTATCTTGGGAGATCTCAGAACAACCCTATTTTATTTTCCCAGATGAGCAGACTTGGTGATGCAACGTTTCTTTTTTAGCTCTTTATTCACTAGACTTGTTTTTATTAACCACAGTGGAAAACCAAGCTAATTCTAAAATCACTTTTACATTCTTCCCTGCCTTTAATCATGAAGGGAGAATATTTTTCAACCTTTCAGATTCATCCTGAGACACAGGTCTCCTCAGTTGTTTCAATTCCAGTGTACAATGGGGGTTTTAGGTCTTGAGGGAAAACGGTTTAGGTTTCTTCAGACATAATTTTTCCCTAGATATATATACCTTATATACTTCCCCAAATCCATGAAATTATGTATCCTCATTAACATTTATCTTTGATCATTATCCATGATTGCTAGATTTGGGCAAGATTTATGTAAAGATATATGTCATCATCTATCCATCTATCCAACTAAAATACACACACACAAAAGAATTAATCTGATTTGCCATAAAGCAAGCAACAGGTAGCCTCTTTTACAGGGTAATTATGAGAAACCTACCAAATCCTGCTCAGAATTCGATCCTGGAAATAACAAAACCTTGGCTACACTAGTTCTTCATCTCTCCATTCACTACCCTTATAGGAGAGCTACCAAATGAAGTCTTTCACATCTGTATGGAAAACTAGAGGTATATTTGCCCATCAACCTTTAGACCTAAAGTAAAATCAGAAGACGAGTTTCTCACTGGGAGCAATACTGTCATTTAGGGTAGGACAATTCTTCATTGTACTTGAATGTCCTGGGTGGGTTTGGATGTTTAGAACCCCTGCCCCTGCACCACAAATGTAACGGTGGTCCCAGGTGTTGAGACCACTGAAAAGGCACCCCCACTCTTTAAAACCCCTCTAAGGGGCTTCCCTGGTGGCGCAGTGGTTGGGAGTCCGCCTGCCGATGCAGGGGACACGGGTTCGTGCCCTGCTCCGGGAAGATCCCACATGCCGCGGAGCGGCTGGGCCCGTGAGCCGTGGCCGCTGAGCCTGCGTGTCCGGAGCCTGTGCTCCGCAACGGGAGAGGCCACAACAGTGAGAGGCCCGCGTACTGCAAAAATAAATAAATAAATAAAACCCCTCTAGGAACTACAGTGTTGCCCCTAATGAGTGCTGAGATCCACCCAAGTCACACTGATAATTTAAACAGCTTCCTTGATATACACACGATATTCTTGAAAACACAGCATTTTTCTAAATTTAACGAAACCAATAAAAATTATATTACCGGAGTATTACAGGGAGTTTTATTTTCATTTGATTCACACTGCCAGTAAAGAATAGAGTCTCCCTATTAGGTGAATGGAAGGATTTCACTACCCCAGAGTCCAACCTGTTGCAGACAGACAGGGAACAGAAGAATTAGGCTCAGCCAGCAGTTTCTGCTCGAGAGAAGCTCAACATTCCCAATCTGAATTCTGGAGAGCAGGAGGTCGAAGACCATGTATAACACTTTCAAAAGAGCTACACACTTATGGGCAAATGTATAGGCTGAGATGCCAAAGGACAAAGGCTGAAGAGACTTAGGAAGGAAAGAAGAGAGAGAGAAGTAAGGCAGGAACCAAGATAATCTTGGAAAGCAACCTGAAATTCCAACTCGCTGCTTCAACTGTAAACCCAGTTACATTATCTAAAGGGAGTTGCAAACGCTGAGAAGAGGCTTCTGTTAGATTCTGACCACACTGCAGGAAAGTACAGCACACATCTAACCTTTGCTGGTTTTAGTTGGTTCTGAGGACATATTTCCAGTCTTCTTCTTTTTTCTTGGGACAGGTACACATTTCCGGTCAAATGTAACAGGACTATACTGAGGGAGGCTGTTGAATTTCTTTTCAAATTCGTCATCCAGCTTTGCTGAGCTAATAAAAGAGGGGAGGGGATAGAATCAATCAGCACGTGATGTAAATATTTAAACAGAAAATGATCTAAGATATATTTAAAGATATTCCATTTGAAAAATGGAGTCCCTAAGAATTAGGGCATTATTAATAAATTGTGTGCAAGGACAAAAAACATCTTTTCAGAAATGCTTGAGATTTACCAACACAATTTTCTTCATAAACTCATACAACAGGTTATTACCTTAGAAAAGTAGAAACATTATATAAAAATAGCAGAATATTTTTTAAAGTGGAGAATTTGCTGTTCTTTCCAATGGCGTGGGAATTTTTCATTAAGTTCAATATAAAGCATATTCCATCCAGACAAGTTTCTCATTCTAAAGATTCTCGTGTGTGTGTGTGTGTGTGTGTGTGTGTGTGTGTGTGTGTGTGTATGCAAGCTTACTGACAGTATGGTATATTGGTAATTTTGTAAGCTTAATTTAAAAAAATTATTGACTAGTACGTGATTAAAATATACACACACAAAGAAAATGCAAACAAATATTCTGAATATTAGAAAAAAATTCTGGGCAGTTGACCAGGATGAGGACAAGACACTCAATGAAAAAAGTAAAGCCAGTTTTCAAAGAACACAACTGGCAGAGAGGCAACACTGCCTTAACGCAAAACACAAATGACTTCATAAATGCCACCAGCAAGCCAACAGCAAAGTTGGGAAATCCCTGGGTTGCTTTTGACTGTCTCTAAGTCCCCCTCACAGCAATGGCAGTATGCCTGCTGGATCCTAGGCGAGCTGCTGGCTTTCATTTATAGTGAGACTTATTAGCTAAGATGCAACCCAAACAGATGGGAGAAGCTGCAGGAGAACTGCTGTGCTTGGTAGATGGAAAATGGAAAGTGTACTGAGAAGAGAGCAGCTTTGAGTACCAACTTACAAGAAGTTAACGTGTTAGGCTGCTACCTGAGGGATGTCCTTGAGGTGTGTCCACTTAAGACTATTCTCAGTTTTGGAGAAATGTACAGGAATTGGGAGCAGAGATAAGACAGTCAGATGACCATCAGAATGGCCAACTGAAAAAGGCCACTACTAAGTTCTAACAAAGCAGTGAAGGGTGGTGGGTGGGAGTGATGTTCCTCCCTTAATAAAACTGTCTTTTCTCATTTCAGTTAATAAATACTTATACAAATGGAAAATCAGATACTATCTGATACTAATCAGATGCTTTCAGAAAGCTATCTATAAGTCGTAAATTTTTCAGATACTCTGGATAACCAAAAGAAAGATATGAAAATGCAAGCTGTAACTCCTTAGGTCCCTTCTTTCTTCAACTAGAATAATTACCTATGTTTTTCGTGGAGAAGTCTATAAAAGTAGAACTGCCAACACTGAGTGAATTTTCCTTGGCTATAGTTAACTAAACAGGGAGCACATTTTCTGCGATAAAAAGGTTTAAAATGCTCACTTAGAAATCTCAGAGAAGACTGACAGGATCTGGCATTTTTCACTGCTCATGAACTATGTTGGCATGTTCCAAACAAAGCAAACCCAGATAGTCTGATTCTGATAGGCCAATTTTTATAGAAGGGAGAAGAGGAAAGATCAGAGTTTTATCACCGATTTAGCCTGTAGAAAACCACACTCCCAGTTAAATACATGTGGCTTCCTTAGAAATGATTAAAACAAACAAAAACACCCCACATCCCAATCTCTTTTCAGGAACAGATTTTTAAAAGATTGTTTCATTTTTCTTCTTCCTCAAAGGAGACTGGTAAAAATCTCTCTCTCATAGCTTCAGCAGTTTTGAATGGAAGCACCAGAGAACTTTCTGCTGGGGAGCCTTCATGCCTGCTTAACTCCCCTGGCCTTCATACTGTTTGCAACAAGACCTGCTTCCTTCTCAGTTTGCAGACCCACAGGGCACTGGTAGTTCCAGGAGATATAGAGCACTGGTCCTGATGCTCGATTGTCACTTCTTAAGAAAATCGTGCAAATACTTTTGTATTTGACAATGACAAATGTGAGGATTTTCATGTCATTCTTTAAGCATAATGTCAGCAAAACTAATTTGAACTACTTTGGACTTTTAAAAACATTAGAAACAAAATATATAAAATTATAAATATATCATCTCGATATATATAATATTGAGGAATCATAATCACAAGAAATAATTTCCACCCTCCCACTGTATAATGAGGGCCTTAAGATTAACCAGACCTTAAAGCACTGTAACGTCCAGTTGAAAAAGTACACTATCCCACAAAAAGAAACGCAAATGTTTATAGATAAACCAAGTATAATACTCCCAAATGCATAAAATTTGCATGCCTCTAACATACTTATGAAAAAATATGGAAAATATATTAAAATGTACTTATTTCTAGTCAATGTATTCTTTTCAAATTGGGCTAATGAGAAATCTCAAAGGATTTTTAAAGCAGTACAACTGAATATACAGATGATTTCTTCACCAATATAAAGTACTGAATCTTCTAACTAACAAAATGCTTTCTGTTAAGATCGGTATTAGGAGTCTGTTTTATATAATAAAAAATGAAATAATTCTTTTTTTTTTTAGAGTTTTATTAATTAATTAATTTATTTTTGCTGTGTTGGGTCTTCATTTCTGTGCGAGGGCTATCTCTTGTTGTGGCAAGCGGGGGCCACTCTTCATCGCGGTGCGCGGGCCTCTCACTATCGTGACCTCTCTTGTTGCGGAGCACAGGCTCCAGAAGCGCAGGCTCCGTAGTTGTGGCTCACGGGCCTAGTTGCTCCGCGGCATGTGGGATCCTCCCAGACCAGGGCTCGAACCCATATCCCCTGCATTAGCAGGCAGATTCTCAACCACTGCGCCACCAGGGAAGCCCATAAAAAATGAAATAATTCTTAATGATTTTATCTTGATGTATGCTCCTTCTTGATACTGCATTTTAATACATAATTAATTGCTGAATATTCTCTGTATCAAGAGAATACTTAATCTAATATTTTAATCTCAGAGCATTAGAACATGGTTTACACAAAACAAAGTCAGAGGTAGAAACATAATTTTATCTACATTTTCAGCTGTCATTATTTTATAAACATGTACATAACCTTCAGAAATATTAAATGAAGTACATACAGTATGTAAAATTAGCAAAGTATAAACATACTTATATAATATCCATCATAAATTTCAGATGAGAAATGCATCCTGGAAATGTACTGTAAATGTAAAAACATATATAATGTAACGCCACTAATACAAGATGGACCTCCATTCAAATTCAGGCCTAAGTCTAAAATCTACACATTTTGTACTATACTTAAAACATGAATGACACTATCACTCACCCCAGACCAGCTCGAACCCATATCCCCTGCATTAGCAGGCAGATTCTCAACCACTGCGCCACCAGGGAAGCCCATAAAAAATGAAATAATTCTTAATGATTTTATCTTGATGTATGCTCCTTCTTGATACTGCATTTTAATACATAATTAATTGCTGAATATTCTCTGTATCAAGAGAATACTTAATCTAATATTTTAATCTCAGAGCATTAGAACATGGTTTACACAAAACAAAGTCAGAGGTAGAAACATAATTTTATCTACATTTTCAGCTGTCATTATTTTATAAACATGTACATAACCTTCAGAAATATTAAATGAAGTACATACAGTATGTAAAATTAGCAAAGTATAAACATACTTATATAATATCCATCATAAATTTCAGATGAGAAATGCATCCTGGAAATGTACTGTAAATGTAAAAACATATATAATGTAACGCCACTAATACAAGATGGACCTCCATTCAAATTCAGGCCTAAGTCTAAAATCTACACATTTTGTACTATACTTAAAACATGAATGACACTATCACTCACACAACCATGCTAACAGCAG
>NW_006776646.1:1662458-1674040 GCF_000442215.2 Lipotes vexillifer
TCATTTGATACACTTGATTTGTATTCCTTCATGTGCTTACTAAGATGGCAGGAAGGGCTGACTGGACACTCAAAGAACAAGCAGTTAGTGATCTGTTTACCTTGAAAATACCACCACATTTGAGGTCAGTGCTGTGTGTCTGACTGTGCTCACAGACGCTTACCCAAGAAGAGAGTCTTCCTTTGGCTTTGTCTTCTTGACCTTCTTGCTTCCACTGGTCCCACTCTGGTTAAATGTCCAGCTTTCTTCATTCCAACACCCTTCATGATCAGAAGAGTTTCCTTTTCCTGAGCTTCGTTTCCCTAAGGAAATTCAAAAGAAAGAGTGTTGCTTCACAAGTGACCTCTTGACCCCTTAGGTATCATTTGCATGATGCCATTACTAACTATTTCAGATTCCTCAGAGTGATTCCTGATGGACCACCTTTAATAACAGAACATGCAAAAAAGTAACTTACAGACTCTGAGATCCACAATCTCATCATAACAGGTGCTACATGACTCATGAGACAGACTATCAATACTACTAATTTTTCCATTAGATAATCAGCCTGAGGTGTGGGAGCCCTTTTCTGGTATGCACTATTAATTCTAATTTCCCCAAGAGTTACTGGAATGACATCCCTAGAGAACCATGTACTCTCAAGGATCTTCATTCAGGACTTGTTAGACCTATTTTCACACATCTCTATAGTTAGAATTTAGCTTGGCAACAGGTAGTCCCCTAGCCAGATACTATATTTTAAAATAGATGAATTTATATGAAACACTCTATGGAATAAAGGTATATATATTAACTGGTTTCTGGATACTGTTATGTTTTAAAGAGCTCTTCACTTCAACTACAGTTTTGATTACCTAGTGGGGAGGGCTAGATAAGTTATTTGCTTCTAGAGTCTACAGGTTAAGATTCTGCCAAACATATCTGCTTGTTTCAGAAAATTATTTCCATCAATTTTAAAAACCAGACTTAAGAGCTCTACACATGCAATACTGATCCTTCAAAACAAAAAGCCAGCCAACACCAGTAAAAAAAAAAGGTTGGAGTAACTCTGAACACTTATATTCTGAGAACTATGTACAAAGTGAATAGAAACTCTCCTTAATGGTGCTAAAAACATATAGGTAAAATGACAAATGTATATAATCTATAAACTGTAAAGAATTGTACAAATGTAAAATATTATTTTGATACTATACTGTTCTTTACTGTGGTTCTTTTCAATACGTCTAAAGGAGAAATTCTGCTAGGTTTCCATGTTCTTTTCAGATTTAGAGAAGTCACTTACCTCTGTCAACATTAGCTCGCAGAGAGGTGAGCATACCCTCAGACACCAGGGTTTTATAAAGAGCACCTTTGCAAGACCTCTCGGATTTCCGGGAGCCACAAGTCTCTATTTTTCTGTGACAGTCACTGTCCTCAGGCTTGGCCTGTCCTGATAGGCTGGGTGGTAATGCATCTTCCGTAGGGGTCAATGGTTCTGCTTTTATACCCTCTGGCACCTCACCAGAAATGTTCTTGCTGGCAGAAATACTGATAAAATCTTGAGGTCTTGACTCTTTGGTGGTGTCTGAGGATTTCTCCTTTGACATTTTCTTCTCTCTTGATTTCACTTTCTTCTTTGGTGGCTTGGCATCCAAAATGCTCCCCTTGCCACTTGAGGACGTGCGGACCTTCTTGCGAGGGGTTTCTCCAAGCTTCTCGATGCCCCAGTCTCCCTTTGCAACAGCTTCAATGGTGTACATGACACTCTCGATATCAGATTCCGAGGACTGCCTCTTTTTGCAAGTCTTCTTGGGTGTGGATTTATCATTTCCATGTCGATCCATTTTGTTTTTCTTCTTTTTCTTTTTTAGCTTTTCTGGTTTGCTTAATGCTGTGGGATCCTCAATGATCATAATTCCATGAGGATGGCACAGGTGATCCTTTCTACTGGGAACATCGCTTATTATGATCTTGCTACTAGCAGAGTAAGAAAAATCAGGGAAGTGACTACATTTTTGATCTTCCTCTAATTCTTCCTTTTTAATTTCTTTGGGAGCTTCCACTTTTATACCCTTTATATCATCCATTCGCAGCTCCTCAAAATTTCTTAATTCCTTAGAATCTCTTACATTTTCCTTAGCTGATTTTTCAAATTCTGCTTCTTTCTGTAACCTGGCTTCATCTGTTTTCTCCATTTTTATTTCTCTTTCTTCCTTGCCCTTCTCCAATTCTTTAATTCTTCCGCCATCTGATTCTTTTGCTTTTATTAGCTTTGATTCTTCCATTTTCACCCCCTCTGATGCCAGGCACATCTAAACAGTTAAACATGAGAGAACAAACAAAATACATTATTCTATACTTGAAATTAGCTTAAACTTTTAAATTACATCCTTTTAAAAAATAATCAAAACAAACTTCAAACTTTACAAGTCCACTTCTGCCAAAGTAACTTAAATTATTCAAATTAATAAAAGGCTCTGTAATATATTCATTCAACTCTAGAAGAGTATATACTCAAATTCTCACTTTCCAGCTTCTCATGAAGGTTTCCTCTGAAAACAAGATTTGGTAAAAGAAGGATGGTATCTAGAATTGAAAGACCCGAGTTTGAGTCTTAATTTTGCTACTTGCTAACTCTGCACCTAGGATGAGTCATTTCAGTCCTCATTCCTCTGTTGTCTTTGTAAAATAAAACTGATAATAGTTGTCTCAGAGGATCCTGTGAGGTCTAAGTGAGATGATGCACATATGGCAGTACTTAGTAAATCATCCCCAAACTCTATTCAGATATTTACCTTTTCTTTTTTCTTGGGGAAATGAGAGAAAGAGCAACAATTTCTACCTACCTGCTTAAAATTAGAAATGATAAGATGATTCACTAAAGAACTACAGAAGGTTTTGGTTAATGAACAAAACATTATAGGTCCACAAATGCCAAAAGATAACCTGAAAGATCACAAAAGCTCTGAAAAATAAGTGGGGGGTGGTTGTTTTTTTTTTGAAAACCCATTTGATGGCAAACTTGATCTGATCCAAACTTACCTGGCTGCAAATTCTGACCAGAACTATTATCTGACTTAATGTGACTATTCATGTTTTTGCTATTAAATCTCCATGAATTTGAATATATATTAGGGAATTAATGGCATACTGTAAGAGACACACACTGCATCATTTTCCCTAAAATCTGAAAAATTTTGAGCACCAAAACACATCTGGGAGCAATTCGGTTAAGTTTTTAAACTCCCCAAATTTCACATATAGGACATTAAAGGAGAAACTCGCCATCCTCCTCTCCAGCAACTATGTACCTTGAAACTGCAATCTAAAAGCTATTTTCTAAAAGAGGAAATTACAGCTCATAGTAAAATTCATTTTCAGTACCTGGCTTTTCATTCATAAACACTCCCCGTAAGGCTCCCCGGTGCTAGGCTCAGTGAGGGACACTAAAGGTGCAAAGATCAATAAGGTCTGTCCCATGATTCCTGACAGCTTCCAGCCCAGCCCCCCAGCCCCTTGGAGGCATTCATCACGAGTCACTACAAGGCTGATGAAGCCAACGGCAGCACAGGAATTCTTAACCATTACTCATTTTATCTACTCTGCACTGTCAATTTAGAGGAAAAAAGACTATTAGGGCTTGCTGAACCCCCCAAATCAAGTACATGAGTAGGAAACTGATCTGTTTTAAAAGAAAAATCACCATTTTATGGAATGGCAAGTTGTTAGAGATTGTTAACAGCTATAAAATTCATTTTTTAAATGGATAATACATTGAATTAAACATCAGATACTATTTTACCTCATTTTTTCCCTTAGTACTTTCAGTATATCTCAAATCCTTCCGTGAGAATTATGTTATGATTAGTAAGTCTCGCAAGAAGCTGGGGCGGGAGGAGGCAGACAGTGCAAGGTTTTTTTTTTTAAAAAAATGAACATGACAAGAGTACCCAGCCCTTCAGGATCATTCACAGGGAAGATGTGTAATATCATGAATTCACAACAGAGCTGCCTTTTTCAGGAAATCATGTAAGTTAACTTTTAGACCTCAGCAAGTAGTTATGAAGACTGAGAACTTCCCTTTATTAAACCTAACCAGAAAAAAGATCAAAGCAAAACGTTAAATTAATTCTGAAACACTGGGATACATATCATCTTCCCTGCATGCTTTATTCTCAGGGGAGATTTGCTGTTTTTGTATCAATTTTGGAATAATTTTTATTTTCCTTTCTCAATTATCCTAGTCCTTCATGAATCTAACTATCCCATGAGGGGAGAGAGACTATGCTAGAAGAAGGCTAGAAAGGGATCCTCAAGGTAAATTTTATAGTTTTCAACCACTATCACTCTGGTGGCCTTTAATAAGTCACTTTAGGGACCTTTGCCACACAAGCACTGATTCTGCCAACGGTTTGCATTTGCACAGGTTCATCTTAGCAAACCCAATAACACTTTGCAAACTCTCTTCTCAGCTTCAATGTATTTCAAAACAATTCTCCTCATCACCCCTGATAGGATTCTACAGCTAGGAATGAAATGGAACAAATGCAGACATTCTCTCTGGGGACATATTCTGGGAAACAGCATAATACTTCTTGGGAAGGTAATTACCCCGAACACTAGTCATGCTTTACTTCCTTGTTTCAGGCTCTTAAAAGTTTTTTCATAAATAGAGCATGTTAATTCTAAATTATAAGAAAAACAATTACATGGCTGGAAGTTAAACTATAAAAATAAAGCTAATAACTACAAATCACAAATCTCACTAACCAAACCCCCAAATAAACACAAATCAAACTCTCAGAGTTGGGTGTCACTCTAGACTTACCTAATTATCTTATCTAATGTTATCTAATTTAATATTCTTCCTAATGTAGCAATTCATTTTATTATAAAATTCCTGAGAGTTATACAACTTTTTGCACAAAGACAGTGACCATATTAGAGGGCAATGCTGTTTGAAATTTTTAAAATATTGAGCAAAAATCTATAAATCCTATCCGTCCTGGTTGTTCCCTGAAGCCACTTAAATTAATCCACTCCTTCTCTCATGCGACAGACTTTTAAATCCTAGAAGATAGACTTTATGTTCCCGTGAGTCTCTTCACCTGGAATAACTGCTCATTATATGTAAAGGCTTCCCAACCTTTCAAAAGTTGGGTCCCTCTTATCCAGATGCAGTATGGTTGTCCTGAAATGAGAATGGACTTTATTGAAATAAGCTGGGTTTCTGTGCCTAAGGCCACACAGTGAGCTAGGCAGGTAGCTTATACCTGAACCCATATGAGGATATAAAGGCTGAGAAATCGTAACAGTACATCGTCCTCCGCTGGGTTGTTGCCAGGCAAAAGTAAACAAATGTGTGCAAATATAACTCATAAATGACATAAAGCTTATAAGGGCTGGAAAACAATGATGTTTCAATTTAGCAGTATTTTAGATTAAGTTCCTAGCCTTCCTGAAATACTCCAGATGAAAAGTGGAACTATTTGTCAGTTGATAAGGACACTAATCTTCTAATGAGAACCATAGATGAACTTGCCCCATTGTTTTTATTTTTAATTCATTTTTACTGGAGTATAGTTGCTTTACAATGTTGGGTTAGTTTCTGCTGTACAGCAAAGTGAATCAGCTATACATATACATATATCCTCTCTTTTTTGGATTCCTTCCCATTTAAGTCACCCCAGAGCATTGGGTAGATTTCCCCGTGCTATACAGTAGGCTCTCATTAGTTACCTATTTTATACATAGTAGTGTATATATGTCAATCCCAGTCTCCCAATTCATCCCACCTCCCCTCCTCCTTAGTATCCATACATTTGTTCTCTATGTCTGTGTCTCTATTTCTGCTTTGCAAATAAGATCATCTATACCATTTTTCTAGATTCCACATATATGCATTAATATATGATATCCCACCTGTTTTTAAAAAAACAGGTCAAAACTTCTGGCTTGTATTGGGCTTGTGGTCAATTAAAATCCTGGATTACCCACATACTATGCTGGGAAGCTTGGTCTCTCCCATTCTGTATCTTTATACTTTTTGTAACTAGATGCAAGAGTTTCCATTTTTCCTTACGAAGTATATCTTTTCAAAATTTGAGTTAAATTGCCTTCCAGCTTTGTGTTATAGACACGTTTGATAAAGTTGCTTTTAACGTCTTCGTCCAAATCTTTGGTAATAAAGTTGAGTAGGTCATGGCCAAGGACAGAGCCTTTTGGCAAACTTCTAGAGCCCTTTCATCAGGTTGATTTGAACATTAATAAGCTCCAGCAATCTAAGAATGTTTAATAATCCAGTCTAAACTCCCCCCATTTTGTTTACAAGGACATAAGATTGTCAGAAGTTTTGCTGAAATCTGGGTACAGTATGCCATTAGCATTCTCTTAGCCTATTTTATAAGCATACAAAATAAAAAATGAGGATGGCTTGTGTACCAGTCAGGGTGTAACTACGCAAACAGAAACAACTTAAAGCATACCTAGCCAAGGGAATTTAATGCAGGGAATAAGCTAATTACACAGGTCATGAAGAACTGGGATACCAGAACAGGAGGTCGTGAGGTAACCCAGGGATTAGCAACAGCAGGAAGGCACGGTAGGGACAAATGGTGGAAGGAGTGTTACGAAGCCCAGGGGCTAGGTCCCTGGTGGAAGACAGACCTGTGGTGGGCCAATCTGGAGAGAGCTGGATACATGGACGAGATGATGCTTTTGCTTACTCCCACCCCCTCCTCACCCCTTCCCTACGCATCCCAGCCTCTCTCTTCCTCCCATCCCCTAATCTTCTGCCAGTGTCTCCCACTGGCTGAACCCAGCTGGAAATCAGGGGACACAGGAACCCAGGAAAGGCAGTCTGCAGCCACCTGGGATATAAGCCAGCATACAGGGCACAGAGATTCTGGGGAAGCACATTAGACAATAACTTTGGGGGGTGGGGGGAGACTTCAATAATTCCCAGTTTTCATCTTCTTATATGAGTTCAAACATGATTAAAAATAATTTTCAAAAGTTTCTAGGAGGGCTTCCCTGGTGGCGCAGTGGTTGAGAGTCTGCCTGCCAATGCAGGGGACACAGGTTTGTGCCCCAGTCCGGGAAGATCCCACATGCCGCGGAGTGGCTAGGCCCGTGAGCCATGGCCGCTGAGCCTGTGTGTCTGGAGCCTGTGCTCCGCAATGGGAGAGGCCACAACAAGTGAGAGGCCCGCGTACCACCAAAAAAAAAAAAAAAAAAAAAAAAAAGAAACTGTCTAGGAATTAACAGTCTGTATTTTCACATGACACAAACAGAGCCCAGGAACAGCTATGGATGTAGTAACTCTTAGAATATGCCATCACTCTGAAATGTAAACAAATTTTATATTGAGAGGCAGTTTCAAAAGGCAGGGATTCTAGAGATATTGTCTATGACAACAGACTGACTCTGCCACCAATTAAGCTCCTTTTCTCTAAACCATTCTGTGCCTGTTTCTCAATCTACAGAATGTGGATGTTAACATAGTACTTGCCTTAGGAATACTGTGAGGTTCAATGAATTGCACATGTATAGTACTTAAAATAGTGTCTAGCACAGAGCAAGAATAATGTATTGTGACAACCATCCCTTTGGGGCTTAATGTCATGTAGGATAAATGCTGGCTATTATTATTAGTACTAATATTCGTACTGTCTCATTAACAGCACATCATAGCCCTGGTAGACTAACTGCTTTGCTCCAGTTTTTCATTCTAGGGTTGAATGATTCTATATCCGCGGGGAAAACCATATACAACAAAATTAGATTCAGAAAGATCTTAAATCAATTATCTTTCAAGAAGCAACTCTTATTAAAGATATAATCAAGCTCAGTTCTACTTTTGGGTACAAGCATTATCTACTCACATCTACTTTTGGGTCCATATATCAACACTTTAGTGGGACCTAGGAAAGCACACACAAACTACATTATGTACATATGCATGGAGTGCACATAGAGAAGCACACAGTGGACACAAAAGAACATAAATCAATGTGAACTCAAGTGAATAAAACTGCACTGTGGGAAGCACAGAATTAATGTCTGTTATTAATTAGCCAACTTGCCCTTAGTAGAGAGAGGGTTGGTTGTTAATCAGGCCTTGAAACAGAACATGCCTTAGTAAATGACAATTTATTCTTCTGTTATTATTTTAAATTGAACAATAACCTTCTTTAAAAGTGAGAATGGGGGCTTCCCTGGTGGCGCAGTGGTTTAGAGTCCGCCTGCCGATACAGGGGACGTGGGTTCGTGCCCCGGTCCGGGAAGATCCCACATGCCGCGGAGCGGCTGGGCCCGTGAGCCATGGCCGCTGAGCCTGCGTGTCCGGAGCCTGTGCTCCGCAACGGGAGAGGCCACAACAGTGAGAGACCCGCGTACCGCAAAAAAAAAAAAAAAAAAAAAAAAAAAAAAAAGTGAGAATGTAAAATCATCTGCAGGACACTTCTGGATGGAATTCCCATGCCTGTATTCAAAGAAGTTAAAATGTTAATGTTTTCAATCAAATGCTGGGCATAAATATTTGATATATATCGTCTATTTCCTCAGGAACTACTCTATTTTTAGTAACTGTAACTTCCGGGGGCAGGGGCACAAAATGTATCCTGTTCACCTTTGTATTCTCCTCCAAGAATAGCCTAGTAAAAAAATGAAGACATTCAACAGATAATTGTGTTGAATTGAACGGTTCATTAATTCCGAGGTAAATGTTGAATCTAAAATGCATTCTGATTAATACCAGGAAAGAGTTAACGAGTCTATAAAAAACAATGCTAATTATGACCATGCTGCTGTTTGGCCTAGACCAGTGATCACACTGTCCTTAGTTATGGTTCCCAGGAGCACCAGTGAAAATTAATCACCAATATTTTAACTTTATCTCTGACAACCGAAACCACACTGAAGTTTCTTACTGTTTCGCGTAGTCAGAGTGGCCTGATAGTGATGTGCTAGAAGAAATGTAAGTCATTCCCAAAAGAAAAACAAAAATCATTATGTTGAAACCCAGATCCTTTGGATGTACACGTGGGACAGACATGTAAAAAACTATCCTCTTCAAAATGATTGCAAAGGAAAAAAAAATCAATAAAGATACTGAAGGGATGAGATAAAATGGAGGGATTATTTTTCGTGTCCCTGAGTTCAGGGAGGCTGTCATTTTCAGTTCAGGTATGACCACACCTTAGGTTCAGGGTTTGTTATTGCGTAGTGGCTTTAAACACACAATAAATCTGTGCGGCACCAAGCTTTTACCTCCTTAAAGACATTTAAAAATGTATTCCTTTCTACAAACGTTAAGATACTGATTCATTTCTTTAATGTGTCCTGCTTTAAAAGACTGAGTGAAATGGCCAGTGAAAAATAATTAATCGTGCACTAGATAAGAAGTAATACCACAGAAGAAGATGCTCTTAACTGGTACAAAGAAATGGGTAAGTAGTTCCAAAATGTACCATATTATTTCACTCTTAATTATATTTTGTCTTTCATTGTCTGTTATAAAGGAGCGAGCCAGATTAAAAACAAGGCAGTATGGAAACAGACCCACTGACACTAATCAAGAAGTTTCCATTTCTAAATTTCTGCTTTTTAGTACAAAACAAATGTTTTGCAGCCAAGGTATATTTACAATCATTTTGTACTGGCTTATTATCTGCCTTAACAGTGTAGACATAACCCTAGGATGGCATTTCGTGGTGTTTTTCCAAGATGTGCATGTCTCCCATAATTAAATAGAACCAGAATGTTTTTGCCATAAAAATATACTGGCTAATGGTTTCAGAGAATAAAGAATAGAATCAGTGCTAAGATAATTCAATTTTCTTTATTATAAAAGATAACTGGTCACAGAACAGTGGTCTAAGTGTCTCTCAGCACTAAAATCTGTGCATATTAAGTAGCTTACTGTTTGGTTTGCTGAAACAATTAGGCCAGGTGAAACGGTGGTTTAAATGTTTATTCACTATTTCTTCAGAAACTATACCATTTCTGAAGACACTAGATGGGGTGGGGATAGCCTTTGCTCCAAAAGGCCATTTACTGAAGTCTCCCTGAAAGGTGCTGAAGGAAGTCATTAGGTGCATTCCTATATTTCAGTTCCTACAAAAGGAAGTTGGTGCAATTGGAAATGAAAAGTTTTAGAATAGGAGTTTTCTAAAAATGACTTGCAACTCGGCACAAAAAGGAAAGAAACACACCACTTTCAAACAAAAGACCCCCTCTAATATATCATTAAGTGTTAGAATTCAATTTTACGATAGGAGTGCAGGTGAAGCTGAGAACTTGGGAACTACATGTTGAGGTTCTAGGCTTCAGGGGGTTACAGTAGGGTGAAAGGATAATGCACATCAATGATATGAGGACACAACAGAACACTTGAATGGAGTCATACCTCAATCAAATACCACCTATAACTGGTAGTGGGGGGGTGGGATTTCCTACTTTTTTCAATATAGTATAGAATTTCTGTAATTTTAACATAACTCATCTTTTCTTAAAGTGAGCCATAATTTTCCATAAGATTTAATTTTTATAGATACTAGAATAAATTCATCTTTACCTACCTATTTGACTATAATTATAAGGGTTTTTTGCAAATTAGAACGCAAGAAAAACTACGCTGTTGAGGTCTCTGAAAATGTCTTCATCCTTTTTTTAATAAATAGGGTTAATGACAACTTTTCCAATTCCCTTGGACCCACCATATCTACAATCTTGCTTTTTTTTTTTTTTTTTTTTTTTTTTGCGCTATGCGGGCCTCTCACTGTTGTGGCCTCTCCCGTTGTGGAGCACAGGCTCCGGACACGCAGGCTCAGCGGCCATGGCTCACGGGCCCAGCTGCTCCGCGGCATGTGGGATCTTCCCGGACCGGGGTACGAACCCACGTCCCCTGCATCGGCAGGCGGACTCTCAACCACTGCGCCACCAGGGAGGCCCAATCTTGCTTTTTATATATATGAAGGGTATGTCTAGAGAGATCCAGCATTCTCTTTCTTCAACTTCACCATAACAGATTATCAGTTTTACAAATTGAGATAAAGAAGAAAAGTACAACATAGACAAATCCAGCAATCCTGGGGTGACCGTTTTTTTACCTTTCTTTCTTCTGTGCTCAGAGGAACATGGGTTTCTGCTTTCCAAACTCAACTGTTTACCTAGCTGGCAATCCCCTCGTGTTGACTCTTTCAGTACTGGATTTCTTCAGTTATCCCTTCCCCTTCAGCATCTTTCATCTCTGCTTTTCTACTTGTGGGGCCCCCTCTCGGTTCACAAACATCCAGGTTTCCTGAAGTTGGGCTCCAAGATCAGGGTAAACTTCTTAAAGCCGTTCTTTCCCCACACTCAGGTTCAGAGCTGGAGTTGTCTCGGGCTCCCCTTGGCTTTACCTCTCACATTGACTCAGTCACCAAATCCACCTGAATCCCCTGCAGCCTGCCATGTCCACTGCCAGCTGCCCAGATGCTGGTTCTTGTCTTCCCACACCCAGATGTCCACATAGGCTTTCCACTCTGTTCTACACAGCTGCCAAGTGAGTCTCTCCAAGCACTGCTCTCACCACTGCACACCCCTGCTCCAAATTT
>NW_006776646.1:1674050-1694622 GCF_000442215.2 Lipotes vexillifer
CTTCATTATTTTCAAGTACAAATTTCTCTGCTTCACACTAAACACCCTCCCAATTCTGACTTGCAGCTACACTCTACCTTCACCTTCCATATATCTCCTAGCACAGCCCTCCCCTCTGCCCAGCTGATTTACTTGTCATCTACCTATTTCATGTTTGCCTGCCTTTATCTCTTTGCTCTATCTCCCCCATCTCTCCATTTAATTATGCATAAATCGCTGTCTCTACTGTGTTTGGTTGGTTAGGTATAAAGGGGTGTGGACAAGTGTAAATAGATGTTGACAATGACTGTTGGACTCAGAGTCGGGGCTCAGTAGGGAAGGGAGAGGATGGTGACATTTGTACAGCAAACACCTCTAAGGGGGCAGCCATTTATCAGCTCTGACCAATTGTTCTCATGCAGAAAGGCTGGTCCAGTGTCTCCAGACCCTCTACATTCTCAAGAGATGTCAGAGTACGCATTTATTTGAAATCTATAATTTTAAAATATTAGCCACTAATTCAAATGTAAGATATAATGCAGGTCAACAAATTGTGGGCCAAAGAAAGCATCTCTTAACAAAATTGGATGTGGCCCAAAGGATGCTAGTTTCAACCTCTGTTCCTCAACAACTCCTTCATCAAGCACCATCTTTCTTCACGCCCTCTCCCCTGTGCTGGGTGCCCAGAGCCCTCCAGTTGATATTAATTTCTCCGTTTCCTGGTTTTACATGTTCACTTTGGTATCACTCAAGTTGAACGTCCTCATTTCATTGCATGCTTTCCTGTGAAACCACTTGCACCATTAATTTATTTCTAATCCCTTAACTTTTTATATTTTATCTCTTTGCAACTGGAGAATAAGTTCCTGGAGAACAGGAGGCATACACTGTAATTTCCTACAGTCCTCACCGTATCTTCCAAAGTATATTCACAAACAGGCACTCACTTATTTAAGGGTGTAGGATGTATCTTGGCAGTTTCAAAAGTAGAATCACTTTTAAAAAAGGAAATATCAGCTCCATTTCTCTGACAGCAGTCTTGAACAATCTGTCATTTTATTCAGCCATACACATATGTGTAGGAGTAGGCTATCTTCCACAGAGACTTCTAAAACATGCAAACTCCTATAACAAGTAACTTGCACCGTCTTTTATATTCATCTAAAACAAGGTGACAGAATAGCACAGTGCTGAAGAGCCCAGGCTGTGGAGAGACTGACTGGGTTTCTACGGAGGCTCTAATATTTCCTGTTCACATGACCTCAGGCAAGTCAAAAAACCTCTGTCGTTTTGTTTCTTATTGTGGAAAAGAGGAATGATAATAGTACTTACCTCAAAGGACAGGTGTGAGAATTCAATGAGTACATATAAAGTACCTAGAAAAGTGCCTAGCACACAGTAGATAATAAATGTCGGTCATTGTTATCTTACGTTAGATAATAAAACTTACTTGCAGATAAAAAAATTAGAAGTAAAACAAATAGTAATATTTTTAGGCTTATGCTCCAGCCTCTCATGGCACTCCAAACACCAAAACTGGATCTCGAGGTAAGATCTTCCTATACCACTGATCTCAGAAGAAGGCTCACAGGTTATCTCAATGTACACCCATATGCAGGTAGCTTGAACAACCTCGCTGTTAACAGCACGGAGTAGGCCCTCAGAAACTACTGTTTGTTAGAATAAATGAATAAACTGCTCCACTTGTTGTACTAGGCAATATTAGTAACAGATATCTTTAAGTGTAGAATTTTCTTTACTAAAATGTACAGATAAAGATGTTTCTGTGTGCTCTCCAACTATAGCAATTATAATACACAATGATCTCCAGGAGGATGCTTTGCTATTCTTTATGTGACCTGACCTAATTAATTTCAAAAGGAAAGGAAACACAATACATTATAGTACCTGTGCCAATTAACTGATTAACTGAACTGTATGAATCTCATGGAAGTTCAAACATAAAGGACTGTATTTTTTACAATTCCCTGACCTCAGCAGCACAATGCCAAATCTCCCTTCCTAGCTGGAGTAGATTCCTGAAAAATACCTGGAATGGATTCCAGAATTTTCAGGTCACTTTCAGCTATTAAAAATCCACCCAATTTAAAATGCCAATCAAACGCCTAAAGCAGACCCTTCCACCGGAGCATCTCCTGGCTTGGGGTGCTGGGAAATGAGGAGCGCTCCTTGCAATGCCCAAACTGAGAGTGCAGGCCAATCTAAGTCTCCTTCTATCTGCTGCCAGCCTCCTCCAATTTTCTTTTTGCCTGATGAAGTGGGTGTAGGGCACAGTAATAAATATATGCCTACAATATTTCTTGCTTCTCTCCAAGAGAAGAGTTTTCTTGCAAGCAACAAACCCTGTCTTTGGGAAGGCTCCTCATTCACTCCTTCTCCCATGTCCACCCACCAGAATGGAGCTGGGAAAGGTGAATGGTTAGTTCTGGGGCTGGTTCCTGGCCCTTCCTTCACAAGACATATAGCCTCTGGTTGAGAGGACAGAGGAAGGAATGGTGCAGGTAAAACCAACTGTGCATGGTTATGTCTTTATCTGTTCCTGCTAACTCCACATAAGACTGAATGACCTTGACAGAGATGCCAAGGACAGAGACAACTTAAAAAATATTTAACAGGCAGGGGTGCTAAGCAATCAGAAAGGGTGTGGTATCAGGGGTAGAACAGGGTGCTGCAGGCCCCTTGCTGTGCTGTCCAGTCACTAGAAGGATAGGGGAGACCTGGGATGCTGGCAGAGTTACTGCAAAGGTACTCAAGGGGTAGGGTCCCAGTCTTTCTACCAACAATAGGAAGTATTCTTTATTTTAGTACCGGGACAGCTGTCCTGGTGCAAACAAGCTGAACATCACTCCTGTTTGTGGGAGTTCCTCAGAGTGTCCTCAAGTGAGAGATGGGATGGTCCCAGGCCTGGCCTCTCCCCACGACCATTCCGTGGCCTCTTGCCTGATCAGGCTGAACTACTTTCTACTTGTTCACTTGGCCCCTGGAAAACTCATGCATCTTTGCAATGCCAAGACAGTACATCAGGCTGTTCTAAGTCTCTCCCTGCTGCTGACTTCCTCCAGTTCTCTTTTGGCCTGGTCAGAGAGGTGAAGGGCACCGCAGTAAATCGACGTCTAAAACATTGCTTGCTTCTCGCCAAAACATGAGAAGACACTTCTGGCAGTACAACCCCTAGTCTTTAACAGGGGTTCTCTCAGCTGTCTTCACTCTGCTTGACGGAGGCCAGGGGTGAAGAAGGGAAAGCACTGCCTGCTTTCCTCCACAGGACAAGGAGAAAAGCCACAATATTCCAGATGACTGCCAAGCCCATGATAGCCCCACCCATGGGGTTAGGGTGGGGAAACCCCTGGAGTGGTAGAAGGGATGACAGCTGGATAAGGCTGTCTCTTTATAAATCCCAAGAGAAGAATCTAGCCCAAACTGAAGGTAGCTTGTTGATAGCTTTTCCTTTAGAATGTGTAAATTTAAAACTGTTCCTTAGGATATCAGATAATGGCATCAATTCTGGGCCACAGGAAAAATCCTTCTCAATATCCTATCATACTTATTTAAAGAGGTACCCAAAATAATTAAATTTTATACTCTGTTCAAGAAAAAATGAACATCAAATACACAACGAATAAAAAATAACTGAGGAAGCATATTTCTACTGGTGATTATTTAGAGATGCTGATTAATCCATTGTGCACATATTTATGTTTAATTATAAACTGGGAAGGCTTTAGGATGTTATTCTAAAACACACTCTATTAGCATTATGGCATCATATTCATGTGGTGCAAATAATAATGTGAGAAGATTTTCTTGGTAAATTATTTTTTACCAACCCTGTTCCATCAAAAGCATATTATTTTTACTTGGATGTTATAAGAAACTAAGTCTGAGTATAAGCTGATTTGCTATAATTGGAATAGGCTCATTGCAGTCATTTTACCCCTTTAAATTATGATACCAACATTGAAACATCTGTTAAACCATAGCATCTGTTTTATATTTGGGATGCATCCTTACAAATTTTGAAGAGTGTTCTTTTTAATGAGCTCTGATTTAATGGGGAATCCATTTTTTTGTAACTGTTATGCCAAAGAAAGAAAACAAGAAGACAGATTCATTGCTCTAGCACCCCGCCCACGGCAAAGCACCTCTAAGGTCCATACATTTCTAATACAAAACTATTTCATAAACAAATATTCACACTGAAAGCTAGTGTGTTTTATAAATCAGTGTTGTTTAATATTTAAAAGACCATATGGATATGTCTGTATATATGTACATACCCCACCCCCCTGGAAATGCAGAAAGGGCCATATTCATCTTATTTAAGAAAAATAATCACTTTTTTCAAATAAATTATCTTGACAATCTATATAGGCTTAAAGATACTGGACAAATTTATGGCCTCAGAGTCTCCCTGTTTACTAAGACACGTTTACAACTCCAAAGGCAGACTCATTGCCAGATCTTTATCATTTTAGTTCTATCAGAAACAGTACTTTGCCACTGACTTACCCAGTTCTTTTAAAAACTATTCCCTGTAGAATTCCTAATTTTTCTAGTCATTCGTAGCCCTCTATTTGAGTCTGAATTTCTCTTATACAAGAAGCATGTCAGTTTCATGTCAGACAAAAATGGATTAGTTTGTCCCACTATTTATATACTTTACTGTTTCAGGCCTTTTAATTTTTATATTCCTAATTTGGATCTGGCTGGACTTTAAAAGCTTAATTTAAAGATATTTATGGGGAATTCCCTGACGGTCCAGTGGTTAGAACTCAGCACTTTCACTGCCAGGGCCCGGGTTCGATCGCTCGTTGAGGAACTAAGATCCTGCAAGCCACGAGGTGTGGCCAAAAAAATAAAAAAATAAAACTTAAAAAAAAAAAAAAAGATATTTAAAACTGCTAAATTTTTATGATACAAGCTACCATAAAATTTAGAAAATGACAGGTTGTCCCATTAAGTTCAATAAACTCAAGGAATTTATAAAAGAACCATATCACAAAAAAACTCAGAAGGAATTCATTGGAAGGAAGACAGAAAAAAGAGAGAAAAGGAAGTTTAATATAGAGATTTGGGGTCATTCATTTTGTACCTCCTAATTTGTCTCACCAAAAGAGAAAACTGCTACAACAGTGTCCAGGTGCTAAAGCCATTTCTTGCACAAGTCCCCATAGGGCAGATCGGTCCAGCTTGGCAGAGAAAGCCTTGTTGCCACCCATCCCAGCAATGACCACTCCCAGCATCTTCTCCCCCCCACCATCCCCCGCCAAGTGAGGGCTCTGTCCTTCTTAGGCTTCACAAAAGCATCTTTTCTACTTTGCCAAAGGAGTAGTAGCATCTTACACCCACATCACATCAAACGTACAACTGATAGATGCTATAAAACCAGACTTCAGAACACATCCTTTGAGTTCTTCACTGAAAACAACCCCCAAATTAAAACATCAACCACCTAGTTTAACAGTAGTGCTTTCTAGGGATTTTATAGATATCACAGGAGAATCAGAGAAGAGGAAAATGACCTAGGCCATTCTTCTCGGTTTAGGATGTACTTACTTAACCAATCTGAGAGAGACAAAAACTGACCTTATTTTAAAATACTACCTGTGAAAAAGATTTTGCAATTTCCCTGGGTAACCTTTTTCAATGCTTAATGACTTTTCGTAGCAAAAGTCCACTTCCTTAAATTAAAGGTTAACCTTCTCATTGTTGAAATTAGATACAACACACTTTATGGTCACAGGTGAGATGGTACAGTTTAGGGAACACAGTTACGATTAACTTTTTTGTGACTTCGACCACTGCAGATCTTATCACAACATATTCTTAGAACTTGCCTCTGCCAGTTGAAAGAGTGCAGACTTTCCACAGCGTTTTACAGGTTCAGCACCGCCCAACTGTGAAGTGTTCGAAGAAATCTATATTGAAAACAATTCACATAAGGAATATTAATTGTGATATCAGAATTTTCACTCCCCATTCACACACATTCAGGAACTTTCCTTAGTTTAATGAGAACGTCATTGCTCCTAAGTACCAAATAACTTTAAATGTGTTATGCTTGGGATTATAATTTTGAAACCAATTTTAGTAAATAGCCTCAAAAATAATAACAAAAAAACAGGAGTGGCTTGGGTGGCTGTTGGATGACAAGAGTATTATTATCTTAAGAATTCCAGGCCCTAAATTTAACTCTACAACCTTAAAACAAATTATGCATTTCCATTTCCATATAAATACCAACTCAGCAACTTGCCACATAGAAAAGAGATTTAATGTCATTTTATATTTACTAAAAAGCAATTAGTTAATTTTTTGTTGAAATATATTTGGAATCACTGTGAAAAGACAGCCAACAAGCCAGTCAACAAATTTTGTTTTGAGAATCCAATATAAATGTGCTAGGCAATATGACAAGAGCTGGTGAAGCTAAAAGTTTTACATAAAACACTGGCACTGGCTCTGAGAGTATGCTCTAAAGTACACAAAGATTGACAGTCAAGACCACAAATCTCAATAAGCCATACAGTTAACACCTAAGTTGTAGCACATCGACATACACACAACATTACATTGTGACTGCATCTTCTTCTGCAAATTTGGTTCAACAGCAGCCAGGCACTAATAACAATGAACAGCACTGTCCTTTCTCGTTTTTATATGAAAACTTAATTTTCAATTTCTAGCTTAACTCCATAAAGAATGGAGAAGGGCATACATTCTTAAAGATCTTTACAAAGTATTCTTCTCCTAGAGAAGTTCTATCATCATTAGAGCAGCTAGCTATGGTCTAAGCTTTTAATATTCTTCGTGATTCTGAATTCTTTCTCAGTTTAAGACAGAGGTATTTCTCAGTTCAGTTTAGGAGACAAACCTACCTTGTGTCTATACCCTTACAGGTGACCCCAAGACCCCCAGGGAATTCTATGGGGCTGTCAGCCCCAGAAGAGACTGGGGACTTACTGCTAGAGAAAATTCTCCCTAGAACACCTGCTGAATAAGAGCCAAATATTT
This sequence comes from Lipotes vexillifer, assembly GCF_000442215.2. Classification (NCBI taxonomy): domain Eukaryota; kingdom Metazoa; phylum Chordata; class Mammalia; order Artiodactyla; family Lipotidae; genus Lipotes; species Lipotes vexillifer. The sequence continues at coordinate 1,681,065 of NW_006776646.1, forward strand.
AATAAGCTACCTGGGCCACTCAGAAGGGACTAGTTTAAGAAAGTTTTAAGGAATTTTTCTTCCTGGGTACTATCATTTTTCAGAGTCCTTTCCTATTTATCCCAATCACTTACTTTTTCTTTAGAAGATCAACTTAGGGGCTGAATCTTTTTGAAGATTTTCCTCTAGCTGAATTTCCTCTGATATATGCCATTTCTCCTTTTTTAGACAAGGTGAATTCAATTACTAACCTTATCACTAGACTAAGAGAAATAAACACATTTAATATAATCACTGACTCTAGTGACTTGGGGGAAAGAAGTACTGAACGTCAATGCCAGTCCCATGAACCAAGGTTGTATAATAGAAAGGACATGGCTTTTGTGTCAGACAAACATGCCTTCATTACTTCTTGCTGTGTGGACTTAAGCAAGTAATTAAGACCTCATCTTCACCTTCAAAATAGAAACAATACCTGCCCCATATTAATTACTTCTGTGAAGATTAGATGTTATGTTAGTGAAGAGTTTGGCACAGTGCTCAGCCCCCATTATGCTCTCAATAAGCAGTACAATTATTAGTAATAAGGATTTATCATTGTTAACACTAATAAATAAACTTTTAGGACACTTCCAAAAATTAGTTACAGACTGAAATGAGAACAGAATTAAAAATTGCAATGTCAGAGGAGAATTATTAAATTTAATAATCTATAAAATATTAAATTTGTCACATAATCATACGATACCCTCAAGAGAACAACAAGCTGGGTGATGCTCCCCTACACAGCCTGACACTGTTTTCTAGCTCTTCCACTGGCTCCCTCTGCTGTCGCTTTTGCTGCTGCAGGTTTATGTTCCCAACGGTGTGTGTGTGTGTGTGTGTGTGTGTGTGTGTGTGTGTGTTCACTACCACAAAGCCTGTCAAATGCCTGCACAGCACACCCAGAGGCTCAGCGTCGAACTTCTGACCGCTCAGATGTATTACCTGCCAGCTGAGTTAATGCACAACTGTTCGAGTCGAGGCTTGAGAATGGTTCCTTGCCTTGCAAAAGAAACCATCACCTAATGTTTAGTAAGAACTATTTTCCTCATCACTTATGGGAGGATTTTTACCTATTTGTAGGTACAGGGCAGTATTTTAAATGCTCAAGGTTGCTGGAAGCCTTATTTTCAAAGGATGTTGGGGGAGAGTCAACATATTTTAGCAGTCCAAAGTTTCTAGAATCACCTAACAATAAAATTTTCATAGAACAACTTAGCGGTAAGATATAGTTTCTTAAAATGTCTTTTGGCTTCTTAATTGGGGGCAGGGGGTTGAATATATGTTAATGTCTGCAGCACTGGGCATAGCTGAACTTTCTTTTGAGAGTCTCCTCTGGATTTCCAATACTGCAGAGTCCTTGTTTTCCTCCTACCTCTCAGGCCACTCCTTGCTGTTCTTTGTTGGCTCTCCTTTCTATAGAGAGCACTTAAATGTTTTCCCTCAGGGTTTTGTCTTAGGGCCCCCACTCTTTTTCTTTACACATTTTCTCTCAGTAATCTCATTTACTCTGATGGCTTCTAATATAAGCATAGCTTGTGTAATGCCAATTTGTTATACCATTGTCCATTTCCCTGTTTGTTTGTTTGTTTCTATTTAAGAGACATACACATCCTTTCAAGTAAGAATAATGTAGCTAATACATGTTTTTCAATGACAGGTCAGCTAGTGGTGGAAAGTGTGTGTTATGCTACCCTCCTGGGTAGGGGGCAGTAGTGGGCCATACGGTACAGTATGTTCACGGCTATGCTTTTTATTTTCCTCAAGTTGGATGGTGCTTGCTAATCTGTTAACTCCACTGTAGTCTCTCCTCTGCCTATTATGGAATGTTCTGATAAACAGGGTGGGTGTTAAAAGTATGTGATGTACAGCAAAAGCGCCAAGAAAAATGATCAGCCTGGGTGTTAAAACTGTTAATTTTATAGCTGACTGAGGTAGGGGAGCACACCAAGGAAAGAGGTAGTAAAGATCAAAAGCAAATTAGCTGGAAGGCTTTTGCAATTATGAGGGGTATCATAAACACTGTAGCCTGGGGGGAAATGACTAACAATTGTTGAGTGAATAAATGAATCAGAGAACAAATGAACAATATGAGATGATTGGTCTTCCTTACCTTAAAAGAAATATTAACACTTCCAATAAACCATGTAAGACTTTCACACTGATGAGCTGCAGTGTGAGTATATGGAGCCTGTGTTGAATGTAATATTCCGTAACATATTGGGCATTCCATCATGAAAATGAATGCTTTAAATGTGCACCTATTGCTTATATCCAATTGTGACGATACCTTGGTGAGATTACGGTTGTATTTATATTGGCAAAGTAAAAGCCTTCTAAGGAAAGTTCTAATGTTCAAATCTATTTGTCTAAATGATCCAGATTAGCTCCCTGTCTTCAAAGTAAATATGCAATTTTTCAACGCAAAGATATACTCTAGGTGTAAGAGTCAGCCACACAGCAGAGAAGAGGATATGTAGACCAGGCAAGGCTTCCAGACTTGTTAAATAACAGAAGACAACAGCTCCCTTCTGGCATTACATCTGGTCATTAGCCTTCAGTAAATGAGATCTAAACAGTGACAGATGTGTCACTCTACCTGTAAACAACAAAAAATGCAGGTAGGAAACTCACTTTGACCAACTTAATGGATCAGAGCCTGGAAACAGAGTCATGGCTCTTCAGAAGGGCCAAGTTGAATCTAGATGAATTATGAGCATCAATACAGAATGGGAGACAGGCTGAAATGCAAGGAAAACAGGCTCTGCACTCTGTATTTCTTTCTAGATATTGTAAAGCAGATGTATCTTTCTCCCTTTAAACATAAACATTTATGAGGAACCTACAAACAAAATGTTCTTTATTCAATTTCATGGTTCCATGAAGGTTACTTCAATGGGTTTTAAAACTATCAGATTTGGTTAAGAAGGAAAGATATCCTTCTCAGCTTGTGACTGGTTCCTCAGAGCTGCCCAGGGCTTTGAGGCACCTAATAAATCTGATGGTGATCTCACTTAAACAAGAACCACACTCTGAGTGGCAATACCTGTTAGAAATGCATCAGCTGAGGTATGTCATACAAACATTTTGAATTAAATTGAAAACTCTTGGTAAATAGTGCATATGTAAATATCAGATGTGTCAAAGACGAGCCACTACGTTCTGATATTCATGCTACAGAGTGTAGAATTTAATCAAAAGGAATATATGGCAAATAAATTCTGTTTTGAAGGAGCTGTTTCTAAAAGGTTGGATGGGACTGCTCAGGTACCAACATTAAAAATAAATTTACAGTCATCACGTCAAAATTCTTTTTTACCTTTGAAAAAATTATTAGTATCAAGTAAAAGGATGTCAATGACTAGAGGAAAGCAAGGAAATATTAAACAAAACTATTCCCCAGACAATGAAAAGAAAAGCCTGTTTATCATAATGAAAAATTATGATAAAATCTTAATTTATTCAGATTCATCAAGCAAATTGTTCTTTGTGAAATGATACCATTATACGATATTTTTGTTACCAGTTTTATAGAATAGCCCTCAACAAGTAAAGCAAATACTGTGGCAGAGAAGCCTAACAGATAAACAGGCCAGAGGGTTGGATCAAGTCATGGTGGTTGACACAAGTGTCCAAAGAGGAAGCAGAATTTTTTTTTAATGTAAGCACTAAAAGTAATTTTTTCTCATTTTCAAAGTAAGATGCTGGGTTTTCTCTTGCCAAAAGGATATCATTTTACATTTCATTTATGCAGCACTCTTTATGCAAATGAATCAAAGTGATTCAATACATCAATATTAAACAGAACAGTTTTGCTTGTCATTTTCTCTCAACCCTATAAAAAATTGCTTAGTTTATTATATGCATTTTTGCAGTACGCGGGCCTCTCACTGTTGTGGCCTCTCCCGTTGCGGAGCACAGTCTCTGGACGCGCAGGCTCAGCGGCCATGGCTCACGGGCCTAGCCGCTCCGTGGCATGTGGGATCTTCCCAGACCAGGGCACGAACCCATGTCCCCTGCATCGGCAGGCAGACTCTCAACCACTGCGCCACCAGGGAAGCCCCTATTATATGCATTTTTGGTTGAAATTAATAAAAAGGAAAATGGGGAAAGACCTAAAGCGGATGGCATCTTATTTTTACAAAAGGGATATATTTTATTATTTGTCATATAGTGCTCATTAGAAATGAACATATGGTTGAGGCCAGGGCTTTTGTGGCAAAATCAAGCATTATCAGATTTGCCTCTCATCATACCAACCAAGAAAATACTCTCTAGTGTGTACTCTCTCTCTCTGGCTGACAATCCGAAGAAATCTAAGATCCTGCATGAGCTGACCTGACCTAAGCCCAGGGTTAAACGCTAATAAAAATACTGGCTGACACTACATCACACCCAAAGCTAAGCACTGATGATCTAACAGGTCCTATTCACCCCTGCATTCACTGTGAGAGTTATTCATCAACTACAGCATCTAATTTCACTATTGGAAACATTTAATAAATTGGAATGCTATGGCCTTCACGTTGACAATTTTCCTAAGCTTTTAAAATAAGTGAAAAACAAGGCAAAATGAAATAAATGAATTACTGGAAAGTGTGTATTCTGCGTGAACTCTTTAATGAATGCTTGTAAAATGGGTATAAATTCTGGAGCTGATCTGTGATTAGAGCAAAGGCAGCAAAAAGCAATAAGCAGCCTCCCATGTGTATTATGTTAGTAATGGCAAAAGGCATGACTAAAGTTCTCTATATGTTATAAAATTCCATTCCAATACCTCCTGAGCTCAATAAGTTTTCTGAACCCAATGTGTATATATATACATATATATATACATATACATATATATATATGTGTATATATATATATATATATATTAAAAGAAGGCCATACCTCTGCAAACTGAAACTATTAAAACACTGATGAAAAAAATCAAAGATGACACAGACAGATGGAGAGATATACCATGTTCTTGGATTGGAAAAATCAATATTGTGAAAACGACTATACTGCCCAAAGCCATCTACAGATTCAATGCAATCCCTATCAAGTTACCAATGGCATTTTTCACAGAACTAGAACAAAAAAATCTCAAAATTTGTATCGAGACACAAAAGACCCCGGATAGCCAAAGCAGTCTTGAGGGGAAAAAAGGAGCTGGAGGAATCAGACTCCCTGACTTCAGACTATACTACAAAGCTACAGTAATCAAGACAATATGGTACTGGCACAAAAACAGAAATATAGATCAATGGAACAGGATAGAAAGCCCAGAGATACACCCACGCACTATGGTCAACTAATCTATGACAAATTGAGGCAAGGATATACAATGGAGAAAAGACAGTCTCTTCAATAAGTGGTGCTGGGAAAACTGGACAGCTACATGTAAAAGAATGAAAATAGAACCCTCCCTAACACCGGACGCAAAAATAAACTCAAAATGGATTAGAGACCTAAATGTAAGACTGGACACTATAAAATTCTTAGAGGAAAACATAGGAAGAACACTCTTTGACATAAATCACAGCAAGATCTTTTTTGGCCCACCTCCTAGAGTAATGGAAATAAAAACAAAAATAAAAAAATAGGACCTAATGAAACCTCAAAGCTTTTGCACAGCAAAGGAAACTATAAACAAGACGAAAAGACAGCCCTCAGAATGGGAGAAAATATTTGCAAATGAATCAATGGACAAAGGATTAACCTCCAAAATATATAAACAGCTCATGCAGCTCAATATTAAAAAAACAAACAATGCAATCCAAAAATGGGCAGAAGACCTAAACAGACATTTCTCCAACGAAGACATACAGATGACCAAGAAGCACATGAAAAGCTGCTCAACATCATTAATTATTTAGCGAAATGCAAATCAAAACTACAATGAAGTATCACCGCACACCAGTTGGAATGGGCATCATCAGAAAATCTACAAACAACAAATGCTGGAGAGGGTGCGGAGAAAAGGGAACCCTCTTGCACTGTTGGTGGGAATGTAAATTGATACAGCCACTATGGAGAACAGTATGGAGGTTCCTTAAAAAACTAAAAATAGAATTACCATATGATCTAGCAATCCCACTACTGGGCATATACCCAGAGAAAACCATAATTCAAAAAGACACATGCACCCCAATGTTCATTGCAGCACTATCTACAATAGCCAGGTCATGGAAGCAACCTAAATGCCCATCGACAGATGAATGGATAAAGATGTGGTACATATATACAATGGAATATTACTCAGCCATAAAAAGGAACGAAATTGGGTCATTTGTTGAGACGTGGATGGATCTAGAGACTGTCATACAGAGTGAAGTAAGTCAGAAAGAGAAAAACAAATATTGTATATTAATGCGTACATGTGGAACCTAGGAAAATGGTACAGATGAACCAGTTTGCGGGGCAGAAATTGAGACACAGATGTAGAAAACAAACATATGGACACCAAGGGGGGAAAGCGGCGGGGCGGCATGGGTGGTGGTGTGATGAATTGGGAGATTGGGGTTGACCTGTATACACTGATGTGGATGAAACGTATGACTAATAAGAACGTGCTGTATAAAAAAAATAAATAAAATAAAATTCAAAGAAAAAGGCAAAACAACAACAACAACAACAACAAAAAAGAAGGCCATACCTCTGCAAACTGAAACAAGGCTGATGCTTGACATTGTTTTGAAGGAACATCAGGGTGGGAGGTACCTGAAGATATCTGAAAGGAAACAAATAATTTTTAAAGCACAAGGACATTTTACCATAACAGACTCATAGATTCTGCCAAATATTTCCACTGTGCACACAGATAAAGATTAAGACATGAGTCATCACCCTCAATCCCTTTTAGAAAAACAGTATCAATGATAAATGAAGACAAAGGCCATGTTTCTAAAAACACATGTGGAAAGAACAAAAAAGAATGAGTTTGGCTCATTTGCCTTGTCTCTTGAAAGGGTGTCAGATATGTATCAAATAGCAGTTGAGGACACCTGTAGAGATAAATTCTCTTATTTCAGTGAATTTTCTAAAATATTATTAAAAGTTGAAAGCTGCAAGTAAATCTCTCTCCTCCCTACAGCACTCCCCTCAAGCTGTTCTCTGCTTTGAGACAGCTGTGAAACAGGGTTGGAGAAGAAAACCATGTACGTCAGAGTATCTGGGACTGAATCTTAGTTCTGCTACTCACTAGCTACATGACCTTGGGCAGCTCAGCTAATCTCTCTTGAGATTTATTTTTCCCAACTGTAAACTGATGATGATGATGATAATCCCCATTTTACAGGATTATGGTAAGAAGAAAATAAGCCATAGAATACACTGCCTGGCATGGCACCAAAACTCAATAAATTGTTTATTGAATATGAACAGCAATTCTTTATTTTATAACACCATGCATCCACCCATCCAACACACACACACACACACACACACACACACACACACACACGCCCCTCAGGTGTCTGACAGTGGATAGAGGATTCTGTCACACCATCCTTGCTTCAGCTAGGAGAACTTTTGTTTCTATTTGTTGATTATGGTAGCCTCATTAAAAGTTTGCTCTGAGGGCCACGTGGAAATAGTTTTTAGGATGTTTTGAGAGCAAGGTCAGTTATTAATTTTGGTTTCGAAGTGAACAAAGTTTCTATACAACTACAAACTAGGGTGAAAATGAGTCACAAGAGCAGAAAGCGTGAGCATTGTAAATTCAGCCCATTTCCAGCTCCACAAAAGTCTTTTTCTTCAATTAACTGCTCACCGACTCCATCAAAGGGAACTTACTAAGCAATACATGCAGCTTGATCACGACACCTCAATCCCAGCAATCATTTTTTTCATATTAATTAAATTAAGTTGTCTAGAAAAACAATGGAGCCAGTGGTGATACAATATCAAAATCAATTTTAGGGATAAGAAAGAATTAGAAGAGAGCCTGATGGAATTATTGACTCTATTCACTGCTGAAGGCATTAGGAAAATTTTAATTCCACCATATCTTTTGCATCAGACAAATAAGGATTTTTAGAACAAATATCAGTAAAAAGAAAAAAGGTCTCCCAGATCCTATTTAACAAACTAGACATATACAAATTGTCATAAATGGCTAAGATCTAACCAAGTACTTTGAAAATATTTCAGGGTAAAGATGTAGAACTCTTCTTGGTCAAACCATGAAACCTATCATTTCAAAAGACCTCCATGTGCAAGCTGTGACAGACTGCAGATATGAATCCACAAGGATGTTCCTGAAATCCTGGGAATTATAAGCTGTAGGTCTTACTTCTGACATGACTTTTCACTCCTACCAACCCTCTATAAAAGTTAAAGAAAATAAATAGTTTGTGTAAGGGATATGCCTGACCTACAAGATATTTCTTTTATGTATGTATTTATTTTTTTGCGGTACGCAGGCCTCTCACTGTTGTGGCCTCTCCCATTGTGGAGCACAGGCTCCAGACGCACAGGCTCAGCGGTCACGGCTCACGGGCCCAGCCGCTCCGTGGCACGTGGGATCTTCCCGGACCGGGGCATGAACCCGTGTCCCCTGCATCGTCAGGCGGACTCTCAACCACTGCGCTACCAGGGAAGCCCATACAATATATTTCTTCAAGGATTAAATTAGATAGTGAACAAAACAGAACCAGTAGTATAAACAATCTAGATTTTTGAAAAGCATTTCACGAGTCTTTAAACAAAAGGATGTTTCTCCAAATTAATATTGGGATAAAGGAGATGTTGACATGAATAGGGAGCTCCTGAAGAAATATTAGGTTAGGGTCAGGGATCTCTTTGGTTTGCTGTAGTAACCAAAAACATGCACATGTGTCAACACACCCAAAATTTCATGTGAAATTTGACAGATTTCACTACATGTTTCACCAGGGATCACTGGTTAAGTATCTCTGCTTTCAAAGTTGAGACTAACATTATTTAATATGTCTAAAACTACTGTTTAAAAGGGAGTGCAGATTGAATCAGCTATTACATTAAATTCTTGAGGAAACAATATAAAAAACAATTGGAATTCATCGCACATCTCACAGAGAGCAGAAAGGAAAGTGATAGATAAGGAGTATTATGTGAGCAAATATATATTAAAACATTCTGGTGATATCAGCAGGACATTTAGGCATATAATAAACAATGTCATAAAAGGAATGACCTAATATGCCAGTGTGAAAAGTAATTCTGCCAATGAAATGTTGAGAACCACTAGGAAAGGACACTAGAGGAGAAAAAATTCTGAAACTAAAAATATGCTCTCCTTTGTACAAAACTGTACCACAAGGGGCAAACATTAGGAAGGATGACAGTGTGAAAGAAGGTCTAGTGAAAGACAATTAGAATGATCAAGGGAAGACCATGTGGTTTAAAGTTTAGAAAAAAGTAATCAGTGATGGCTCCATATTGAGTTCTAGGGTAAATGCAGATATTTTGGGAAGCAGTCTTAACCTTTAGACTTGATATCAAGGATAATGTGCTTTTCTACATCATCTCTGAATATGTCAGAGACATACTGAGCCAAACAGGTTTGACACAAGACATAAGATTTTGAAAACTGCCAACTGCATGCTAAAGTTTCAATTAACAGAAGTTTACTTAAAATAAATACAAAGGAATGCACAGCCAATAACCATGAGTCAATTCTGTCTTCTGATTTAATACCTGACAAATCAATATCTGATAAATGACTAAGTCCTAAAAATAGTTCAATTATATTCTTAACTTCCTTATCCATGAATAAAAATTAGTGATGAGGTTTAAGTGCAATAATATTTAGTATGAGTTAATAACAAGCTTCTATAAACATACTTATTCCTTAATTAAGAGACTCTGAAGTTCCAGAATTTGGTACTATTTTCCGGTTTATGATTACTTGAGCTAAGAACGCAGGGTTCTTCTTTGCTTTAAGTTACTTTCATCAGCCCAAATTTAAGCTCACTTTACAATTTCATTAAGTATAAATTGTAATATATTACCTCAGCAAACTGAAATAATGGTGACTTCTGACGCAATTCAGAGGATTCTGAAACATCAGGCCTGCAAGTGCCAGAGGATATCTGAAACAAAGAAAGGTGGTATGAGGCATCATAAGAATAGCTTCTGGAAGACAACAGAAGACAAATGTCACGTAAAACATTCCTATTTGAAGAAGGAATGGTTTTGACTCCCCAAATTTGAGGCAGTACTGTGACAAAAAGGTAGTTATATTCTGCAAAGTCTTACACAAGGTTTTATCAAGTTTTATATGTTCATTCAACTTCTAAATAATGCCATAAATTGTAAGAGATAGACAGGACAATGCATTTCAGAAAAATTACTATTAAGCAAAGAGAAATGTCTACAATGATGCCTATTTGATCTCTTGGCTTTCTGCAACCAAATCCAAAGAATATCTACTTCTTCCATGTTCTGTGTTTCCCCACTATTTCATATAACCTGACCACATGAAAACGCAAATGAGTTTCGATTATAAACCTTTTGGGAAAACAAAACTAAGGTCCAATTTTTGTTTTCCAGGGCTTTCATGTATTTATATACAAGCCCCAATCTTAGAAAAGTTAGTACTATTTTCCTAAGAGAAATGTCCTTTATAATATATTCTTGTATATTATTTATGACACTGGGTAAACATTTAATGCTCTACCATCTTTACTTGTGATTTTCATTATTAACAACAGTTACAGAAACACCACTAATTTTTAAAAAAATTCTTGCTGTTTATCAAGTACTATTCTCAGGATACATAATTCCTCTTTATCTCAATGTTAAAAACTGACCCATTTCTGCATTTGGGTGAAATAATAACTTAGGTGGTAGCCTATAATTCAAAAGTCACAGGCGTCATAGAATGTTAGAGAGGAAGGATTTCAGCATCCCTCCGATCTAACCCATTTTACAGATAAAAGAACGTAGGACCAGAGAGGTAAATGACATCTCTACTCCCCAACATTCAATAATCCCCTTATTCTTTATTATTATAGCACTTAGCACTGACCACCACAAGCATTATGGTCCATCTTCTCCCAGGGATTTTGTATAATGCAGAATCCTCAACATTGCCTGGGCACAATGTAGATACTCAAGTATTTGTTGAATTAACTAAATCAAAATTGACAACATGTCTTCTAAGTGTGTCCCCTCTCTCTCCTTTCCTGAATGACAAGGTTAGAGAGTCTTAGGGAACAAGTTATCTTTCACTTTAGAGGAAAAATAAAAGTTAAAAATACTTTTTAATAACATGTTTCTGACAACAAAATAATCCAAGATCACTATTGAAAATCTGAAAAAAAAAAAAAAAAACACAGAAGAAGAATCATCTCCCAAAGATAAGCACTGGTAATATTCCATGTATATTCTTCCAGTTTTGTGTATAGATAATGTTTTCAACAGAAATGGGACGATGTACTACAGTTACAAAATGTTCGTTTTTAACAATACATTGATTTTCCTGTTATTAAACCTTTTCCAATGTAATTTTAATAGCTGCATGTGATTAAATTAGATGGTTGAATCATCTATGGAAAGAGCTGGCAGTCACCCAGGTTATGTTCCTAAAACTAGAGTTTCTCACTGAACTTCTTCAGTAGACATGGAAGATGTGTTTCTCTAACAACGTCATAGGCCACTGGGCAGGAACAAGCATTTAAAATTTTAATTGTCACCTTTGGATTTGAAAGGGTAATGGCCAACTTCTTCCAGTGATAAACTCCACAGAAAAGGTGAAGAAGCTTTAGTTAATTTGCCACCTGTGGTTTGGCTGCCAAAGCTTGATTCCCTCCCTGTCACTCGACTATTTGAAAACTAGTGTGCCAAAAAGTCCAGAAGTTTTTATTTGCTTTCTAAAACTTTGAAGCCAAGGAGACACAAAATGTACTAAAAAAGGCCAGCAAATCCTGAAATTACTAGCCACAAAAAATTCCTTTATTGGAAAGAATACTTGAACAAACTGTATAATACAGTTCTTTATAATTTCTAAACAATGAAAAAAAATCAATACTGTCCTGGTTTACAAAGAAATTCTATGTGCTTAACCCCTAAATATCTTGGTAAATAATCAAAATTTTGTTTAAAATTGAGCCTAGGGAATTCCCTGGCGGTCCAGTGGTTAAGGATTTGGTGCTTTCACTGCCGTGGCCCAGGTTCAATCCCTGGTCGGGGAACCAAGATCCCACAAATTGCGCGGCCAAAAATTAAAATAAAATAAAATAGAGCCTAGGACTAAATAAAAATTATAAAGTGACTTTATAAAACTTTAATAATGTAGGTTGTACACATGACAGAAAGATATGGAGATATTTAGAATTAAGTATATTATCATATAGGGTAACTACCCTATATAAAGCCTATATAATATATAACACATATTTTTATTTCTAATCCCATGATGCATGAGAGTTATCATTTAGGAGATTAGTTAACCTATGGCTCAATTAGAGTTCATATTAACTGTAAGAAGAAAAGTCAACTTTCTTTTAAGTGCCATTATAGATAATATGGCCATGACTATGCATCCAGTCATAAAGGTTTAAAGTTAAATGAGACCGTCTGCAATCATTATGATGGATGGTCTTAAATAAAACTTTCTATTTGTATGGAGAATTCAAATATAAGTACTTATCAAGACATCTATAATCCTACACGTTATGTCAATTGTACTATGCAATCAGAGAAGTCTATGCGTGCGTGTTTGTGCTCCCCACGCACCTGATGCACAGTAGGTGCACGATGAATACTGGTTGACTGACTTGATTCTCCGTGTTTATGAATATGAGGAATCTCAATGACCTGGCCAGGAATCACACAACAAAGGCTGTCCAATGGTTAAAACAGCAATTACAGTCACTGAGGCTATGCATTTTACTGTAGTGGATAACGTCTCCTTTTAAAATCTAGTTACTCTTACTTTAAAGCACTGTGGGTTTAGCCTTTATTTTCAGTGTAGTATAATGGAAACAACACAAAATTAGGAGCCAGAAGAGTTGGCTTACTACTAAGCTGTGTGGTTACCTGACTTGCTAGGCCACAGAATGAACAGAAGCAGCAAATCAGAAGGGGCCAAGAGTGGGGATAAGAAAAAGGAAGAGGGGCTTCCCTGGTGGCACAGTGGTTGGGAATCCACCTGCCACTGCAGGGGATGCGGGTTCGAGCTCTGGTCTGGGAGGATCCCACATGCCACAGAGCACTAGGCCCATGAGCCCACGTGCCACAACTACTGAAGCCCGCACACCTAGAGCCCATGCTCTGCGACTGCAACAAGAGAAGACACTGCAGTGAAAAGCCCGCACACCGCAACGAAGAGTAGCCCCCGATGACCACCACTAGAGAAAGCCCGCGTGCAGCAACAAAGACCCAACGCAGCCAAAAATAAATAAAATAAATAAATTTTTTTAAAAAAAGGAAGAGTGTTGAAAAAGAAACAATGCCACCAGCAAGAAGACAGAGCAAAAAGACTGTAGGCACAAATTAAAAATAAAATTTTATTGAAGCATAGTTGATTTACAACACAAATCTTTTTTTTTTTTTTTTTTTTTTT
>NW_006776646.1:1694661-1704418 GCF_000442215.2 Lipotes vexillifer
CCCGCGTCTCCTGCATCGGCAGGCGGACTCTCAAGCACTGCGCCACCAGGGAAGCCCAACAACACAAATCTTTTATAAAGCATTGTAGTCTATTTAAAAGAAATAACCAAAATATTGGGTGTAAGATAGGCTTAAGGATGTACTGTACAACATGGGGAATATAGCCAATATTTTGTAAAAACTATAAATGGAAAGTAACCTTCCAAAATTGTATTAAATTTTTTTAAAATCTCGGTTATTTAGTAAAGTGGATTATCACAAAAGCTAAAAAATAAATTAATAAAATAAATAGAGCAAGTAGTCCTAAAGTTTTTCCTAAATGTAGTAATTAATATTTCTAACTGTGATTCTAAGTTGTCAAGATAAGAATAATTATAAAATATATCCCTTATTAAAAGGCAGAAATGCATGTGATACATGCTAGACATATTTCCATCTAAAATCTCAAAATGTAAAAATGGTTGAATGACATGGAAAATGTACTGAGGTAGAACTCATTCTTGAGTGTTTGATAAATGAGGCATCCAGTGCAAGTGTATATATTTGTGCATACATGTAAACCTTTGCAAAGAAATCTGGCATTACATCCACATGGAAGGAGGAGGTTATTTCCCACAAAAGACTCCTGGTTAATGTTATTAGAGGATCCTAGACCTTGTCACCTTGCAATATCACCTTGCTGTTTGTATTTACAGTATCATAAATTACTTATTAGGTGGGGTATGCTTTTTATGGAGAAACATCATTCTTCAACATCCATTCTTCAGCTAAAGCCAGATTACTTTCTAAACATAACAAAATATAGAGATCAAAGATATCTGTTCATCAATTAAGAGGAAAGAAAAAATACCAAATAGGTAGACATTCAATAAAGGGAGGAAAAAACCCAAGAAGTTCTTTTTAGAAATAGTCTCTGAAATAATCCATAAAGCCACTAGGTGTTGCTACATGCCCAATAAAGAAAACTGCTAAAGGGATTTTAAAAGCAGTTTTGTTAACCACATACGTTTTCAACTTCCCTTAAATCCAATCTTCTCTTTAAATTAGCTATAATTCTCAATAACCAAGGAAGGGGAATGATTAGTATAATTAAGAATTATGACGAGGTAATACTTTCTCCCCACAGGCAAAATGCACATCATGATAATGAGAGACATAGAAACATGATCCAGCCCCTTGATATAAAACAAGATCAAGCCACTCAGATGCACTGTTTGGAAAGCTAGGTTTTATTAAGAGCCCATTCCTACTTCGCAAGGCACAAGACCACAGACACAGAGCTGGATTGTGATGGACACATAGTCAACAAAAGGGATGAAGTACACTGGTTGTATCCGAATTCCACATCCCTGCTCTTGCTAATTTAAACATTTACTGATTACTCACTCCTTCAACAAACATTCAATAAACACCCATTACATACCAGCCACAAAGACTGCTGTTCCCTTTCAAGAAGCTTACATCCCACTTGTGTGCATTATATGCTGGGGAATAAAATGAGACTAAGGGGATGTGTCTGGCCGTTAAGTTGCTTGCATTTCAATGCAGGAGACAGCTACACATTAAGAACGGATGTGCTTCTTGGTGGAATATTACAAGGTCTGTGGGAGGACAGAGAAGCAGCCTTCATTCCTTCTGGGGACAGATGGAAGAAGTAAGGTAAGTAGCATCTGAGAGCTCCCTAGAAGGAACACCAGAATTGTGGAAATGATGTGGTCACAGCAGGAGGGAAAGCATGGAGGAAGTGCCCTGTGTGTGTGAGAAGCAGTGACCTTCCTGTGTGACTGAAGCCTGAGATGCCCGGGAGTGCAGTGGGACATGAATCAGACTGAGAGGGAACTGAATGCTAGGTTAAGAAGTCTGAAAATTAGGCTGGAGGCAATGGGGAGTCAGCCAAGGTTTTCAGTCAGAGGAGCGGCATGATGAGAGATGTGTAGTTAAATAATTCTGTCAGTGGAGTGTAGGATGACCTTGGCTGGGGAGTGACTGGAGGCAAGAGACCAATTAGAAGGTTAAGGAAATAAACCAGCTGAGATGCGGGGCCCCAATTAAATCAGAGATGGCATTTGCCAGGGCTCAGTAATTGCCTGGAAAGGTGTCAGGGAGGAGGGAGAGGGGTCAGTCAGTGCCAGTGTTCCTAAGGTAAGTTAAACCCTTTCACCGAAAGAGTGAATACGAGAGAAGGAAGACTGTTTAGGCAGCGGTGGAAGGTGGGGTTGTCTTCTTCCGGAGGAGAGGGCCTGGGGGTAGAGGATTCCATTTCAGAGTTCAAGGACAAAGATCCTGTGTGACTCCAAGGCCCAGTGATCTGATTCTCACCCTCATTCAGCCTGGCCCAGGCTTTCCTACAATTGGCAGCCTTTGCCAGGTATCCTTCTATAACGGAGGACCTGAGTAATCACTTAATTTGCATTTAATATGAGATGTTAAATGAAGCTCTGAAATGGACTTGAGCTTTTAAACACAGGTGAATTCAATGTAAGTATATTACAAACAAGTTAGTCCTTCAAAACCTACTTAAGGACTAAAATGAAGCCACTCTTAATTAAACCTAAATGAGGTAAAGGAGCACCTGAGGACCAAAGCAGCGCACCTGACTGGTGGACACTAGGACTGGGCTGCAGTTGAGAGAGAGCGGGGCCACCCTGAGGAGCGCAACCCAACAGCACCGCATAGAGTTGTGAGCGCCTCAAAATTAGAATGTAAGTCAAGTCATTTGGCTGAGAGGAAGGATAAGTCCCTGGTTTTTCTCAGGGCACCAGGGCTACCAGAGTTAAGTTTCCTATCATTCTAAGCCGTGTGGCAGAGCACTAGGATGGAAGTCCAGGACAGACTCCAGGTCACCTCTACAAACTGCTATAGTAGTTGAGACAAACCATAGCATCTTCCTGCCTCAGTTTCCTAATTTGATTAAACAGGTAACAACACGACTGACGTCTTCACAGGACACTGTGAGAACAGAATGCAGTCGTGTATACAAACATGCTCTCAGCGACAACGCAGCAGCAACAGTACCACCCTTCTCATTTACCTTCTTGTTCTCTATTCTCCTCTTTCTTTTCCCGCTCACATGTTGCCCACCTTCCCCACTACCCCTTCCCACCATCTCTGGGAGACTGAAGAGCTCGTGTGAGTTCACCACTGTCTTGAGCAACGCGGCCTAGGAACTCAACGAGGACAGATGCTTGTCAATCAGGTTGGGTAGAAGGACTTGATTCTCTGGGCTTTGAGCCCCACTGCTGAGAGATGGAAGAGGCTGGGCTAGATGGGCAGTTCCAGCCAAAGTGGGCAGTGAGCAGTGACATGAAAAGGAGAGGTTTCTACCCGGAGTTGAGAAAACTCAAAGAGTCTATTTAATGTAAAATTTAAGTATAGTATTTCCTCACAAAATATGTTTAAAAGCTATAAAACTGTGAGAAGGGAAATTAACAGCTTCAGTGAGAAGGGGGCAAGAGTTGGGGGTAGGGTTGGAATTCAGTGGATTTAAGCATCCTGGAGTAGTCAAATATAGTAGCCTAAGAGAGGCACATGTCAAACTAGCTCAAATGTACCAACAGGCAGTAAAATAATTTTCCCCACTTCACTGATACCAGATATTATAAGAAAGGGGAAAACTTGCAATTTTATCAAAAATCTGTATTTGTTTTAAATTTAAAACTCACAGTGTTTTAAATATAGACATATTCATTAACAAGTACTGGTATTATCACCTTTTCTCTAAGATTTCACCCATCTCATTACTTAATGGAAAATATACAGGTTTAAATCCTAGTATAATGACTTTCTTGCTCTATGACCTTAGACAGGCTATTTAACCTCTCTAGCCTAGTTTCCTCATTTATGAAATGCGGAATAATAAACCAACCTCTTAAGGCTCATGGAAGGATGAAATGAGATAATCAGTGTTAAGTGCTTAGTACAGTACTTGGTCCCCAGAAAGCACTCATGAAATGGCTGCGTAAGGGTGCAGACACCACTGCATAAGTGGCCCGAGTTGAGGTCAGGTGGATGGGAACTGAATCACAAAGGTCCCTGTAGGCTATATGAAGACTGAAGCTAGTCCTCCTGGGTTCAAATCCTAATTCTGTCACTTCATAGCTACACAATCTTGAACAGATTATTTGCTCAATGTGAATACGCTGCTAGTAAAACATACCATAGCCTGTAGGAGTAATAGCCTGACATAATATAAGCTTTCAAGTTAAGTATGAAATACCAAGAATAAATTATGGTAATAATACTAGGTACCTACAAGAATGCTTTTCAGGACAGGTGAAAATGCCTTACAGGTTTTATTTAATTAATCTTCATAGATGTCTTGGGAGTTAGAAGCAAGAGGGTATTATTATTTTTTAACATCTTTATTGGAGTGTAATTGCTTTACAATGGTGTGTTAGTTTCTGCTTTATAACAAAGTGGATCAGTTATACATATACATATGTTCCCATATCTCTTCCCTCTTGCATCTCCCTCCCTCCCACCCTCCCTATCCAACCCCTCTAGGTGGTCACAAAGCACCGAGCTGATCTCCCTGTGCTATGCGGCTGCTTCCCACTAGCTATCCGTTTTACATTTGATAGTGTATATAAAAAGAAATGAAATTGAGTTGTTTGTAGTGAGGTGGGATGGACCTAGAGACTGTCATACAGAGTGAAGTAAGTCAGAAAAAGAAAAACAAGTGGGTATTAATAGTTCCATTTTACAGGATGGAAGGCAAAGAAAAACGTGGCTTGATCATAACTCTACTGTCATATCTCTTCATTCCAACAAAAGAACTAGGCATTCTAAAATCACAGACCCAGGTCTAATATTACTTCCCGAACATCTGAAAGTTTGCCTTCAGTTCATTCGTTCAACTAAATAGATATTGATACCGTCAAACCTTTTCATCAGCCAAGATTACTCTGCCTAACTTTTCTTATTTTCTTTTATTCCCCAAACCATCTTTTCTGTTTTAGCCAAGATGACTTTCTGGTGCTCACTTAGGTCCAACACTGAAATGTCGACCTTTCCAATATTATTCCAAGCTGTTCTATATATTATGTGTTGAATAATCTCCCCTTCCATTTCTGAAATGTATCACTCCCTGCCTTTATTTTTTAAATTTAATTTAGCTTTACATTTTTATTAAAATAAGTTAAAAATATAACACTATAGAAATTTTCAGTCCTGGAGATTACTTCTAGAAATTCTAGATCAAATACTTATACTTTATTTATTACATTTTCATCTTCAGATAGTAACTCAGCGATATGAATCATAAAGGCTTAACTCAATGTAACTAACTGCCTTCTCCTTAGGTCTTCCCAGAGTTTGATGTGAACATTATTACTTTTATTTCTTTTATTTTTTCTTTCTTGTTCTTTTAAAGTAAAAAGGAAAAGTGTTCACTTAAGCTGCTAGACACTGTAGAATGGACTGGCTCTCTACAGCCCCCTGGTTAGCATATTTTAAGCTTATACCATATTTTCTTGATTAAAAAGCTTCATTTGTTTTTCAGCTTCTGTTTGCTGAAATCTCATATTCATTGGAAACACTCATTTCCATTTCCTTCACTATTATGGGGTTATTTCCTAATAAGACTTCTATGCTTACATTTCACTGGGTGTCAGTAGAGACAAGTTTAGGCTGCTATTTTGGGTGTGTGTGTGTGGGGGGGGGGGGGGGTGGTGGGGTGTGGTGTGGTGTGGTGTGGTGTGGTATGGTATGGTATGTGTGTATCTCTTGCCAATGGAATGTTGTGTCATTTGATTGGTGGTGTAGGGTGTCACTCCCTGATGGCTGCGTTGCTCAATACAGGCAAACCTCGGAGATACGGCGGGTTCGGTTCCAGACCACCACAATCAAAAGTGAATATTGCAATAAAGCTAGTCTCAAAAAGTTTTTGGTTTTCCAGAGCATATAAGTTATGTTTACACTATAATGTAGTCTATTAAGTGTACAACAACATTATACCTAAAAAAATAAAAGGATATGCTTTAATTTTACAATGCCTTATTGCTAAACAATGCTATCATCTGAGCCTTCAGTGAGTCATCCTTTTTCTGATGGAGGGTCTTGCCTCGACATTGATGGCTGCTGACTGGTCAGGGTGGTTGGTAGTAGACGAAAGTTAGGGAGGCTGTGACAATTTCTTAAAATAAGACAACAATGAAGTTTGTCACATTAATTGACTCTTCCTTTCACGAACGATTTCTCTACAGCATGCAATGTTGTTTGATACCATTTTACCCACAGCAGAACTTCTTTCAAAAGTGGAGTCAATCCTCTCAAACCCTGCCACTGCTTATCAACTAAATTTATGTCACACTGTAAATCCTTTCTCATCATTTCAACAATCTTCATAGCATCTTCACCAGTAGATTCCAGCTCAAGAAACCACTTTCTTTGCTCCATTAGAAGCAACTGCCCATCTGTTAAAGTTTTATCATGAGATTGAAGCAATTCAGTCACATCTTCAGCTCCTAATTCTAGTTCTCTTGCTATGTCCACCACATCTGTAGTTACTTCCTCCATGCAAGTCTTTTTTTTTTTTTTTCTTTTTGCGGTACACGGGCCTCTCACCGTTGTGGCCTCTCCCGTTGCGGAGCACAGGCTCCGGACGCGCAGGCTCAGCGGCCATGGCTCACGGGCCCAGCCGCTCTGTGGCACGTGGGATCTTCCCAGACCGGGGCACGAACCCGTGTCCCCTGCATCGGCAGGTGGACTCTCAATTACTGCACCACCAGGGAAGCCCCTCCATGCAAGTCTTGAACCCCTCAATGTCATCCATGAGGGTTGGAATCAACTTTTTCCCAACTCCTGTTACTGTTTATTTTTTTGTTTGTTTTTTATTTGTTTGGCCTCACTGCACAGCTTTTGGGATCTTAGTTCCCCGACCAGATGATCAAACCCAGGCCTTGGCAGTGAAAGCGCCAAGTCCTAACCACTGGACCGCCAGGGAATTCCCTTACTGTTGATATTTAGATCTCTTCCCATGAAACGCAAACATTCTTAATGGCATCTAGGATGGTGAATCCTTTCCAGGAGGTTTTCAACTAAATGACTTTGCCCAGATCCATCAGAGGAATCACTATATATGGCAGCTACAGCCTTACAAAATGTATTTCTTAAATAATAAGACTTGAAAGTCGAAGAGACTCCTTGATCCATGGGTGGCAGAATGGATGTGTTAGTAGGCATGAAAACAACATTAGTCTCATTGTGCATCTACATCAGAGCTTTTGGATGACCAAGTGCGTTGTCAATGAGCAGTAATATTTTAAAAGGAATCTTCTTTTCTAAGCAGTAGGTCACAACAGCGAGTTTAAAATATTCAGTAAACTGTTATAAACAGATATGCTGCCATCCAGGTTTTGCTGTTCCACTTATACAGCACAGGCAGAGTTGGTTTAGCCTAACTCTTGAGGGCCTTAGGATTTTCCGAATGGTAAATGAGCACTGATTTCAATTTAAGTCACCAGCTGCATTAGTCCCTAACAAGAGAGTGGGTTTGTCTTTTGAAGCCTGGAAGTCAGACATTGACTTCTCCTCCCTAGATATGAAAGCCCTAGATGGCATCTTCTTCCAATAGAAGGCTGTTTCATCTACACTGAAAATCTGTTGTTCAGTGTAGCCACCCTCATGAAGTATTAGCTAGATCTTTGGGATAACTTGCGCTAGCTTCTACATCAGCACTTGCTGCGTCACCTTGCCCTTTGATGTTATGGAGATGGCACCTTTTCTTAAAGCTCATGAACCAGCCTCCGCTGGCTTCAAACTTCTCTTCTGCAGCTTCCTCACCTCTCTCAGCCTTCACAGAATTGAACAGAGTTACGACCTTGCTCTGGATTAGGCTTTGGCTTAAGGGAATGTTGTGTCTGGTTTGATCTTCTAACCATACCACTAAAACTTCTCCATATCAGCAATAAGACTGTTTCACATTCTTATCATTTGTGTGTTAAATGGAATAGTACTTCTAATTTCCTTCAAGAACTTTTCCTTTGCATTCACACCTTGGCTGTTTGGCGCAAGAGGGCTCACTTTCAGCCTTTCCCAGCTTTCGAAGTGCCTTCCTACTAAGCTTGATCATTTCTAGCTTTCGATTTAAAATGAGAGACATGTGACTCTTCCTTTCACTTGAACACTTAAGAGACCAGTGTAGAGTGATTAACTGATTTAATTTCAACACTGTTGTGTCTCAGGGAATAGAGAGGCCTGAGGAGAGGGAGAGAGATGAGGGGGAGGGGGGACTGCTGGTTGGTGGAGCAGTCAGAACACACACAACCTTATCAGTTAAGTTTGCTGTCTCATATGGGTGTGATTTGTAGCACCCCCTCCCCAAATTACAATAGTAACATTAAAGATCGCTGATCACAGACCGCCATAACAAATATAATAATAAGGAAAAGTCTGAAATACTGCAAGAATTAACAAAATGTGACACAGAGATACGAAGCGAGTAATACAGTTGAAAAAATGTTGCCAATAGACCTGCTGGACACAGGGTTGCCATAAACCTTCAATTTGTAAAAAATGCAATATCTGCAAATGCAATATCTGCAATAAAATGAGGTATACCTATACATTTATTTTGCTTCTTTAATCCATAAACTCTTTAATAACAAACACTGCTTTTTAAAATTTATCCCAAACATGTAATGCATTTCAATGTACTCTGGGTATAAAGAAAATACAGGACTGATCATTTATGTGAAAAAGAAACAAACAAACTATAAATTCAACTTTTATCCCTTTTATTCATCAGAGACACAAATTACAGAACCAAGCTTGGCTTAATAACAGTAGCATATAAAAATGTTGACCTGATAATGCCAAAATTCTACTGTGGCAGATTCAGAGTTAATCAGAAGACTGAGAAAAAAAGGAGAAAACTCAAACATTTTGCTTGTTATTATTTGCTCACTGCTATCTCAAGAACATATAATTTCTCTCTGCAAACCCTAAGAGCACATCACATGTAGATCTGGGAAACTGTACAGGCCAAAGAAGCTTTTAACCTGGAATTTTACTGTTCCCGTAACAGCAAGCCTCTCTACCTTCTAGAATTGTTTTTAAAAATATAGCTATTACCTATATTAAATTTTCTATATTAAAAAAATAGACTTTTGAGGACTTTTTCTATGTGATTAGGTTTTAGACTATTGAACAGAGGAAAATCTCCCTTTAAATAAAATATTTCAGAATAAGAATTTTCTCGTGGCATTTTAAAAAGCCATTAGGATTAGACCTCCTCTGTGGCAGAAGTTTTGTAAAATGTCACTTTATTTGACTGGTCCTACCTAATAGTATAAACAGACTTCACAGTAATTGTTCCAAATGTCAGAAGCATGAAATTTCCGTACTTCTCTCCTTATCTCATTATATTTATAATTTTCTTTTAAAAATATAAGTATGTATTCACTGTATTTGTCATCTGCCAACGTACATAAGCCCCTAAAGTTCTATGACCATGTCTACATATTTGGAATAAGACATTGCATAGGGCTTCCCTTGTGGCGCAGTGGTTAAGAATCTGCCTGCCAATGCAGGGGACACGGGTTCGAGCCCTGGTCTGGGAAGATCCCACATGCCGCGGAGCAACTAAGCCCGTGAGCCACAACTACTGAGCCTGCGCGTCTGGAGCCTGCGCTCCGCAGCGGGAGAGGCCCTGACAGTGAGAGGCCCGCGCACCACGATGAAGAGTGGCCCCCACTTGCCGCAACTGGAGAAAGCCCTCGCACAGAAACAAAGACCCAACACAGACAAAAATAAATAA
>NW_006776646.1:1704428-1725971 GCF_000442215.2 Lipotes vexillifer
AAAAAAAAAAAAAAAAAAAAAGACATTGCATAGAAATTAGGTGCTAAATGAAATCTACTGATACCTATGACATAAACTCTCAAACTAATTATATTTAGAGACAGCATTATTTTATACAAATTTCGCTGCTTTATTATTTCAGTATCTCAAGATTATTTTCAATAATGACCTAACTATATCTGAGATGAAAAGTAGAGATTATGAAGAAAAAGTTGTCTTCTTAGAAGTGGTTCTTAAAGACCTAAGTGCTGGCAACTTCTTCCTTAGCATAAATTCCCTTCTCCTGTACGGTTTACTTCTTTAAGCCATTTAACTTTATTTCTTTAGCTTGAGAATTTTCAAAACAGTTATATATGGAATTTAAGAAAAAAAAATGTCATGAAGAACCTAGGGGTAAGACAGGAATAAAGACACAGACCTACTAGAGAATGGACTTGATATGGGAAGGGGGAAGGGTAAGCTGTGACAAAGGGAGAGAGTGGCATGGACATATATACACTACCAAACGTAAGGTAGATAGCTAGTGGGAAGCAGCCGCATAGCACAGGGAGATCAGCTCAGTGCTTTGTGACTGCCTGGAGGGGTGGGATAGGGAGGGTGGGAGGGAGGGAGACACAAGAGGGAAGAGATATGGGGACATATATATATGTATAACTGATTCACTTTGTTATGAAGCAGAAACTAACACACCATTGTAAAGCAATTATACTCCAATAAAGATGTAAAACAAACAAACAACAAACAAAAAACAGTTCCCCTTCATCAGAAATGGAAGGCTGACCAAAGCGTGGTTTAAACTGCTTGTGTCAAACTCTGCTGTCCTTAAAAGCTGTGAGAAGAGCTATTCACTAAAAAGAGCCCAAGAGACAAACTTCAAAGAAAAAAAAGTATTCCTTTCTTTGACTAGCATTTACAGATAGATAGCATCTATCTGTAAGTTCTTAGATGTTTATTTGTTTACATTTTTTCCTGAAAGTTAAAAGGAATGCTAATAGATATTGTGAAGAAAACTCCATTATTATCTAATCTATTAGAAAAGATGATACTGACTTTCACAATACAGTGTATTCTTGGAAATCATGAGTCAGACTGTGCTGAAAGGTCAAATGTGCATTATTACTCCAACATTCACCTGTGGGAACATGCTTGGGATACTCTACACCCAAGTGAGAGTTAGTCTGATTGCTATTAGGGAGCATCCATGTGTTAGAAAGTAAAATGATGCCAGAGAAGGCTATTGTGTGAGGAAGTACAAACATGCTGAATAATGAGTATGCAAAGGTACAAAGTGCCATGTTTACTTTTTCTAGCTAAAGATTAGTACAATGTAAATAACTACCAGTCCACCAAATTTACACATTCATTGCTACACTGAATTGAACAGAAATAAAAAGTTAAATCAAATTGAACATATGGCCAACTACTATGGATCCCAAATATAAACTGTAAACAATAAAAACCTTTTGTGATGTAAATATCTTATGTGGTATCCTCTAAAACGATTATCTGAATAGACTTCAACTGTAATCCATATAGCACGCACACGACTTAAAAAACAAAAGAAAGAAAGAAAGAAAAGAATATATATATGCAATAAAATTGCTATTTTGTCCTAAATAGCAACTCTGGTTGGGGATTGAAAAACTTCCAGCTCAAGGACCTGAGTTTGGTAAAATAATATGATCTGCAGGTCACTGCATCTGGCCTCTGTTAAATGGGTCTGGAAAATAGAGGAATTCCACAAATGCAAACTATGCATGGCTACCGGATACTACCTGCCTATCAAAACCATACTTGAAAATATTTAGCAAAAACAGCCCAATAACAATACAAGGGAATAAAAAATGAAACCAAGGTCATAAGGGCCTGGGTCCTTTTTCATTTTCCATTTTAAAAAATAAGCAATCTTGGAATGCCATGTTTCCTGATTTTCAAAAACAGGAGTTTGTATTTATTCAGGTACCAGAGAGACTGACAGTTTCATGCTTTTTTTAACTCTCATCTTTTCACTAGCAAGTCTAATGAGAACATTACAAAAGCAGAGAATGTTATGAATAGAATGAATGAATCACAGGATCCACCCTATGGACCCCATGACACAGTCATGGCAAATGCTAATTATCTGTACATTGCAAGTCTTATTCCTATGCTCAGGGAACCTCAAAATCTGCACCTGACTTGTGTTTGTGTCCTTTTGGGTTTATGTACCCCACTCTGTTACCCTCAAGGCACAGTATAATGCACATAGAGATCTTAATGAAAACAATTAAAAGCAGAGTTTATTCATGAGCTGTAAAAAGTGAAACTGTAGAACTAACAGTGTGAACGGAACGCAAATGTCTGTGTTCTCAAGCCCCAGCAGGTGCAGAGTGGAGAGGGATGAGGGACCACTTACCTCTGGTGTACCAAGAGCATGTTCTCCAGCTAAAAGCAGCATGCTCAGGCCTCCCATTTGAGTAGGATCTAAATAAGTCAAAAACAAGTAAATCATCAATCAAGTAAATCATCAATTCATAACCATGAAGTACATATAATCCAGAGTCAAAAAAGAATACTCACTAAGACTAGCAATCAGAAATCCAGCAGAACCACATGTAACTTATTACAGAAAACTTCGGAAACTCTTTATGAAGGAAAAACCTGGGGTACATGTGCTTAGTACTCATACTTTTGTGAGCTTTTTAAATACCACTGTTGTCCACCATTCCAACAAAATACTTTCTTCAATACCACAGCTGTTTATAACATGAATTATCTCCTAATGTGATGCTTCTTTTCTTGCTGCATGGGGAGTTTGGATGGATTTTTTTTTTAAACGAAAGAGTGCTTATACTTGTCTTCTAAGAAACTTGAGATTGTTATTCTCAAATTGTTATTTCTGCCACATGATATCAGGCTGATAAAAAGAACAAGGCCATCAGAGGAACTAGAGAACAGGGAGGTATTTTACAAAGGGGACTCTAAAAATCTAGTGGCCTTTGTTCAAATATTCTTTCTTTAAAACTTTCAAAAACAAATTTAAATTAAACAATGATGTATTTATAACATCTTAAATCTTAGGGGTACAGTTAGGCCCTTCCTTGAAAGGCCTCGAAATACCTTTAACATTGAAAATGAACCCTTTTTATACTACCAAAGGTCTTTGTTTTCATTCCTTCAATAATCAACAGAAAAAGAAAGAGAAAATGAAAGCAAACTGGTAGATCTAGGACCCAGGATTATATCTAAACAAGGGGAGTACAGACAATAAGAAACCTATAGACTTTAAGGTTGTCTTAAATGAATTAAATTTCAGAACTTCAAT
Source organism: Lipotes vexillifer (assembly GCF_000442215.2). Taxonomy (NCBI): domain Eukaryota; kingdom Metazoa; phylum Chordata; class Mammalia; order Artiodactyla; family Lipotidae; genus Lipotes; species Lipotes vexillifer. The sequence continues at coordinate 1,707,733 of NW_006776646.1, forward strand.
GAACTAACATATCTGAAACTGCCTAAGTCAGTGCTTATCCCAGTGCATATTGGTCCTCAATAAATGCACTTTTTATTTTAGTAATCTCTCTACAGTTCAAAATGAGGACCGGGCACAGTGTTGCCTGAAGACATTAAGGTGTCTCTGTTCTCTTTCTTTTTCGCTTTTTTTGTTTAAAGATATGCCTTTAAGTACATCTTTGAATACAATCTGTCTCAGGAGCTCATGAAGCAACTCTGACCACATCTTACATATAGTCAAATTAAAAAAACAATTTTTTTTTTAAAAAAGAATCTGAGGGGAAGGAAGGAAGGAAGGGAGGGAGGGAGGAAGGAAGGAAGGAAGGAAGGAAGGAATGAAGGAATGAAGGAAGGAAGGAATGAAGGAAGGAAGGAACGGCTTAGTAGAGGGGAAAATATGTCACCAATCAGGTGGTCACAAAACAGCTCCATATTGGAAGGTAGCCACGTAGGAATACACAGAGGAACATGAGCTGGTTTGCTGAAATAAGGCTCTCTGTTGTTGTTTTAAGAGTCCATCCTTAATTAAATGTTAAGTTTATGAACTACTTTGGCTGCTAAAAGAGACATGTAAATCTACTGGCAAATAAAAATCAGGAGAGAGAAATGAATTTAGCAGAAAGTAAAGGTGTACTTTGGTTCTTTGGGCAGCTAAATACTTTTGCAGCTGCCATTCTAGGGATCAGGAGTCTTGCATAATTGCATTCTAATAAAGATAAAAATGTGTTAGTGCATAATTGCATTCTAATAAAGATAAAAATGTGTTAGTTCAAATTATAAAGTAAAATAGGAACATACTTCCATGATAATTTATTTAAGTTATATACCAATATGACTTTGCCATATAGATACTAAAACAGACAAGAAATCATCATCTTTTATATTAATTTATATAATGTTATTTGGATATATCAAAAATATATTTATATAAATAGCATGCTTTCCCTTCACCGAGAGGGCTTCTACTAAATTAAATTCTACATAGCTTTCCCTCCTTGGAAATTATACACTTGACCGCTTTGGGGTTATTCAAAATGCAAAATGTCATGTGACAAGGACTATTGGGAAAACAAAGCAAAATGAGATTCCATGCTGAGGAAAAGCATAAACTGGCCTCTAAAAGCCCTGCAGTATCCCCTAGATTTAAACAGCTAAGCACCATGTCTCAATTAAAGGCAAATTAATTTGCTTTCATTGTGTTAAAAAGGAACATCACACCAACGTTATCCACTATACACTAGCTTAACAAGGGCTCTGATCATGGATTTCCAACATCCGTCACAGGCCCTTATATATAATGAGATAAATGTGAGAAAGTTGTTTTCCTTCTTTCCTGTATTTTGCTTAAAGAATGCTGTTTTTAAAAGCTGACTTGTAGGGGCTTCCCTGGTGGCACAGTGGTTAAGAATCCGCCTGCCAATGCAGGGGCCACAGGTTCGATCCCCGGTCCGGGAAGATCCCACATGCTGCAGAGCAACTAAGCCCGTGTGCCACAAGTACTGAGCCTGCACTCTAGAGCCCGTGAGCCACAACTACCGAGCCCACGAGCCGCAACTACTGAAGCCCACGTGCCTAGAGCCAGTGCTCGCTGTGCAACAAGAGAGGCCACCACAATGAGGAGCCCGCGCACCGCAACGAAGAGTAGCCCCCGCTCACCACAACTAGAAGAAAGCCCACGTGCAGCAACGAAGACCCAACACAGCCAAAAATAAATTAATTAATTAAATAAATAAATTTTAAAAAATAAAAGCTGACTTGTAAATATCCTGGTTGAAGTCTAGGTCCCACTTTAAATTTGTAGGTATAACAGGTAGATTAATAAACTGTCAGAGACGGTGCTACAGGCAGACATCTTTCACTGCTTTCTGTAGTTTATCTACAATTACTTTTGGTTTTTGAAGAGCCACTGTGTGCAAAAAAAAAAAAAACAAAAAAAAAACCTACATAGACCAATCTAGATTTAGAACTGGGAGAAAAAGCAATGGAAGATAAATGCTAATAAAAGGAATTTATTTAGAAGCCAGTCATAATATCCTCTTATTTGGTCCTGATGATAAAATGTTTTATAAGAGACTCTTATTGACAGAATCTGGGGAGTCTAGAGAGCTCACCAAGACTACTAGCAAGTGGGTTGAAGCTAAAATTATACAAAGTAACAGCTAAAACAAGGACAGATTTCTATTCTGATTCCTCTGGGATATGCAAAAGCAACATTTTGGAAGCTCACCTAGAATTATACTACAGACACTTACATAACAATCACCTGAAGACTTTGTTCCCCCAGAATGCTGCCACTGCATCAGACTGCATTTCTTAGATTTATATATGACATCACCACACACTTTGTTATACCATGAATCACACACTGCACTGATAAATCTCATTAGGCCTACTGGCTATTAAAAAATGAAGTGTCATCACAATACTGCTTAACTTCCATTCCCAAGCTTTCCATTTTGCAAACTGTTCAGAGCTCTCAAAGAAAATTTACTTGTAATAATGAAACAGGAACTCTGTAGCTCAACACCAACTTCAATGCTTCCATCCTGCCCAATCTCACTATTTCATCCCAGAAAACACCTCTCTTGATTACAGTATTATAATAGCCATGGAAGATAGAATCATTTGCAGGGTGAATATAAATGCTTTATTTCATGGTAATAAATGCTGTAGCATTCCTTACCACCCAAAGAGTATTAAGGTCTCATAACAAATGGGACCATCTGGAATGTTAAATTTGCCTGGCCCGTAACAGGAATGGGGGCCAGAGAGAGGGTAGGATGGAAATTCCCTCTAAGAAACAGCTGTCAGATCTATCACAGATTTGTGATAGAGTTGTTCATACTCTTGGTTTCGATGTTTAATATCATCAGATGATCTACATAATTGTGGGTTTTTTTGGTATCCAAGATAACTAAGGTGCTTACTGGGACACCTTAATACTGTGAATGAGTTTGTAAGCTATTTTGTTACATTATAAAATTCCCTGAGCTCCGGACAATCTCCACATTGCTGTCTGCTTTTCCATAATGTCAATGTCAGGAATCCACACATATTTGTAATGACTCAACCACTTGGTCTATACCTCCTTTTTTAAACTATATTATATATACACATTCTATGTATGTTATACTCCAAAGCTTTAAGCTATGCTGCATATTTGCCATTGCTTCCTATTGGTTAAATTTTGCTTTTCTTTCTCTTTCTATTATCTGTTAAAAATACTGCCTAAATGAATTGACCTGTTCTTGAAGAATAGGTGAAATTAGTGCCTAAACTCACCAGCCATCCCAAAGTTAAGCTGAGGCATTTCTTCAGTCTTTGCTTTCTTGGGGCTTGACAAGTCTCTTGAAGAGTCAGATGGGAAGGCCCACAGTTTCTTCCGTGGATTGACAGTGGATGTTGGGGATTTCACAGGCTTGTTTGTGGTAGGACACCATTTGTAGCCAGGATTTGCTTTCATAAATGCATCTTTATACTATAAATAAAGAATAGATAACATTTTAATTAACACATAGATTGCAAAAGTTCTAGTACCTTCACCTTACTCCCCTATTTAGATAATGAATGAAAAAAACACTTTCAGTAAGTTCTTTCCTTTGTAGAAGAATGACAATCTCAGTACAGGGCTTTAGAGCTAGGACATGAATTTATCTACTAGAAAGTTCATTTGTGGGATGAGGGTTCAGAGGCAACACATTTTGTATCTTTTAATCCTCTTCTTTTTTTTTTTAGGATCCAAAAAGTTACCTGACCTTGGTAAAGAAAGGGAGTTATTCATAATGTGGTGTGTAAAGCAGCACCTATTTCAAAGTAGGTATCAAGTACCTTACAAAATGTGAGTCAGTACCAGGGCCAGTAACTAGATTCTGCTCACTGCTTAATTTACTAAATAAGTTAAAAATTAAACCTGTGCTTCACTGTACAGGCAAATGCAGGGACACCTAACAGAGCAAAGTAATCAGTTGTGGGATAAAAGCACCAAGATCACGAATGGGAGAAGGGGAACAAAGTAGGGCAAACTGATGCAGAACTTTTTAGTTCTTTGAAGATGCAGGGCCATGTAGAAGAAAGAGTACTGGATGCAGAGTCTGATGACCTGGGTGCAAAACCCACCTCTGCTATTAGCCAGCTGTGGACATTAAGCAAATTATGCAACCTTTCTCAGCCTCAATTCTTCCATCTAAAAAGTGTAGCTGCACCTGGTAACATCCCAGGGTTTTGTAATGAGCACATGTGATCTCAAAAGTGAACATGCTGAGAGCTGTGAAGTGTGAAGTTGCAGATTAATCCATCACAAACTGTATGTCTTTACTTGGAGGTTTCAAACCTCACTGTTAATATCTTTCTTTCTCCTTTACTTTTCTGTGGTTTTCTCCATTTTCCCCAACTCGGCCATTTCTTTCCCTTTCCTGACAATAATTAAACAAAAATATATTTCTTGCTATTCATGTTATATTACCAATGGTTATGTCATCTGATAAAATGTATTTTTCATGTATTCCTCAATGATTTTATGTTATATTATTGCTAGATACCTTATTTAATTAATACAATTCTTTCAATCCCCTAAACTTGCTTTTTAAAATGGTCACTCTATGTGTAAAATTTTAGTGTAAGCTCAAAAGTTTATCTAACTCATTAAAGAAAAAACGATTTATTTAATGAGTTTATCTAACTCATTAAAGAAAAAAAAGGTTCCTTTACCCTTAGTGTAAGAAAAGTATATGTAATCCAACTAACAAACTTTTTCCACCACTTCACTTTAAATCATATCAATGAACATTGTACTGTAAATAATATAATGCAATGTTTGTAGTCAATGTTTTAGAATCATCCCAAAGAATCACCCTTAATTCAAATTTTCTGAATAATCAATTTTTTTTAACTAAAAGCTGTATATCTGCATATTGATACATAGGTACATGAGGAAGGAAGGTAAGCGTAAAAAACAGTAAGATACAGTTCTACTTTTCCTACAAAAATAATTGAAATGGGATACAAGGCCAGATGCAAACTAGAATTTACCATCACATAACAGAATAAATTTGGAGGTATCAATGTAATGTAAGAGGTACTCTATCCCAGCACATTCACATGCATGGGGGGATTTACATGTTAAGCTGAGGCAGACAAATAGCCTCGCCTGCTGTCTGGAGATGCAAAGTGACAAATGACAGGGTGAGATGAAAGCAGCAGGCACATGCATCATTATTTTGTCCCAGCAAAATGCACACGAGCTGGTCTGTCAGATGAACAGTCATTTGGACAAAGGTCACCACTCTATAACGTAACAAAAGACTATCAAACAAATTAACATATTTGTCATAAGAAATTTTAAAAGTTTTGGGTACTTTTGGTGGTTTCTTAAGAAAAAAGTCCCGGGCTTCCCTGGTGGCGCAGTGGTTGAGAGTCCGCCTGCCGATGCAGGGGACACAGGTTCATGCCCTGGTCCGGGAAGATTCCACATGTCGCGGAGCCGCAGGGCCCGTGAGCCATGGCCGCTGAGCCTGCGTGTCCGGAGCCTGTGCTCCGCAACGGGAGAGGCCACAACAGTGAGAGGCCCGCGTACCGCAAAAAAAAAAAGTCCCAATTCACAGATGGGACTAGACAGATGGATGTCACTAGCCTTCAGATTTCTTCTGTTTCTTAGGTGTCCCCTTCCTCCCCTCCAATGTTGTCGATCTGCTAGGTAAGTTCTTTCCCAGTAAATATTACATCCTTTTCTAAGAATCATTTAGCAATTTGCTTTGATGAAAATCAACATGTGTAATGAAAACGATAATACTGTCATTCTTAAGAACGAATTATTACCAACATCAACTATTTTTAAAAGCACTGATGGTATTAATAAAGGCTATAGCTTAAACTAACTTATGATGTGGAGCTGTGCTGAAGATAACATAAAGCAGAGACAATCACTGACCATAAACATCTCTTTCTCTTGCACTTATTCTACCCACCCATCCACATCCATCTCAATACTTTGTGAGGATCGACTAGGTGACAGACACTGGTTAGACACTGGGGACTAAAAGAGCATAAATTAGAATCTCTGCCTTCAAACTGTTTACAATCCACAATCAGTAATCAAAATGTTACTTCTTCTTATACATGGTCTTTCCCCTGGCTCAGGCATGAAAAATGGTTTTGCAGAGGGTCCGGAAAAGGGGAAGCTACCTATGTGTTGAAGAACAAAAGGCAAGAGAAACGCCTGGAGTATGTGAGGTTTTATGGAAAATGGTGACTGAGAATTCACTATGAGAGTCAATGCTCTATAAATGTATTACAGTTTTAACCCTGCAGATTCTTAAACTCGATGTAAAACAACATTCATTAGGTCAATCAAGTATATATTTGAGCAAAAGCGCTAAGAATGTAGGAGACAGAGAAAAGAATAACACACAGCCCTTGTCCTTAAGGAGTTTAAAGCTTAGATGGAGATGCCATAAATTCATGAAAAGACATACAGGTCAACACAAGCAGTGTATGAACACCAAGTTAGGGCGGAGGCAGGAAGAACCCTCAGCGTGTGAGGATGTCTGTCCTTGGAACTGGGCTCATCATCAATCACTTGCTCTGATTCAGCTATAAGAGACAACAGAAAGGCTTAATCATTTTGTTGTGATGAGGTTATTAGGAAAGGGATTACAGAGAAAGCTGAGTAAGGGAGAAATGAAAAAAGACTATATATAGTCTGAAGCAAATAGCTGAGTGAAAGTATTAGCAAGCTGGTCAACCATGTGGGCAAAAATCCATCAGCACAGGACTGAGAGGACCAAAGAGACAGGCCCACCCATCCAGATCCCCAAGGCAGGGCTTTCATGCTGGGGGTGGGAGGGGAAGCTCAGTTATCCTCCAAGAACATCAATCACAGGCTACTGGTCCTATCTCCTAGGTAACTAACCTCCTGCTAAAACACTGATTTTTTAAAATCTCCCATTAATATAAAAATTCCTATTTTATTTTTGCAAATTTCCAACTGATTAGATAACCTAAGTGAATTTACCTTATAGGCACAGATCCTGACTTACACAAGATGCTCAGTAAATGCTGGCTCCCTGCTGTTCACCCTCAACTACTACCACATTTCATTAGCAATGATAATATATCATTGTTATTCTATAATGGTATTAAATACATACCCATTGCCACAGTATTCTGTCTACTTCATATATGACAATGGCATTACTATATACCAAAAGACAACACACTCTATTATGTTAATCTTTAAAATACTGGGTCTCAACATTACATACTTTTGCAGATCATTTATAAAGATGGGAAATCTGATCTTAAAAAGCACCTTAAGGAGAGATGTACTTATTAACTGTCTTCCAATTGTTTGTTTCTAATTGGAGGGGAGGGGATGTATCAAAAAGTCCAGGAGTATTTCTAGCTATTATTACAGTCTAGATCTTCTCAACAGAGTGAAAGAGAATGATAACCCTGGTGAGGTCCAGTAATAAGGGACCCTGGGAATATCTATACAAATAAAGAGAGCTGATTCTGGTGCAAATATGTGAAATATCACCATGATAAAAAAAAAAATCTACCAGAATTATGAAGGAGAGATTACACAGGAATTATCTGATTTTTAAAGAGCTGTAACACACTTTTAAACCTTAGAACTCTGCAGGGGGCTAAGTGAATCCCTAGCATAATAAATTTTGAGACAGCTAATGAATTTGGAGACAGCTGTACCTTTTCACATTGGCAGGCAGAAATCACATTATACAGGGTGGAAGAGGAGAGGAAGATATTTGAGAAGTGGCATTAATTTGTACTTCCTTAGTTTTAGGAACTTTCCCTCACAAAACTTTAAAACTTCTCATTTAGATCTGAATTATTCTTACTAGATATTTTAATAGGAAGAAAATTAATTAGACTTTTATATGACAGAACACTGAATTAAGTTTACGGTTCCAACAGAACAAAAATATTTCAAATTATACATTAACCTATAAAACTTTCATGTTAAAGCCACTCCAGTAAAAACTATACACTTCAAAGAGTGACTTGAAAAAGTGACCAGGGAATTGTTTGGTTCTCTTGTAGAAAAGTCATAAAGGAAAAACTGAGTTGGCTACAGATACAGTTGCCTAAATTGCCTATAAGGATTACTATGGCAACGGCAGTTCATTTCAACATATAAAGTTTTTTAAAGGACAATTTTACTCCCTAATTTGGGTAAGGAGGAGAAAGTCAGTTTAATCAGTTAGCACTATTTAAAAAGTACCAAAAATTTCAGAATTTCTTTTAAAATGTAATTTTGGTACATTTTAAAAGGTAGATAGGGATCTGGGTAAGAAAACTATCTACATTTCTGAAAATGTATGAATAGATAATTCATGTTAACTAATTTGAATTGTAAAATGTTTTCTTTAAAAAATGTGTTCGCTTAGTTTTAGTAATTTCCTTAAACACTTTAAACCTTTTCTTTAAAAAATAGTTTATGGCATGAATTTGCAATATTTCAAACGGTACAAAAGTTAATTTTTACCTACATCCCTTTGAATGACCACAAATTCCAAAGTAATCAAGATTTACTGTAGGATATCGGAGTATTAGGTCCCTCAATCAATCCAAATATTAACATCTGAAACCAATACCAAAAATTAGTTTTAAGAGACTCAGTTTAAATTCTCAATGTCACTCACTATGAGGTCTATTTTTTATCACTAGCTATGGGGTCTTTATAAAGTCCCTTTAATTTTATTTGATTTGAATATTTAAATGGTAGTGTTTACTAGCAATTAGCAAATGGATTGATGTTTCTGAAATCAAGTGGTTAGCTCACTTAATGGAACATCTATTTTGTTAGGGATTATTAATCACATTGGACAGTATCTGCCAAGTTGGGCAAATGATGCATTTTAGTTTTGTTGATTCTTGTGTTTCAAAGACTAATTTTGTATTTCAGTAGCACTTCAGGGTGTTAACGGGTCCTAATAAGAACAATAAAAGATTACTAGGTAAAGAAGTAACAAATACAAACAAACATAAGTTTGCTTATCAGGAACAACTAACGTTTGTATAGCATTTTAAACTTCAGACCATGCCTGTGCACACAATGCCTTATTTGCATCTTACCTCGACCCTGTGAGGGCAGGCATCTTTATTGCCATTTATAGATGTGGAAACTCAGAAAGATCTGAGAATGGAGAAGGCCAAGTATTAGAACCCAAGCTCTACTACTACTAATTTGCTGCCCTGGATAAGTCCCTTAAGTCCTCTGGGCCACAGTGTCCTCATCCTTAGCTTTCGGAAAATAACATCTAACTCATGGGATTATTCTTAGGATTAAATGAGTCAAATGTTTATAATGGGATCCTGGGCAGAATAAAGCAATACTCAAAACTCGATATTATTATTTCAAAAATAAACACTTGAATATTTTTTATAGTAAGAAAGTCCTGACATCTGGAACACAGGAATGGGAAAGGTCTCCGAAACAAAAAGTACTGGGAAACATGAAGCCCAAATCTTTGGTTTCACTACCCACCTCCCCACAAAGTGGCAGGGCCCCTAATTAAGTGATACTCAGAAAACCCCACACAGAGTAAAGTCATTTCATTAGAGGCAGTCCAAAGCGGCTGACAGAAGAAAGAAACGTCAATTGACAGCTGAAGGTGGACTGAAAAGAAAGACTCATGGAAAAGCAAAGAGGAAATTCAAAAGAACAAAAGGGCTAAGAATCATTTAATATACAGATAAAAATATGACTGTAACTCAATTGTTCACAAAGGTCTCACCAAATTACAGATTATAAAATTATTCTTGTAGAGAAACAATGGGTTGAAATTTTGAAAAAAATTCAACAGGCATTCTGAAATTTTTAAGTAAGGAAGTATTTAAACAAAATATTACATAAAATTTCCGGGACAAATATATAGAATAAGAGTGTTTAAAGAAACAGCAAAGTTTCATCTACCTAGAAATCACTTTTGTGTAACACTTGTTTCTCCAGAATGTGGAGATAAATGAGGTGCTGCTCTAGCTTAGTAGTATGAAAGATGCCACAACATTCTTGTAAAAATACAAATTCTGTTAAGCATGATGTGATAATTAACAAAAACTGTTCAAAGTAATACATGAGAAAATGATGGTAAATCTTCTTTGGAGAAGAATACATTCCTGATGAAATCAAAGCAAGGGAATGAATATGTTAATTTTATCTTGAGGAAACATGGAGGAAGAACTGATCACTGAAGACCCCATGGAGATTTGTGGTGATAATCTCTCCTAGACTACTGACGACAACAGATACCAACATTTACGAAAGGCTATTACAGTTTCCCTTCAAGCTGTATTTTATTGCATTTAATTCCACAGCTCTTTTATTGACATACAACTGAACTTCCAACTTTTCAGGCCAGTCTCCCAAGATTTTTTGCCTTTATATCATCATTTCCTGTTACTCTGATACAAATACCCCAGGCTTGGGGTAAAACTTTCTTGTTCTTGAAATTGTTCTTACTTTTCCATATCTGCTCTTATCCTTGCCTTTCTTCTAAATCCTGTACCAAAGGCCACGCCAAATTCTATCAACTTCATAAAGCCTTTTCTGAAATACCCCCAACCTGACCCCAACCTCTGCACAGGCAGACTCTTCCTGTAAGACCCACGACATGTTATTGTTACCATTTTTGGCTGACTTGCTCAAATCTCAAGTCTCTCAGCTGTCTAAAGTGAGCAGTATATACTAAAAGGATGCTTGAGTCAAATAGGCAAGAGTATCCCAGGCTCCACCAATGTAGAGGTGGTCAAGATACTAACTCCAAAGAGCCTTAGATCCCTGCTCTGAAGAATGGGATAACTGACTTTACATGTTTGTGCTTAGGTAAAATATCCAGTCTGGAATGAAGCAATTAATAAATGCATGCATTCTGCCTCATGCCTCAGATCCTACAAAAACCAAAGGAGGGGGTATTGTAAAGGTCACTCAAAATTGCCTTAACTTTCCAGGTCCTCCCCTCTTCTTTGCACTGACTCTGCTCTACCTGAAGGACAACATATGTGATCCTCTACATTGACTGTCCATTAATTAACTATGACTATTAGTTTAAGTGACATGTGGAAGTTTCCAGCAATATCTTAGTCAAAAATGCAGGCTTATATTCATATATTTGTAAGGGAAAATGATAAAAGGAAAAATAATATTGTTTCTGCATCTCCTAACAGGCAGTTGAAGAAGCTACAGCCTGTGAATGTCCACAACACTGCACCATCATGCACACTGCCGAATTTAAGAAAAGAACCCAGGTTATATCCTCAGGACAGTATTTTTTAAATTATTTATAACTAATTATTGCTCTAATGAGATTCATCAGAGAATATGAAACCCTCATTCAACCATTTTTTCAACAATGCCAATCAGTACTGGGAAATAACTCAAGAAACCGAAAACAAATCCCAAAACAGGTATGTCCTCTTACCAGATGCACAAATAGAAAATAATCAAAAAGCAAGGGAAGAGTCAGAGAAAGTTTTAACAGGTTAAAAAAAACGATCTCTTCAAAGTTGTATTAATTATTACTTTAAGAATATATTTTAGAAACAAGAAGAGAATGGAAAAAATTAACTACTTCTCATTCAATTGGTAATGACAGAATAGATACTGGTGAACATCACATAACTATTTACACTCGCATGCAAACTATGCTGCAAGACTATGTCTTGTTCCTAACAGAGAACACATTTTCAATTGGGGGTTTAAAATTAAAAGGTTACACGTATAAAAATTGTTTTAAAAATGACTGCCTGGAGAGAGGGGACCTTGAGGAACTGAGACCATATTTATCACTAACAATCGTTAAGACCCAGTACACTGAAGCCACCCAATAAGTTTTTGTTGATTAAACTGACATTTCAATTAAGGCTGCAATATTAACACAAAAAGCACCAGCACAATTACCTGCACTTTAACGTAATTTCGAAACCATTTGGTAAATAAGTTGAAACAAGTATCACTTATGCCTAGAAACCAATTGTATAAAGGATTTTCAAAGCAACTGAACCTTCCACACTTGGTACTAGAAGTGAGACAATATTTCATAAGAGCAGCAAGGCAAGTTGTGAGATGGAAGATCCAGTTATGGTCTCTACTTGAAGTTTGCAGTGGGGGGCACCTTATCAGATTTAGATTTCATTACTCACCACAATGGCAAATACTGTGAAGCTAATTAAGTAATTAGTAAAGGAATTCCTGTATGAAAAGAATGCTTCCTCCTCTTAAAAATGGCCACCTATTTGGTTTGTAAAGTAGCAGTATTTAAGAAAAAGCAAACAGTATAGTGAGACAGGTTGCATGTTATCCCAAAACAGTAATCCAAAAACAAACTCAAGAGTTTAATTGTAGGAAGTTTGTGCAGTTCCCTATGAGGTTTCAGATAATTGTTTGTTTTATCATATAAGCATGACTATGAAAGGATCTAAAGCTATCTAATAGGAAAATTTTACTGTTAATTACTGTTATGCTCATGAAAATGTCCTGCAACATTTAAAATCATGTAGGTTACTGGAATTGATTTTAAATTTTCTAGATGCTCTACATAGTTAAAATCCTGTCTGTAACAACACAGTTAATTCCTGAAGCCTTATGTAATCGTTAATTACACAGCAACTATGCTAATCATTTACTCTGGATTCAAATTTCCCTGAACACTGCATAAGAAATTTTTATGTTCCATCTTAGCTTGTTAAAAAACTCAATAAAACCACAGCAGTTGAAAGAACTACTTTTCTACATACTGAGATATCTAATAAAATGTCTCACTTGAAACTCTGTATTTGTCCCCTGTTGGTTCATCTTTCCATAGAACTTAACCAAATGTTTGCGTGGCTAGGGCTTTCATGAATCAAGATTATTTGCAAGTTGCAGCACTCAAGAAACAGTTAGAATTACTCCTTTCAAGTTTAACCACAATGATATTGCTTTGCTTTCCCCTTACTTGCTAAATCCACTAGACAATACATTTTAAATGCATAATGAACTCACATTAATTTAAGATTATTTTAGAACCAGACCAGAATACAATTTTTCAAGAAATTTACTCACATTTTGGAATTAATGCCCCACCTCTCTGAATAGCCTTCCTGCATAAAAATACTTCTCACCAACTATTGCCTACACAGTGTTTACATGCATGCACACATCACAGTACATCCTGTTCCACTGCCATTCATTCATTTACTGGTTTTAAATATTCATGCTGCACAACCTACAAAAACAAGTCAAGGCAAATCTCTTGATAATTGCGTTTATTGCAAAATCAAAAAGTATTAGCGCTGGAAGGGATACAAATTTCGCTCTTTCTCATTCTAAAAACATATTTTAAAAAAAGAAAAGAAAAGCTGAGACCCAGAGATTGACTTAGATATGGTTACAAAGCTATTCAGCATCAGAACTAGATTAATATTGTCATCTTTACTATGGGCATTCTCTGACAGCAGAAGCGGGTTCCTAGAAAAACTAAAAACAAAAACCATTCATAATAAATAAAATCACCTTCATAAAAATCAACCCCCCACATCAATCAGTGGAATATATACAATGAGAAAAAACTTCTTGGTAATAGGTTGCTTTTGGCACCTCACCAGTATTTGCAAGGTGGACTTGGAACTCAGGAATAGGAACAAAGCTTGTATGTCTTCACATAACACTTGATTCAAGGATTCACCTTCGTGCTGCTAGACCTTTAGCACGGACTCCAAATTTACTGACTGGGGGTTACAGGATTGGTTGCTCACGGTCACCATAAAACCTCGTCACTGTAACCTACCTCCTTGGCCATGTCTGTGTATTTCTGCTTTTCCTTTGGATCGAGAACAGCCCACCAATCAGCTAGTATCTTGGTAGCACCTCGGTTATCAAGCCTGGGGTGTTCCTGACGTACAAGGGAGCGATGACGTTTGCAAAATAAGAGAAATGCATTCATTGGTCTCCGGGCTCGCTGTTCTGGTGATTCATCATCTTCAGTTTCACCAACATCCTGCTCTAGACCATCGGCCCCAAGAAGCTGAACCTATTAGCAATAAAACAAAAGCCAAAAGTTTAACACATCCTGGATAACTTTGCTTTAACAATTAGTCTTGGTTTTCAAATTGTATTTTTCCTTAGCTCCACTTAAACAACCTACAAATTGGGGGAAAAAAAACGATTTTTTAAAAGTCATCAACCACTGTTTGTGGTTGGTAAGCCACTTAAGATGTTTTCTTTTGCTTAGTTTCTACAGCAACCTGTGCATGTCTGTATTACAGCATATATCACATTGTTGTTATAATTGCTTACATTTTTTTCTCACTAACAGTGAGCTCTTTGAGGACAAAAGCTCTCTTATTTTCTTCATACACAGTGCATAGCTTAATGTCTGGTCTAACATTAGTATTTAACTAACTACTGAATGAAGGATTCAACCCATTCTGTGATATATGGGTCTCAAGATTAACAACAATATCCACATAAGATACATGAGCATTAGTTCTTTCTACTCTTTGGAATGTGCTGTTGTACAACTAATAATATAAAAATGTTTAACATGAAAGTAGATAAAGATCTAATACAGACTACTTAATGTTTTTGTGGATATCAGAAGTGGAGCCTCCTAGTGTAAAAATCAAAACAGACCTCTAACATTATTTAAAGGAAGAACTACATAGTAAATTTTCAAGCTTGTAGATATCACACTTTCTTGTCCACTGAAATTCAATGGTGATAGGGCTTAAACGTTCAAAATCTGTTTTGAATCCTCCCTTTTCCTAAGCATTTCATTGAAGGTCTTCAAGGACTCCTGCAAAGCTCTGATCCTCTCCACCTGTGTAATTCTCATTGCCACTGCCCTAGTACCACTCTTGCCTATGGCCTTGTCTTCCTGCTTTCAATCTCTTACAATACTTCCTGCGCATGGCTGCAGGTTAAATTTCTTAAAGCACCTTTCTGATCACAGAATCTCAGAATATAACAGGATTGTTAAGTATCTTCTCAGGCTAAAATATGACAGTGTGACCAAGAACAGAAGTCCAGTATGCTTACTAAAACCATTTCTTTACTTGCTGCTTCACAGTTAAAATCAAGAAGGATCGAGGTAGTTGTTAGACTGCATTACACAGTAGGGCAGTAGTCCTTAAACATGAGTGGGCACTGGAATCCCTGGAGGTCTTGTTAAAACACAGATTAAGTCCCATTCCCAGAGCTTCTGATTCTGTAGGTCTGGAGTGGGCCTTGAGAATGTGTATTTCTAACAAGTTGCCAGGTTATGTTGATGTTGCTAGCCTGGGGATCACACTTTGAGAACCACTACTAGAAGGCAACCAGGTTCTCTTATATCGTGTTTATTGGGCAACCGTTACAGACGCTCTAGGACAAATCACTAGCTTCATCCAATTAGATGTTTTTTAAAAGTCTTTTAAGTTTAGATTAAGTATTGCACATGCATTTAATTAACCATCAATTATCTTCTAACACAAATAGTACAGAACAATCATGAAGTCATAGCTACTTGATTTGGAAATACATTAGGGATTATTACTGGGGGTGAAGGATACAGATTTATCTTCCTCATTATGTGTACAATCATTAAAAATCATTTGAGTTTTCAAGGAATATTTATTTAGCATTCTGAAACTAAGAAGCTACAGAAAAACATCAGGCATAAAAAAATGTATTATGTAGGTTGAGGAAGTAATTATAGTTTCCCTTCAGAAAAGAATAACTTTTGATTCAGTTACTAAATTATAAAACTCAAGCCAAGAGCTGAGATAAATAAGACAAATCCTGGCCCAAGGAGCTCACTGTTTGGGGAGAGGAGAAAGATATATAAGCAAATAAATTAAAAAGCAGGATGATGACTGCAACAATGAACCAGTGCAGTAATGAAGCACTAGCAGATGGGTAGGAGAACAGGGAAGTCTCCCTAGAAAAGGTGTGGTCTGGGCTAAATTTTGAAAGATGAATCAGAGTGTGTAGGGTAGTCAATGGGGAGTCATGGGGAACTAAGAGAGATTAAAGCTCAATAGTTCAGACACTTATATGCAGCTCAATAGTACCAGTATATAAAAGATTAGAACAGGAATCTAAGGTTACAGAAGAAGGTATGGGCCACTTCATGAAGAATGTGCTCTGTCATATTAAAAAAAAAAAAAAAAGGAAAAAAAGTGCATTTTAACCCTGTAAATGAGTGGCTTCAGACTGCATGGATCAATAAAAACCCTTGGGAGGGGACCAACACAGATTACCAACTTTTGTTTTGCCAAGTATGAACATTAAAAAAATTTTTAGGGCTTCCCTGGTGGCGCAGTGGTTGAGAGTCCGCCTGCCGATGCAGGGGACACGGGTTCATGCCCCGGTCTGGGAGGATCCCGCGTGCAGCGGAGCGGCTGGGCCCTTGAGCCATGGCCGCTGGGCCTGTGCATCCGGAGCCTGTGCTCCGCAATGGGAGAGGCCACAACAGTGAGAGGCCCGCGTACCACAAAAAAAAAAAAATTTTTTAACTACTATCTAATATTATAATTGTTTCACTAAATTAACTAATCAAAAAGTAAGTAAACAAATCAATAAGTGTATGATATATAAATTAAATTAAAACTAAAAGGTATCTGGACCTATTTTTCTTTCACCAGAGGCCAAGTAACACTCTGCAACAAATCAACACTAGCACTGGACCAGGATATGGAAACCACAGCTGGATGTAATGAAGAGCCATGAGTGGTTTTAAGCAGGGGAAAGACATTGTTAGATCTGTATTTTGAGAGAACTCCGTCATCAGTGTTGAGCATGAATTACAGTAGCAAAACTAGAGTCAAACAAAACTAGAGGAACAAGTTAAAAGTTTATTCCAGCTGTCCATGCGAGAATGGAGACAGGGCTGAATCAAGGCAGTAATCATGAGAATGGAGAACTGAAAACAGAAACAATATTCACTAATGAGGTAGAACCAAGAGTGACTGGTGTCTAACTGGATGTAAAGGTTGAAAAAGGAAGAGTGTTTCCAACTTTGGCAGCAAGATTCCTTCATATACAACAGAGAACACTTTTTCTCAAATGAGAGAAATTAGATCTGGTGGCAGAATGTGAAGTGGCTCTTAGCAGAGAAGTCCCAGTTGGGATAATGAACTGATGTACCAATATAAAGAAGTAAGACCAAGGGTGTGGGTGAGATCTCTGAATGTGGACCAAAAAGAGAACAGGACTCGATGACTTCATTCTTTCACTTAATAACTATTTACTGGGCACCCGATATGGAGCAGGCACTGTTCTAGGTGATGCAGACAGAACAGTGAGCGTACAGACTCCCCATCCTCATGAAGATGAAGAGTAGCACAACTGGCTTGCCACTCTGGAAGGATCTCTCTGGCTGCTTTGTTGAGAACAGACTGTAGAACAGCAAGAGCAGAGGCAGAAAGAGAGATAGAATACAATAATCTGCACTAGCATTGGTTGTGGCTTGGATCAAGGTAGCAGTAGTGACAATTGCTAACAAGGGGTCAACTTGAGAACTATTTTGAAGGTATGGCTGAGAATTTACTGATGGATGGACAGATGTGAGACTTGAGCAAAAGAAAACAGACAAGGTTTCAGGTCTGACCAACTTGATAGCTGGAGTTGCCATTCACTGAGAAAGGAGAGATGTAGGAGGATGGGGTTTGCAGGAGAAAAGTGACAGCTTCATTTTGAACACATTCAAACTGAGATTCTGATTTGATATCTAAGTGGATATGTCAAGTAAACAGTCAGAAATACAAGTCCAGAGTTCAGAAAAAAGGTCCAGGGTGGAGAGAGGAATTAAGATAAGAAGCCCAGAGAACATCAACATTTGAAGGTAGAATAATGGAGGGACATCAACTGGAAGGAACCAGAATGGTATAGTTGGGAAGGTAGGAATAGAAATGAGTGATTGCTGTCATGGAAACAGCAGACAGCTTCAAGGACCAAGTGATCAACAGGTGCAAATGTGTCAGAGAGATCAAATTAAGCATAAGCATAAACTTGGCAATTTCCTCAAACAGGAAGAATAACAACATTTCTCTGAAAACGGAAAGGAAAAGATGGATAAGGAGTGAGATAAGAGTAAGATGAGTAAGTAGAGAAAGCTGAAGGAGTCATTTCTGGTGGCCTCTATTTTCTCTGTGAAAGAGAAGAAAAGTTCAGAAGTGAGGAGACCATAAACCGTACCCAGAGAAGATGTGTGTGAAACAGGAAAAATATTTATAATTCCTGCT
>NW_006776646.1:1725981-1736198 GCF_000442215.2 Lipotes vexillifer
GCTGAGACGAGTGGAGGATGGAGCTGACCCAAGCCTAGGGCAAAAGACTGAACGGATATCGAAGGCCTGAAGAATAGTAAAAGCATGTTTATGAAATTTGTAGTGACACAAAATAAGTACTCATCTATTTTTTATTGATTGATTGATTAACTGATTGATGGCTGCAATGGATCTTCACTGCTGCGTGCGGGCTTTCTCTAGTTGCGGCGAGCGGGAGCTACTCTTCATTGCGGTGCGCGGGCTTCTCACTGCAGTGGCTTCTCTTGTTGAGGAGCACGGGCTCTAGGTGCGCGGGTTTCAGTAGTTGTGGCACGGGACCTCTAGAGCACAGGCTCAGTAGCTGTAGTGCATGGGCTTAGCTGCTCCACAGCATGTGGGATCTTCCCAGACCAGGGCTCGAACCAGTGTCCCCTGCATTGGCAGGCAGATTCTTAACCACTGCGCCACCAGGGAAGTCCAGTACTCATCTATTCTTCTACTGAGCATATAACCATTCAAAATCTACTCTGTGCCAGCCACCATTCTAGGCTTTGAGGAAGGAGAAGAGGACAGGAAGGGCAAGACCCTTGCTCTTACCGAGCTTATAGCCTAGTCTAGGAAGGAAGACATAAACAAGTGCACAGCTAAACACAAGGCAAATAAGAAGAAGTGTGAGGGAGGAAATCCTCAGACGTGGAATGCACACTGGGTGGGAGGGAAACCTGAGATGATGGGGAGGTAGTCCCTGTGCTGAGCCCTGAATGATGAAGAGGAGGAAGCAGTCACGCCAAGATCTGAAGGGACGTGTGGCTTTCTAAAGTCAGCTGCATGGCTGTGTGACTTTCTCGCAAGAGCTGGCTGCCCAAGTGTGAGACCAGAGGAGGGGACTAGGAGGAATGACTGAGCACAGAGGCATGGAGGGGTGACAGCAGCCGGATGCTCTGGAGGCCTCAGAAATGAGGACCTGAACAGCTCTGAACCTGCCTATGGTGGCAAGGCTAGGCTGGGAGGGAAGAGAGGGCAGGAGCAACAGGTGGGTGCAGGTAAGCACATCAAATTTTATGAACTCACTGCATTTGAATATTGTCTGTAAATTATTAGTTAATTGACAGAAATACTATTTAAGAAGGATCTGTTTCAGTTTAAACTACTACTACAGATACTTTAAGAGTCATCAACATTTGGAATAAAAATGTAGATTAAGCAGTTAACTAGGATTCAAGTTATACAGACTCCTAGAAACGCCTCCTTTGCACCACACAGGTTCACTGCAGTTTCCAGAATGAATGGTCAAATAAACTTAAAACTTCTACAATAAAAGGAGGAAATTACCTTATCAATATCCTCCTCTTCGTCTTCCTCTTCTTCCTCTTCTGAAAAGTCAAGAAGTTTCTTTGCTAGCAATGGATGCCACTGAAGACACTTTCGTTTTGGTCGTTTTCCAGCCCCTTCTCCTTCTGCGGAATGATCTTTATTTCTATTACTGCCTTTCATTACTGTGACCTGTAGTGATGAAAAAAAGGAGAAACAGAGAAATTAAAGTAAACTTGATTAAAATTAGTTTATTTAGCTTCCTTAACTTTAACTGGATTATAGTTTTAATGATTAAAATATCTACCAGCTTAGACATTTACTGGATTCAGTAAGAACTAAGTACATAATCAAACATTCATTTTAGTGGGTTAAATTGCTAATAAAATTTGCCTTTTATGAAATCTGCTTCCTTCCACTTCATAATTTCAGAACTCAAAACCCAAATAAAGTGTTAGGATGATTACAAGTTACTGTCACCTGTTCCTATTTACTCAAAATAGTGTTTCTCAAAGTTTTCCACCAGAGGAATGTGAAAGATGCCTCCCAGGAGAGCAAAGGTGCTCACAGAGGTGGGCCTCCCTACATTCTCCAATGGCTCCTATTTTATCATAATTTACATGATGCCTCCCAGGGGAGCAAAGGTGCTCACAGAGGTGGGCCTCCCTACATTCTCCAATGGCTCCTATTTTATCATAATTTACATGAATTTCACATTCTATACTATGATAAATCTGAGTCTGAAGTATTATTAAGTAAAATGAATGCTTTATAAGAATCAAGTGTTTTAGATTTAAAATAAAACTATTTCATAAGATGACACACATTTTTCAAAAACTAACTGCAGCCTCCAAGGATCCCGTCTATGCATGAATCACTTGGTGGGATGAGCACCCTTCTGCACCGGCCTGTGATACAACAAATCACAAAGATCTTTGCATCTCCCTATTACATATGCCCTACAATCCAGCAACAAAGTTTTGCTCTCTAGGCTTTTTTCCCCTAAAAGACGATTGGCTGAAATAGCTAGGCTATAGTCAGGCTATGAATCTGACAATATCTTTCAGAAGCCGAAAATTCTAAATTATTTTTCAGTGAATATTTTGAAAAGTTTTTCTCAATGAAAGAAACTACATATTTATATTATAAAAGTGAAAATAACAAAAAATGAGGTTTACCTTCTCCATCATGCCCAGTCCCACAGCCCAAAGGTAAATTATACAGTTTCTTACATGCTTTCTCATAATTATTTAATATTTTTCATTCATTCATTTGAAGTAACATTAATATACAAATTACTCTTTATACATAGTCATGTGAAAATTGAAACAATACAGTTAAATGCCATCAACTTAGATGGTTCATGCTGACAAATACAAATGTAAATGCCATTGCCAAAATCACAGGGTGGTGGTCTTTTTGGTCAGTTTAAATCTGTATTGGTCCAAACACTTGCAAAGTACTTTTTTTTTTTTTTTTTGTGGTACGTGGGCCTCTCACTGTTGTGGCCTCTCCCATTGTGGAGCACAGGCTCCGGACACCCAGGCTCAGCGGCCATGGCCCACGGGCCCAGCCGCTCCGTGGCATGTGGGATCTTCCCGGACCGGGGCATGAACCCGTGTCCCCTGCATCGGCAGGCGGACTCTCAACCACTGTGCCACCAGGGAAGCCCTATCAATAAACTTTTAATGCCATGTTGCTGACACTAGGATCCATGAACATATAGTTTCAATATTCTTCTAGTTCTTCAGCCTTCAAAACAATACGACATAAGCAATTTTTTAATCTTCCTTCCTTGTTTCTGAGTTTGGGGTCATATTTAAGTCTTCTTCATTTCAAAATCGAAAAATATTCACTAATGTTTCCTTTGAGAACTTACGTGACTTCATTATTTTAAAGAAACCATGTAAATAACTGATCAATCTGGAATTCATTCTGACAAAGGAGTGAGGGAGGGATCTAGCTTTTTTTTTTCCCAAATAGCTAACCAACTGTTCCAAACCATTTATTAAATCATCCAGCTTTTCCCCATTTCTTTGAAATGCTACTTTTATCCTACACTACATTACCACATGTGTATAAGTCTACTTCTGGATTCTCTTCTGTTAATCATCCCCTCTGTTTTCCTATCCTTTGACCAACTTTAATATCCTTAGGACAATATCATTCTGTACGTTTTTCTATACACAAATATATCAGTAAACACAGCCATTTAAAACTTTTAAGTTGAAAATATCATGCTCTTCTAAGTCAATACACCTTGATCATCCTCAATTTGTAATAACTATAAAATATTCCAAAATAGGAACATATCACAATTTTCTCAATTATTCCATGATTGATAGACGGTCAGATTATTTCTTGTACTACAATAAAATCTTCATTTTAATAATCTTTTAATCTTCATTTTGATAAAATCCTCATTATTAAAAGCTGTGTCTAGCCAAAACAAAAAACAAAAAAAGGGTGGGGAGGTGAGAAAAACATGTTCCCGTGGTTTTCTCAGCAAGAAACTTCTGCTGAGTATCTGAAGCAATTACATGATTCATGTGGCTGCCTCAAGAGTAGAAGTTATTGAAAACTCTAAATGGAATTAGTTATCTGGTATGCTCTTAATAAATAATAAAGGAACAACGATTTCTTTGAATTGATAGACCATTTAACGATCCCCAGTCTATCTACAAATAAAACTTGGCACGGAAAACCAATTTCTAAAAATACCAACGCTATATAGAGAGAAGAGGAAACAGCTATTTTTGTGGCTTATTAATCACTTCAGGATGAGATGCTTGAGTGGTAATTAAACCCATACTGGGTTTTAATACCGGATATTTTATAACACATTTTTTAAAC
The DNA here is from genome assembly GCF_000442215.2 of Lipotes vexillifer. Classification (NCBI taxonomy): domain Eukaryota; kingdom Metazoa; phylum Chordata; class Mammalia; order Artiodactyla; family Lipotidae; genus Lipotes; species Lipotes vexillifer. The sequence goes on from NW_006776646.1 coordinate 1,730,125, forward strand.
AATAAAAGAAATTAATGGGAAACTATACGTCAGGCAAGCTGTTATCAACGGGAGAGGTCAAAGTGATTGCCAGTGCCTAGAGAAAAATACATCATTTAGCCTCAAGGATTCTGAATATGCTATTTGATTATGTGTGAATTGTGTTTAAGTGTATGTGCCTTTGCATATATTTATGCGTAATTTCAATATTCAAACAGAAGACAGAATATCAAGAATCAAATGAATGGATGGTATATGTGGCTTTGGGGTTCAAAATAACCACATTCTCCTCCTCCCACCTCAATGTTCTGATTCTTTCCACATAGCTGCTACGGCACTACGATAATGTATATCTTCTCTGATACTCCCAAAATTAATCTCTCCATCCCCATAAATACAATAGAAAGATTTTATATTGCTGACAACACTTACCACATTTTCCCTTGAATTACAATTATTTGGGTACATCCTACCTCCATCACTAGGCCTTTTTCTTGATGATCCAAGACTAGTTATCTTTATATAGAAGTATCTGGCTTATCAGAACATCAAGATCAGTCAGTTGTGAGAATTGTTATAAACCACCATATGAAACTCCATGCTAAATTATGGTGATAATTCACTATTTTTATACAATAGAATGGCTTCAAAATTAACCCCCATCTCTCTCATTCCTGTGAATTCAGATATTTCTTCCTGAGCAGGAAAAAAGGAGGTCTGAAAACTATGTATAACACTGAATGCGGGCCAGGGTGGCATGTTCTGTGTGAGAACCACCGAACCCCTGGGTTGTATGAAAAGTAAGATTGATGACCTCTAGCACAGTCTAGAACAAAGTAGGGGGGAAATATTTTTAGCATGAATGAAAGCTGAATTGAAGATAGTAAACCTGGAACAAAATAGTCAAGAAAAGTGTAACTGACCTAATGACCATGAAATACCCCAAACTATAAACCAGAGATTTTAATAACTTATAGTTATCTTATTACTTTTTAATTCACCATGGATCTGTTTTCAAACTGTTGAAAGAAGGCAGAAGAATGTGTGTGGGGGGAGGGAGGGAGGGGATGATGCTCCTGATTATCATTCAGAAGTAATGAGAAAGCAAGAGAGGAGAATGCAAGAAAAGATGAAGAAAAACATCTTCTGAGAAAGAAAAGGGAAAAGAAGGCAGAATTTTGAGACTCAAGCATATTGCTTTTCTTATTTCAACTGTGAAGAGGAAAAACTGTTAATTTCTGTTAATTTTTGACAGTTACAGAGGGTACCTTTGTAATTATTTTGCCACTAAAAACCCCACACACATTATAAAGTTCGGCTTCTTGTTCTGGAATATGAGCAAATTAAGCTAGCAAATCTATATGTAATGAATGAAGCAATTGGGGGACTTTATTCAAAAGGGGTCCTTCTTCCTTTCTGCATGGCAACTGTAGAATAACAAAGCAGGTTATTCAACTACCAGTGGACGCTGTACTTGAAAGACTCAATATCATAAAATTATGTTGCTGAGATTATCAAACGATGGAGGCTGAAGGTCCCTATCCAAAATACAGTTGACCCTTGAACAACATGGGTTTGAACTGTGAGCATCCACTTATACATCAAATTTTTTTCAATAAAAACAGACTATATTACTACATGATCCACGGTTGGTTGAATCTACAGATGGGGGAGCCATGGGTACAGGCAGGTGACTGTAAAGCTATATATCCCCTGCATTCAAGGGTCAGCTGTATTGAATATTTACTTATCTTATAAAAACAAACCAACCCATGTGTTCCCTTTTCTTTGCCAGATGAGTTACCCTAATTAGTACTCATAATACTGAAGTAAATGTAAATCAACTTGCTGATAAATTAGGAAAAACTTCATTTACCTATATTCTTCAAATGCAGCAAGTCCACTCATGAAGACCTTTACTAAGGTCAAACTTCATGAGAAATTTAAAGAAGAAATATCATAGAAGAAACAGGACAAAGTAAATACCAAGTTTAACAAAAGAAAAAAATGAACACTGAAGCCTAACAGGCCTCCTTTAGAATCCGGCCTCTACCACTAACTGCTTGTTATAAAGTTATTCATCTTGCTGATCTTTCCACACATTAAAACTAAGTAATAGCTCTACTGTGAGAACACTTTTTATATAACACCCAGCACAGAGCCTGGCATCTAGAAGGTTCTCACTCCATGTTAGTAAATCCTCCCTTTACCCACAAGCTTTTTAGAGGGAGTATGGGTTTAACAGGCAGCACGTTCTCGCTTAACTCAGCCTAAGATGCAGTTCAAGAGAGAGCACAGAGGACTCCCATTTAACAGTGGTCCACATGCTTCCCAGATGATATAACCTCCAGCCTCAGCAACTGAAAAAGAAAGACGGAAAGTTTCTTTTCTTTTGTCTGAGTGATATACAGTCAGAAACAGAGCCTTGGCATAGTCATAAATTCTGTAAGATCCTCTAGTCTTTCCTCTTGTCTCACAACTTAGGCAATCAGTACACTTTAGCTTTTAAAACACTGTGTAAATTTAACTGTGTCACAGGGGTATTTTAGAGTTTAAACTGTTTCCTAAATGTCCAATAAAATCCCATTCAAATCATATTAATGGAAATTCAGACCAAATGAGACAAGGGAAGGTAAGGGAGGCCCAGGAAATTTCATTGTCAGACAGCCATGCATTCTAACCTCAAGTAAGGCCTCTCCTGGGTCCAACTAAGACTGTAAAGCTTTAGAGCTGTCTCGGATCTACAGAGAAGATGAAAAATCAGCGCAAAGAAATGGTGGTAAATCGGTAGCTCTAGAGCTTCCCACAAGTTGGACCAACCTGCTTAAAACCTTCTGAGAGTGCCGCTGCTCTCGACACCCCTGCTTCCACTGCCTTGCGCACTCCCTAAAATTCTCCCACTTTCTGACAAAATGGACATCCTCCTCCAAAGCCCAGGTAATATATCACTTCCCTTCTAAAGCTTTCTGTGAAAACCTCAAGTCAAATGCCATCGCTCTTTGATCACACTTGAGCTTGCTGGTCAAGCACTTACCATGGTGTTTCAGTTAGTTTTATCTACATCCTCACTATCCTCCACAAAATAGGTTGTGAACTTCTAGAGGGAAGGTGTCATGGTTTCTTACTTTTCTGTCCCAGGACCTCAAACTGAGCCTGGTACACAGCAGTCCCTGTAAACGGTATTTATGGCTTATAATTTCCTCACCTAACACTTAACCACATATCACAACTTCCCAGAATGAATTGTTCCTCAGGATAATTTGAAAAACAATACTAATACACAGCTAATATTTATTAAATACTAATCGCTTCATACTTAATATTCATTATCTCATTTAATCCTTATAAGAACCCTTGAGGCAGGTACTATACTATGCATCCCAGTTGAAGAAGCTGAGGGTTAAGCCACTTGCCTAAGGTCACACAGTTAGCAGCAGAGAAGCTGGCACTAGAAGCAGGAAGCCCAACTCAGGAGCCCAAATGCACACCTAGGACAAGAAGCTCTAATATAAAGCCTTCCATCTGTTGATGCTCTGGGCATTTCCCATAGAACAAATAGCTTAGGAGCCATGGAACTACCTAAAGGGAGCACTGAAGGGTTGGAAAGTGAACACTTTCAATGGTTCATAGCAGAAAAGTAAGTGTACATCTCTGATGACTCCAAGCGATAATTAAATTAGATTAACTTTAAAACTCTTTGAAGATAAAGCCCTACAAGTGCTAATCATTATTATTTATTGTAATTCTAATGACAATTTTAAACTGTAGACAGGTTAAATGAAAAATATCTTTCTATAAAGTAATACTCTCATTTTAGAAGCAATTCAGTCACTCTATTCATGCAAAGAGTGTCTTTAAATGCACTCCTTATTGAAAAGCAGTAGCTCTTCAAGTTGAAACTTTAACTCTGTCAAGATGTTATCTACATGCTCTTCATGAATACTAATAAGACACACACTATTTGAAGAACGGCTTAGCTATACTGGCAGTTCTGGTTCCTGTGTCCTTCTCTCATGAAGGAATATGTATTCTAAGATCTCTGATACTCACACCTCCATGACATTTGGCCTTAGGAGAACTTAACATGGTTCTCAAAATGCATGCTACTCTAGGCTACAGATAGAAAAAACAGCTACCTTGAAAGAGACAAGGCACCAAAAGAAGTGACTTAGGGAAGAAAAACTACTTACACAAGGAATTCAGTAACAGGCTGGAACATGTTCCCCATCACACCACCCTCCCCCAAAAACCCAACTCTCTGTTTTCTTATGATTTTATGGTGGCGTTTACATTCTTCATCACAAAGTCACCAAATTCCTATTCTTCAACAGGCTTAGCATAATACACTTGCCTCTTTTAGTTTCTAAATTAACAAAGGTGCTTTTTTTTTTTTTAATCCATTTATTAGATGGTTAGGACATACTTATCCCACCAACAAGAATCTGACGCACAACAAGACAAACTCACGGGAGTCTCTTCCTCATTTATTCTCAATGCAGCTGAACGCGTATTTATTGATCACATGTTGAGCTATGCACTGTGGGAGTTAAGTGTACAGCCTTACCTCTCATTTAACCATCGCCCCTGCTCCCCTGCCGGGCTGGTGTTGTCCTGTCTGGCAGCACCTGCCTTGTGCTTCCTCAGCTCTCCCAGGCCTGCACACTGTACCCCACACACCCATTCTCACTTTCTGTGCAAGTCCCCCTGAACTCCCATTTCTGAGGAGCTATCTTCATTTGACCCAGCTCCTGTCTCTTTCCTTCCTGAGCACCGGTTTTGGCCACCCACATTTAATGGCTGTGCCATATTTTTTGACACTTGATTGTATAACAATCATCATTTTCCCGTACAAAATATGTATAATGATTCCATATGAACTCCTCCCACAGAGACCCTTGAGGGTAAAGAACATGCCAGATGCTATATTTTCTGGATCTGTCAGAGCAAACATCCAGTGTTAGACAGGGAGTACATGAGGAAGTGAACACAGAAACAATACCTTTCTGCTTTCTTTAGTATGATGTTTCTTTACGTTGTTTTGCTAGAAGGCAGAGGAGATATAAGGCTTGAAAAGAAAATATGCAGAGAAGGAAAAATAAGAACCCAGAAGGGTTACTTGGGAGGGGAGGGGAGAAACAGGCAAATGGACAAGGCGATGTAATAAATATAATGAAATCTAAGTCACTTCCAAACAGCTGTCAGTACTAGTCTAAGAACATGTTTTCATAGCTTTATTCCCCTCTCTGGTTATTCGTTACTGACTCTCATTATTCTCTCAAAATAGAATAGCATAGCACCTTCAGCTCATTAGCTCTCTTTTCCTATCATAACTGGTCTGCTAATTCACCTCAACTCTGAACTCATCTAACCATTTTTCTTTCCCAGTCTATCCCCAAGCTGCCAGCTGCTCCCGTGGTCTCACACTACTACAAACTTTTCCAATCTCAGGTTGGTCTTCAGTGCTCGTTCACAGTCTTGACGTGTCTTAGTCCCACCCAATCCCACAGTGCCCATTATAACTTGCTGGCTTCTCCTCAACCCCTATTGATGATGATGAGTAAGGATAGTAATAATAGTTACATATATGTATAAAATGCTTCTCTATATATAATGCTTATGTATATATTGCTTCCTATGTGCCAGAAGCTAAGAGCATTCTACTTATTAATTCTCTTAACACACCACAAGCCTAAGAGGTAGGTACTATTATAATCTCCTTTTTACGGATGAAAAAACTGAGGCACAGATAACATATAGTTTGCCTTGTTTAGTTTGTTAAGTTAAAAAGGTTATTATAATATTACATGTATCAAAATGGTGGGACACAATTATCACATTGGAAAGAAGCTGAAGCATAAGAAGACAAGCTCACGGAGTCATTTATTGCCAATGAAGTTGAATACATATTTACTGATCACCTGAATAACTATGCATTATGTTTGTACATTACAGAATGTCCAAGGTCACACTGCTAGCACATAACTGGTGGAGCCAGTATCTGGCTCCAGTCTGGCTTCGGAGTCTGGTTCTGGACCATTATACAATATTGCCTCCTAATAATAACTAACCTGATTAAACCTTTGCTACCTGCTGAA
>NW_006776646.1:1736208-1751120 GCF_000442215.2 Lipotes vexillifer
AACCTTTGCTCCCGCTGAACACTGTATATGAATTAATTTCTTTAATCCTCCATATACCTCTTGGAGAAATGAACTATAATGGTCATATATTATACAGGAAGCAGCTGGGAATGACAAAGCTTAAACAGCATGCCCAAGGTCATTCTGCCAGCATGTGGCAGAGCCAGGATTCAAACCTAGGTCTTCTGTCCCCAGAGCCCAAGCTTCTCCATACTGTCCTTCCCACCATAATCCTAGTCATTCTAAGAAAATGTCTTTGCCTCCTGGTTAACAGAAAGGTCTTCACATGTGGACCCTCCCGAAGTCCCACCTTGCCTACCAATTTCAAAACTTGTTTCTTCTACCCTATTTCAAAGGCAGAGTTTCAAGGTCAGCTTCTCCTCTCACTCCCAGTCTGTGCTTCTCATCTTTCCTGCTACCCTGGGCCATTAGTCTTTCAGTTTCTTTGATGAACTACTGATGAACTATCAACAGTAGTTGAACTTCTCTTTCGCTCTGTACACAATCTCAAGTCTAAAGCCCTCTCTGAATCCTCCTCCTCCTTTAGCTAGTCCTCTTTTTTGGTACAAATTGGCCTCCAGCCATCAGGCCAGGAGACTGCCTAACCCCAAGCCATGAAACTAGCAGCCAGGAAGAACTGGCCTGTCTGGTACTAAGACTGTTCACAGGCTCCACCTTGCACTTCCCATATTGACTTCCTTCCTAATCTTCTTGGTTCTAAAGCCTAGAATTAATTTCCTAGAAAGCATTCACAGCTCATTCCAACTGTGTCACAGGCTTTGGCTTCTCTACCTCAATAATTCACGCTTACATCTTTGATTTCTAGCCTCTCAGAGAAAACACCTTGCCTGGGCCAGCCCTGTGTCTCCATCATATCCGTGGGAAATATGCCAGAGCCCGTATGGTGCCTAGGAACTTGACATTCCTTCCTTTCACAGAAACATCTGGAAAACATATACTATCTTTTCTACTTTCTCACCGTAAGTTCAAATCATTGCAAACGGCTCCTAGCCCTGACACCTAACCTCTCACCACGTTCTGTCCCCTCCACCTGTTACATGTATGGTCTGCTCCCGTCCATCCCCCATACTGGCTCAGCGGTCTGGTCTTCTTATCTATAGCCATGCTGACTTCAATTCTCCACACTACAAATATCTGCTCATGCCCTTGTCCTGCATGAATCTCTTTAACAGTCAGTCCCTCAATGTACTCAGGAAGACGTCCGAACCTCTTTCTTCACAGAGCACACAAGACTCTTCGTCCCTACTTAGTTTTATGGCTCACGTTTCTTTGCTCAATTCTCACTCTTAAAGCTCTACCTACACTGTGTTACATGCCATCACCTGGAACTCACCAGGGACTCTCACCTCTTAGCATCTGTATTACTGTCTCCTCCCAGTGGAGCTCGGATCTCACATAAGCCCCCACTGGCCCTTACTAGTCTGAGAAAGAGGTGCTTCTTAGGTGTCTCCACAGTATCCTGTACTCAATAACCATCCCCCAATGAAACGGTGTGTTTCCCTCTGTATATCCCACTTGGCTCTGACAGGGAACAAGGGCTGTATAATGTTCACCACAGTATCTGCAGGGCCTGACACAGAGCCAGGCCCACTGTGGGCAAACACTTGTTCGGGTCTGCTCCCTGCGGTCTCTTCCTGTCACCTTCATTGCTTCTCACTTGCCACTGCTTCTTTTCTGCTCCTTCCTCACCATGCCTTGCTCTTTCTTCCTGCCCTGTGACCCTCCATCTCAGAAGTTGCTTGCACCAACTTCAAACAGCATTCTCAAACTACCAAACCAGAACACCTGGCAATTTTACTTGTTTGGAAATACTAGTTTCTAGGCAACAAATGTCAAAATGACTCAATGAACAATTTTGACCTCACAAAGAGAAATAATTACCTATTCCCTTTTCTCCTGTACCCATCACTTAACACTATTTAATCTCCTGTGCACCAGTTTACATACAGCCCTTTAAATTGTAAGAATGAGCATGCATATTTTTAAAAGCAAATATATTAAACTCCATCTAAAATAATCAAAGTTTAAAAAATTATTTTTTCATTTATATTAACTTAAAACGTTTTCTAAACTAATAAAAAGGTCTGGATGTCTTTCACCATCCTGATCTCTAATTATAACTTAAAAAAAAAAACCCAGAAACAATGGTTCTAGTTAAGAATCAACAATCTATGATACCTCTAGATGGAAATTTCTTTTTCCTAAGCTACTGTTCTTTACTCTAAAAAGATGGCAAATAATCTTAAGTTACAGTTAAATTTAGTTTACTTAATAAAGGAAAACTTCTCAGTCTTAATGGTTACAAAGCAAAACTATTTTTCCACAATGTAAAAAAGAATTGATATTTCTTATTTTAGTAGTTACAGTGTTTACTGAAACAGCTTATCCTAGCTTCTGCAATGCCCACCTGCTTTACACTGTAGCACACCGGAATTGAGTTAACTTGTCATTTACCAGATCACACATTTTAAGAAGGTAAGACGTTCCTTATCTATATATTCCCAAATGCTTGGACTACTGTCTTGAATATATTATGTATTTAATGAAAAGTGCTTGAAAATGCATTAACTTAATGATGTTATATCAGACTGCACATTTGCCAAGGAAATTAATTAGAATACATACGGAGCTATGATACATTTAGTTTCCATTTAGAGTTATGCAGAAAACCATTTGTTTTATACTTGCTTCACACTTGGTGAAATTTTTTCCTTAAATATATTCTAATTTTCTGACTTAATACACAAGATACAAAAGTGCTTATTTGCAGATTCAGAGTCATAACAGTGTCCTGTTCAGAGCATTATACATTCCATTTATATTCCTTTCAGGTGTTATAGTCCTTTAAAATGTTTGGTCTGAATGTGCTCTAACTTCAGTGCCAAGTACTGAAAGCTTTTTTAAATTTACCAAATGTATTAAATTCATATTTGTTTTAAAAAGTTCTTCACTTCATAGAATTAACAAAACAAGCTCGTATTTGCATACCATTTGCTTGCGTTTTTTCCCTTTAGAAAACTACCAAAGTGAGAATATAAATGGCTAGATGTTTTAGGATGACCCTAAATTCAGTCTTCTTTCCTTCCATTTTTCTCTCAATGCACAGTATGAGAATGGACATTGCCCACAAAATACATGTTTACTGAGGCATCCTGTAATATTTTTCTTACAACCTAATTTACATAAGTCTGCTCCCTCTGCTGGCCGAATTTTTATCCTCTAGCATCCTATTCAAATAAAAAGGCAATGCGTTATACTATAAAGGAAACAAAAGCTCCTCTATAAAAAATTATAAACCAAATAAACCTGGAAAATCACTTAAGAAGCTCTTCTACATCATTAAGGCATGGCATTAGCTGATTTTAGGGAGAAGCAGTCTTCCAAGTATTGAATTTTCAAATTTAGTGTCATTTTGCCCCTAAGCAAGATTCTTAACTCTACTAAGACCATTTCTCATTAATTCAGTTCCTTTTAACCTGGAATCTCCATAGTACTTTGCAACGAGTATCTAACCAGACCTTCCATATTTACATGAAGAGCATTATGTAGAGTGGGCAAGCAGGAGGGAGTTTGCCTCACTCATACACATAGTGAGTTGTCACAGCAGCAAGAGTTAATGGCAGAATATACAGTCAACAACGGGGGCTACACAGTGCTACCCATATGCCCACACTACTTTTCCTTTCACCTTCTTTTTTCAAAGATGGAAGTTACTTTGCGGACCTATGTAAGAAATTCTGTTTTGACTATTATAATAAAGCTCTTTATAATATGAAATTTGGGTACATTTCACTAATAAGTTCTAAATATATTTTCTAATAAGAAAAATCAGTGTTGCTCTAAAAACCTCCTGGCTACTTTGCTACTTCCCAATCATGAGCCACGTTGTAACTTGCAAAGCATGTATTGCACATATTAATTTATTTAATATTATACAATCTTGTTAAGTGGGTATAATTAAGCCCACTTTACAGCTGAGTAAGAGGAGCCTCAGATTTACATAATTTTTCCAATGTCATCAAGGGGCAAAACAGGGACACAGCCTAAAGGCTCTGACTTTAATCCCAAAGCACAACTACTTTCTTCTACTTAACTGCATCACTGATTTTAGTTTTCAGTCAATACATTTATTTTGAGAGGAAAAGTAATCCATTTCATAAGCCTTTTAAAGCATTTTTTTAGTGCCTTAGCATTTACTTAGCTAGAGAATTCCCAAATTTCCAGTCATATTTCAAAATAGTCCTTTGTATGGATTTAGACATACTACATACATTGGGGAAGGGAGGGAATCAGGGAACAAGAAAGCATATGTATCTGTGACTCAGTGTACTTTGCTTCACTTTGCATTTTGTAAATATTGATGTTGCAGCTCCTAAAGTGCTCTCAGAAGTAGTTATGACTGATAGCCCATGAGTGCTGTGTCTTTCAAAACAAATATGCTTTACTGATGGAGAGCACGTGCATCTCCATTTAATTATTCTGAGAGACAGGGTGGAACAAACAACATGATTTCTCAACTCAACTCAGCATTCTACATTGAACACAATAGGCAGGTTACAGTTTAACACATACCATGAAAGCTTGTCATTTCCAAGAGCAACACAACATGTAAGGGAAGGGCACTACAAATCTGCCATATAATCCTAGAGAAGCATAAGACTTCCTGTGGTTATTGCAAATATTTTTAAGTATAAACAAAAATTCAGAACATATTTATTACAAAAGAGGTTTTTTACATATGTCCAAGTATTTACTGGATTTTAAAATATGTAATAATATATAGTTTTAGAATAAAAGTAAGTTTGGGCAAGAATTTGAAAAAGAACCAACTGGAGTAAATAAAATATGCTTGCTCACCCCGATTTTAGGGAAAAAAATAAATAAAACCTGTCATTGTCTGATGTGTACCCAAAGTCACAAGCTAACAGAAAATATCAGGCACATTATTTATATCCTATTAAAGCATTTCTCAAACTGGAAGGTAAGCCTCATTGAGGAGTCACAGAATTCTGCTTGCAGCGCTATCCCAGCTGTCTGGATTCAGTGACTACCAAATCTGTTCCTGAGAGGTAGGCAAATTCCTCCTCAGCTCTTATGTTGCTCCTCTAGGGAGACCTCCTGATCCCAACTCAACCTGTTAAGGACCTACTAATGCACTAGGATTAAGATAGATGACACTGATTATAAAAGATGAGTTGGACCAATAAAGGACTTGTTGAGATAAGATCTATATAATTATGAAACAATTTGGGAACTAGACAGCACACAATAGAGTGCAATAAACATGGTCCAAACGATTAGGGAATATTTAGTATGCAATAATAAGACATTCTCGGCACCCAGATACTTGGCAATAATAGACATTGGAGAATTCAGACAATTCTCTTTATTCACTTTGATGATCTCAATTCGTCCCAGTGTTAACCCTTTAACTAAAGGCTAAACTTACCCACATCACTGAGGGCACTGCCAGGGGGTGATCTACAGGTTCTGAGATTTCCCTGTCACTGCAAACTTTGCCAGCTCTCACCTGGCTTCTCTTACTCTGGGCACCAGCAAAAATAGCCCTTTGAAAAGATCCTGAAAACAACTATTCAGATCCTCATTGTCTTGTTATTTAAGACGGTTAGGGTCTGCAACTTTCCAAAGGATGAGGTAGCTGGAAGGAAGTCAGGTGGCTGGCTATTCCTGAAACCTCAGGCTTGACTTAAGAAGAATTGGCTGGCACTTTACAGGAAAAAGTGATGCTTAAGGGAACACAGAACTGGAATTTTGTTGGCATTCACACAGAAACTGGTCAATAATGATCTGAGACAGGTGTAAAGTGTAGTAATATTTTCATGCTTCTCATATTCATTTTTCTCTTGCTTGTAGAGTTTTTGCATCGAGAGAAGATGGGAACTATGGAACCAGTAATAGTAGCAGATTCAGAGTAAGGAGGCCCAGCATCTAGTCCTGGTTTTCACCTCACAAAAAGATTCAAAACCAGACCCGAATCAATGACAAAATTAGTAATTGATTAAGTAGGAAAACTGTGGAAGGTCTTCAAGCATCAGAACCTTGGTCTAGATGACCTTGAAGACCCATGAGTACCATTCTCTGCTATGATTTTTGCCTCGATGTCTCCAGCTGAGACCAGGCTGTACTGCAGAGTCCCCCCTCTCCTGTATATAGGCCTTCCTCCCCCTCTCTCATCTCCTACCAAGAAGATAAAGACACAATAAATGAGCTTTCACAGCCCCTCACACAGCATTTACACTGGTGACAATTCACCTGTATAGGTAGGTCTTTAAAAAATACAACAGCTGTTTTGTATATTTCTTCCCACATTGCTTTTCTCAGTCTATGCCAACCCCTTCTACCATTAATTAACACTGGATTCTATAATTTGAAAATTGAATACAATTTTGAATTTTGTATATCTTCATTAAGTTGTTTTTAATTACTGACATTTTAAACATTTCCCATGTGCTTCTTAGAATTCCATATTAAGGAAAAATAACTCTTCCAACTTTTAAATAAGACTTCCCGACATCTTTTTAGAGAGTGTATAGGAAGCATTTTTTTCCCTTAAAAGAAAAAGTCAATTTCTAATAGCTTCAAATCAAGGCCATAGAGGCCCCTAGTAACTTTTTTTTACTTTATTAATAATTGAGTGTATGCTTTTTTATGGAGATGTTAAACTCTCAAAGACTAGGAGATTCAGATTGCTAACAGGTTGGTTAGGATTAAATCACCTTTGCCCTACTTTTGCATTTATTAAGAATCACATAAGCCTGGAGAATCTGGAGCAAAACTCTGCCTATGACACTGGAAAATTTGAACACCACAATATGCAGCTCAGACAGGTAATAAATGTGGCTAAATCTGAGACTTTAAATCCTGGGTCTCTTCACATCAATCCAAACCATTCATGTGCCAAGAGGGGAACGAGCTGGAACACTGAAGAGCTCCCTGGTGATGGAAAAATTAATGAGGAATTATAGGTACCTAATACATGAACAGTAGACAAAGGGGGCTGTCCTTCACCACTGAAAGTGCTAAATTATTAACTGTGACAAGCCCAGGCAACCACTGTCACTATTCTTTCAACACCTAACTTCCAGACAGTTTAAAATGTTTACTTTTCTACCTAAAATTTATAGTAATAGAAATCTAGTCATCATATATCCATTTAAATATGTTATACCTAATATTTAGGATTTAAAAAGTCAAGAAGAATGCTGTGTAATAGAAATAGTAATAAACACTTCCATTTCAGACATTTACTTTCAATTTAGTTAACTACATTTTTATTGTAAATAAGGACAGACTTGTAATGTAAAACTGAAAATAGAATTTTCATGTGCACAAAGTATGTCTTTTATCATTTTCTTTCTGGACTTAATCATGCATCAGGACACTATTCTAACTACAATCATTAGTTCATTTAATCCTCAAAACAACTCTATGAAGTAAGAAGCCTAATTATCCACATTTTACAGATAAAGCAGCTGAGGCCCAGACGGAAACTTGCCCAGGCTAACAGCCAGGAAACTGGTACAATGGACACCAGGATTTAAACTCAAGTGGTCCAGCTGCCATACTACACTGCTGTTCAATACTTCTTGTCTATACATAGATGGCTCTAGAACCATTTGGGAAAATGATAAACTCTGCAGTTGTTGCAATGCATTTCTTAAAATGGGATTAAACTAAAAAGGTTCCTATTGAGTCCTCTGAAGATCAAGATGGCCTCAGAAGTAAAACACATGATGATTAGCTTTGTCAGCTTTAACCTGTGATTTTCTTTTTCAAGTGACATGCACCATGTACTGCTAAAGTGACTTAGTATAGTTTAACTTCCCTGTAATTAGCATTATGAGCCTGCACCACAATTAAATCATTGCCTTACCTCGGTAGTTTATAAGAGTTGTATTATTAAATATCCTTGAGTTCATTGAATGATTTTTATATAAGAAGTAAATATTAACAGACAGAATCCAGATAAATATTTTGTTGGGTGACTTTTCCCCCCTACTCTTTGGCTGATTAGTTAAGTATTTCATAACTAAAACTTGCTTTACTTAGTATTCCCCAAAAATCCTGGAGTCCATATGTTATAACAACTTTCAAAAATTCTGAGATTCATCTAAGAGCTATCTCTGCTACCAAACGGTTATATGGATCCCTAAATCCTAATTTCTCCTCTGCTACTACAAACCTCACACCCTGGGTAGGACAAAGTATGTGGGAGGTGCAACAGGTGCAAGAGCTATAACTACTTCATTCATAAATGTGACAGTATCTGAACCACAACCACTACCGAACTTTGGGAATTCTGTAACTATAATTCTCAGGTCCTGTCTGGAATGCTCCCTAAACATACTGCAGTCAGAAATTACTGGCCAGGTACCTATCATCAAAAAAGATGAAATTCTTTTAAACACATTAAAAAGGGAACAGGGCTTCCCTGGTGGCGCAGTGGTTGGGAGTCCGCCTGCCAAAGCAGGGGACGCGGGTTCGTGCCCCGGTCTGGGAAGATCCCACATGCCGCGGAGCAGCTGGGCCTGTGAGCCATGGCCGCTGAGTTTGCACGTCCGGAGCCTGTGCTCTGCAACGGGAGAGGTCACAACAGTGAGAGAGGCCCGTGTACCGCAAAAAAAAAAAAAGGGAACAGGGTGGGGGGAAAATGGTTATTCTTGTATAAAAATTGGACTCTACTACTGCTAAAATGGAGAGAGGCAAACCAGAAGATTTCTCATGGTTGTTTCTAGACACTGGATTCTACGAGGTATAAATTTGGGTTGGCTAATAAAACTGCACATTAGAACTGAAAGGGACCTTAGAAATCACAGACCAACCCCATCAATTTAAAGATCTGTAAACGTAAGTTCACGAAAAGTTGGGTTTAAAATTAAATCTTATTCTCTGAGTTGGTATAAAGTTTGGTCCCTTTTGAGCAAATTATTATCATTATTATTAGGGTATTTTGGTTTGTTGTTTACTGAATTACAAACCTGAGATTGCTTTAAAGTTGTATTATTAGTAAGACAAATGAGAAAACCGCCATTTAAAAAATTCAGAATTGCCAGGTTTATTTACAATCAAATAATAGAAAGAACTCTTTCTTTCTCTTCCTCCACTTTCAGCCTGTGAAATGAACTGGATCAATATAGGAAAAGCTTCTAAAGTGCAATTTTATTCTATTATCCTAATGAAAGAAATCACTGCAGAATGGAACAGCCAAGAAATTATCTGTTTGAGCAACTTACAATTCTCCAGGTTTCTTGCTATTTGAAATAAAATATCTCAAAGAAAAAGTACATACCAACAAAAAAACCTAGTGGCCACAAAATGTAGGAGAGCAAAAACCTGCACTGAGAGTTAACTGAAAATCAATCAATAAAGACAAAAATCAGGAAAGTTGAATGAAGGATTCCATGGTTTGGGGGACTTTTACCCAAAACACAATATTAGTCAAAATGCTCTAGGACACAGGGAGTATTTCTGTAAGGCATTACTTACAGCAGATAGCAAGCAATCAGAAAAATGGAAATCAGGATCCATTACTCATAGCAGGACAACCTGCATTATCCTCTTACAGATGCATCACTGGTGAGAGTGGATGAAGAAAAATGAAGGCTGAGAAAGAAAGGAAACGGTGTTTCTTTTACACGTAATTTTCAGCAAACTTTGATGAGTTTCAATCCTGGATGAGTTTTCCTCCCTCTCCTTCCTTCAATTTCTTTTAGAAAAATCATCTTGGTTAGGTTGTTCAAGTGTGACTTTGCAACTAGCCTAATGTGGACCCAAATTACCACCTTCAACATTCCTTGTAGCAAGCACCTGTTTAAATACCCTTTGGTTAAGCGGATTGAGGTAGCTTTACGCCAGTTCCAAGAACAAGAACCTGTCAAGCTGACAAATCAGTATCTTTACCCTGTCGGATACTGTCTCCTGTCAGGATGGTTTCCTATTTCTTAAAACTTGCTTCTCCACTTTGGTAGCCTCCTATCAATCTATATAAGGGCCTGGCTCCTAAAGCATGTAAATTCTTATTTTCCATTCTCCTTTTTCTCTGAAGATTACACCGTTGACCTGATCTGGCAGGAAGTTATCTGGAAGCCATTTGCAGTGACCCTACCACAGAATTAGAACTGCATTTCTACCAGAGCCAATTTTAATTTCTAAAATGCCTAAATCAGTTGCGGGTGTTTTAAAACGACTCATAAAAAAGGATCACCACTACTGTAGTGCTGCTTTGCCCCGCCGCCCGCCCCCCCACCCTTTGTCCATAGTCAGAAAAAAAGATTAAAGGCAGGAAGTAGCCTAACTATCAACAAGCAGTTTTCCTTTGAAGACAGATAACAAGATACTGCAGTTAAGAGTATATCTGTAATTGCAAAGTTACTCTTCTTGAACAAATTCCAAGTACAATATCTGCCTTTGATCTTGGAAAAGCATTTTCCTCACTGTTCATAGCTGACACTGATAGTTCAGTTAGGCACCCCTGCTCCCAAATATGGGGAAAATGTTCCCTGGAATTCAATCATGTGAGTTATAAGCTTTTAGCCGTCAGCCTAGAAGTAGCTGCTTATGCTCTGCCACTGCTGCTGCCTGGGAGAGTTCTGCCTGCTCTGACGATATGAGGACTTGTCATAGTAACGGCATCCACCTGACCACCTGTGTGATGTCGGACTGTCCTGGAGAGTCATTCAGCATCTCCTTGGACAGGGACCATTATCTCAGTAAAACATAATTACAACTATGAGAAAAAAGTTTGAGGACCTTAAACCGAAACTCTGTTTAAGGTTTTAAAATGAAATCCATTCTCAACCTTCATTTTCTATTTCAGCATAAGTCTAATGGCAATATGTGGCTTCAAAAATGAAGCAAGTCTATTTTAAAACAATAAAAATATTCCTAGTGTCTCTATGGTCCATTTTAAACAATTAGGGGAGATAAATACCATAGCATTGTACCATTTATTCAAAAATATTTTCTTAACTTCAACAGCTATTGGTTGTGGATCTCTTAATATAAGGAGGAAACGAAACATTAACATGGTCAAATTATGGGGTTAAGCTCTTATCTTTGGTAATTAATAACCCTTAAAGTTCAATTAGTAGAGAGAAACAGTAGTATCTAACTGAACGCTAAGAAAGATTTGTAATCCTAGGTTAAAACCCCCCATTACAACAATAGGATTTTTTCAGGCAATGAGAAAAAGAACACCTTCCATGGAAAAGAGCTATGCTTTTAAAGTTCACGCACACACACACACACACACACACACACACACATACATACACTCCCAAAGTGTAGAGCTGATATATTGAAGTTCACGCACACACACACACACACACACACACACACATACATACACTCCCAAAGTGTAGAGCTGATATATTGATAGATACCAGAGAACTGCTATCTGAACTTGGATAGTAAAGTATTCCATGCTTTCATAAAATATGATTTTGATTGAACATGACCCCAAAAGCCAAATCTAACTTTTGAGACTCTTTGAAAGTAGCATTAACCACCTAAGCATGTGAACACACAGTGACTCACAGTATCTACAAGTAACATGCTAGGTAGCAGAATTAAGGAATGATAATCATGTCACTTTGTCAGCATCAGGCAAATGTTGTCATTAATAAATCCTTACAATACCCTAGCAAAATAGCCATTTTCTTTTCCCTGAAAAAGAAAACTTTGCCTCCCATCCTTACGAAATGGCAGTGATTTTACAGATATATAGGGAACACACATAAAAAAAGCATACATTTCTAAAATGTACAGCTCCAGAGCGCATCAAACCCTGAATCCCACCATCCTTTGTGAAATACAAATAAAACACTAAATAGGAAGAAAACTCTCAACAAGAAAGGGCATAGAAATTAGGTAATCAAGAAATTAAAAAAAAAAAAAAAACCCCACCTTTCCTTAAATGCATTTATAGCAAGATTTATACCCCATGATTCTAATTTAGAAGAAAACAATCTGTAGAAGTGTATCTATACATAGAAAAGACACTGGAAGGATAAACATCAAAATGTTGTGTTCACTATGGATATGGAGTAGTACATGCATTGAGGGTGATTTCCATTTTTGTCTTAATGCTTTTCAGTGTTTTCGACATGTATTATAAACAAAAAAGAAAGCCAATAAGGTGTTTTAAAATCAGATATTTTAAATGTAATTTAATAGAGAACAAAGTAGCAGGTTTCTGAGGTACCAAATCAATAAGCTGCAGTGGAAAGTCATTTTCTCTTTCTGATTCTGCCTGCGACCATGTGACATCTTTTCATACTTGCTCAAAATTAACTGCTTCACTACATAATGACTGCAACTACAGCAAATGGGCCTTTTTGTCTGTAATTCAATTACTGTAGAAGGTTTTATAGTTAGAATATTAAGATGTGAAGCATGCATTTGACTACATACAGAGAAATATAGCAGACTCTCAACATACCATATGCTAATTAAGAGTGAATTTAAAAATTCCATTGTCTATTTATCCCAGAGGCCTCCTAGCTTATTAACCACCGCTGTGGGTCTAGTGGGAGAGTAGAGACGTTATTCTGTCTCATTTCCAGGTAATGTAAGTGATATCCATACTGTGATCAAACGCCAGAGTTGGTTTGCTAGAATGTGTTCCCTGGGCCCCGCCGTATTTTATTCACAGAGCTACTGCGACTTTATCACCTTGGATAGAAATTTTCATGTCTTCCACACTTGACTGAAGCATACTGACTACAAAGAATGCATCCAGTAAATGACAGACAAAAGAACAAACTGTCCTAGAAATGACTAAACTTGCAGACAAATGTCAGAAATGGCTCAAGAAATCATAGTGAATCATCCGTAATCTCAGTAACATAAAACACTGAAAGCTAGTAAATGTTCCTTCCTTATGAGAGGTTCCTAGCAACTTAAGGCTTCTTTCCTTCCTTCAACCCCCTGCTCACCCCCCATCCATGTTCCTAACATCTTCAAGAATTTATTCAACATCTGCTTTTAAAAAGAGAGGGACAAAATTAGTTTTTTCTGTAGTACGATTATAAAGCTTGATTTTTCTCCTCACTAACTACAAATTATCTTTTGGATTTCATTACACTGTGCTGTTATGAAGAATGCTGAACATGTATCATTTTATTTTACATTTGATTACGTGATCAGTAGCTGCTGAGAACATGCTTTAGGTGTAGCTATAGGTGCAGCCTCCTCCATGATCTAGATTGACTTTTATAGCCAACAGGTGTTAGGTTTGGGGAATTTATATCTACAGCATCCCTGCTGTTAGTTTTACTCTGAAGACTGGGAAATAAAAAGTTTACCCTCAGTTAAGCAACTGAGTAAAAGTATCCACAAGATAATTTAACTTAATAAAATAGTAAGTGTAGAAACCTCCAGAATTTCTACAGGATTATAGTACCATCCACCTTATTCTTTATGTATGTGGCATGCATCCTCTGAGTCCGAAGAGGAGAAACTTCCAATTACTTATATGGTTCTGCTCAACTTACAGGAATATCCTTTACTCTAAATCAGCATTTCTTAGTGAGGACGCTTTTGGCATTTTGGGTGGGACAGGTCTTTACTAGGCAAGACTGTTTTCACTCCCTGCTGAGTCAACATACATCTTAGCTCCTTTCCCATCCTTTCATCCCCATCCTCAATCTCAGGTAGTAACATTCTCCAATCGCTGAGAAAAATAATGTCCCACAACTTTCCAAACACTCCCGAGGTGAGGGGCTGGAGGGAGTACTATGATCCTCACCCCCCCGCACCCCCCTGCCAGTTGAGAATCACTGCTCTAAATAAACCCTATATATAAAAATTCACAAAGATAATTTAAACTCCCTAAAACTCAAGCTTCATAGGGCTCTCCCCACATGAAGAGGACTGCATTCACTAACACCTCCATCACCCCAGCCTCATCCCTTCCATTTTCAGGAATATGCAAGGCTCACCTACACTATATTCTTAAGGCGTCCCTGGTCAGCTTGAATATTTTCTATGAACCTCTGACCATTAACCCTTATGTCATAAAACTTCTATGTCAGTTAATATTTCCATTTCTGTCTGTGCTGATTACATATGAGATATCTAAATTGATTTAACCTTGTCAAAACAGGTTTCTAAAGCATTATATATTCGCACTACAATCATGCTTCCTCTAGTCAGTTATTTGAAGAGCGACAAAGACCCAACTTGTTCAATTAATGAAATTAATTCGTTTCGGAATTGTAAATCTCTACTTTTTTTCATTGTCAGAACTGAATAATCACTGAGTGCCTGCCTTATTTACATGTGCAGCAGCTCCTATAGGACCCATCAACAGCTTAGAGGCCTTTTAAAAACTGGTATAGCAAGACCTGGTACTTCAACAGAATCACAAATGGTCTCCTATAAACATTAGATAAATAGTGGTTTTAGTGGTTTCTAACTGAAAACCCAGCCTCCTTCAGTGCAGCAAGTCCTAATGTTTTCGTAATTTGGCTCTGTCGCCAGAGTCAGGCCAATCAACACATTCTCATTTTACTTGGAAACCATTTCACCCTTGCTTTTTGCATGTCTACCACCACTTGTACTCCTTGGCATCTGGAATCCTATTTGGATTTCACGATCTTTTGCCTTGGGAACAGACACTCCTTGAGATAAATGAGGTAAATGAGTCTGCTCAGGGTTAGCTTTAGTTAAAACAGGGAAGCCAGATGTGTTCATTTATGCCACCCTTCAACTCTGCTCTGCAAACAACTTTTCTAAACTTTCCTCAGAACCAAACAGTCCCATGTGGCCAATGAGCAAATCTGGCTTCTTCGGCCCTCTATCATCCAAAAATAGAACTCGCTTGTCAGTGACGGCATTCTGGGCACAGTAACACTTATGGGCTCAGCAGG
>NW_006776646.1:1751130-1868354 GCF_000442215.2 Lipotes vexillifer
AGCAGGAAGCATCTGAAATCTTAAATTATGCTCTGCTTTACACTTGTTCCTCTCAGCCTTCCTTGATCCCTGGGACTCAGATCGGACTTTCTTACTGGTGCTACTCATTGCTACCAGACTTTCTGCTTTAAATGCCTGCCCTGAATCAAAGCCCAGAAAATTCCATGAGCCTAAATTTAGGGTAATATACATTAAATTATTACCATGGTCTATAAATTCCAAACAAGTTAAAAATTATGTATCTTTGTATCATCTTCACAAAATATTTGCTAGGTAGCATACCTCTAATCTATATTGAGAACTTTACAATGTCCAGTATCGCATTCAGTAAGAAAATCTGATGATACTGATATCAATTTTAAAGAAGCCACTTAGATTTCTAGTCTTTTTTTTTTTTTTTTTTAACGAAGCCCTTAAATACAACTTTGAAAGAAATCCCAGACCATCCTGCCTAATTCCACTTTGGCTACATCTAGTGCTTCATGTGGTTTGGCAGAAAGTTTAACAGTGTGGACTCTTGTTTTTTCCTGGATTCATAAACCTCGATCAACAAATAATTAACTGTGTTACCTGGAGCAAGTAACCTAACCTCTTTGTGCCTTAGCATCCTCATCTATAAAAAGGGGAACAACAGTCCTACTACACTGTGAGGGTTAAACCAATTTCTTTATATATATATATATATATATATGAACTGCTTAGAGTACTGCCTTGCTTATAGTAAGTGTATATGTATGAACTTGCATAGAGTAAGTGTATAATGAGAGTTTGCTATTATTATCATCGTTATGATTAGTCACGGAATATAAGCATTCGTATCAGCTTGAAATAAACTATAATTAACAACTACTAATCATTAACCTCATATAGTCAAAAAAGTAACAAATTCATTCAACACTGAGAACTTATAAACAGATGCCACAACTTATAAACAGATGCTATGCTAAGCTGACCCACGCTGCTTTAATCTAGTGCTCTTATCAGTAAATACTACAAGTAAAGGAAGACTTCTGCATTTCAAAATTCTATGGGTAGAAAAAACTGGGGGAAAACCAAAATATAAACAGTGGGAGATTAGTTTAAAAGGAACAACATGAAAATCCTTTTCTTGACATGAAGAGATATTTGAGATAAACTGTTAAATGAAAAAGATAAGGAACAGGTTCATGACACATAAGAAGATTAAAATTTCTCTTTTATAAAAATACGACATAATAAATATGCTTACATATGCATAGACAAAAAAAAGAAGCCTGGGAGAATGAACACTGAATTGTTCACACTATTATCTCTATAAAACAGGATTGAGTTTTTCTAATTTTTGTTAAGTTTTTAATAAAAATAATTCAAAAACCGAAAGTAAGAAAACACTGGGGTATACTGTAAGCTTTCATAAAGAATAAGCTTTTAAAAATACTAATTGAGGGCTTCCCTGGCGGTGCAGTGGTTGAGAGTCCGCCTGACGATGCAGGGGACATGGGTTCGTGCCCCGGTCTGGGAAGATCCCACATGCCGCGGAGCGGCTGCGCCCGTGAGCCATGGCCGCTGAGCCTGCGCGTCCGGAGCCTGTGCTCCGCAACGGGAGAAGGCCACGACAGTGAGAGGCCCGCGTACCACACACACAAAAAAAAAAATAAATAAAAATACTAACTGGCTAAACAGAGATTAGCCAAATCATTCATAAATTTGTATGCACTATGCAGAATATTATTAGCATATTAATAATTAACTATTTGAAAGCTTAACTCGAATAGCAAAAATCTTCCATAGAATCAGGCCAGTGCTTCTTACAACCTTATCTTAAAAGGAACTTTGGAACCACACCAAATATAAAATTTCTATCTGTTATAAGCACAATGTCTTGTATGTGGCAGAAAACATACATTATTTTCCAACTGATGGCTATTCTAATAGAGGACCAGTTTTTTCTATGCTTGTTGTTTTTTTTAATAAAATTAAGAAAAAAAATGGTTAGGAAAGCAGGCTTCCCCATGTTATTAATACAGGTTACCAACATCATGTGTTTGAGAACATGTCAGGGATGTTGTAAAAACTTTCCTTACAATGAGTGGGCGATACAACAAAATCGCTGATAAAAACTTTTCACTTTAGGGTTATTTTAAAGTTCACATAAGTCCAGATACTCACGAACACCCAACCTTCAAAGAAAGACATTTTCTGTTTCAATGATACCCTTTAGTCAGGAATGCTGCAGGGCTAATTCTAAACACAAATATAAAGTGCCACCTAGTGGATGTTTTTATAAAGTTTCTCTGCTTACACTTCAGTGTTATGAAGTAATCTTTAGAAAAGCTACTTTGGGTGGTCAAAAGGTACAAACTTCCAGTTTTAAAATAAGTAAGTCCTGGGGATATAATGTACAGCATGGTAACTATAGTTAGTAATACTAAATTCCATATTTGAAAGTTTCTAAGAGAGAAGGTCTTAAAAGTTCTCATCACGAGAAAAAAAATTTCTAACTATGTGTGGCGATGAATGTTAACTAGACTTATTGTGGTAATAAGCATTTTACTATATATACATACACACACTTATATATTGAATCATGTTGTACACCTGAAACTAATATAATACTATATCTCAATAGAAATAGACAGCTACTCTGTATGAGGAAACAGCCATCCCTTACAGCGTTTCCTCACCAATTAGTGATCTGAGCTGGTGGATAACATTATAATTTTTTTTAAAAAACACACCTCTGACTGATAATATTGATTTTATATCTCAAATTGAACCTCTGCCACCATCACAGAGAATAAAAAAGGACCCAGTTATCTTCTAAGTGTTCCAGGACCTGTAACGACAGCATACATAAGCTAGAAAGGAGATCCAATTTAACATCCTTTAATCATTCACTTCAGTTGATAACAATAAAATATTAGCATCATTATATGAGGACAGTAATTACTATTACATCTGCTCTACACTATATGAAAACAAATTCACTTGGTCTAAATACACTATATCTGGTATTTAGAAATCAGCAGGGTTTCCAGCAAAGCCTTTGTACAAGCTGCAAAGGCCCTGGTTTACCATTAGAGGTGGCAGAAACACAAGTTATGACCAATTAAAATGAAATTAATGAAAAGAATTAAAGTGATATAAACACATAATCGAGGTAAAGTAGAAGGCTGAGGTACCTAAGTGTTCATAGTTTTAGTATGTGATAATTCAGATAACAGTTTAAGGGTAGACTTAAACAGATGAATTCCATATCTATCTAAATTTTCCTAGTTATAGATTCAATATTTTGCCTTCGGAAGCAGTCTCTATAAATATTTTTAAAAGCTTCTAATTATCTAGATATTTTCAGATTCCCACATTGTAAAACAGAAATGACTAACTTATTTGGAGAGCATCATACTCACTGATGAAAAGTTTTGACTCAGAAAAGAGTTGTTCACAACCGGTTGTATCTGACATCTTTAGGAAAATTTTGCATGTTTTACTACTGTTCCTGGGTGTCATATTTAATTTATAGTATAATTTCTGTTTAAGGAGCTACTCTTCTAAAAATGAGATGCTTCCTTTTATAGAATTGACAGGGACTGCAAATCCAAAATCCAATCCTTGGAGGTCACTGTGTCCTCCAATTTACAGATGAGGAAAAAACAAGATCCACAGCGGTCAAAGGTTAGATCAAGTTCACCAAATAACTTAGTGGAAGAGTGAAAATACAGGTCTCTCAATCACAAAATTAGAACCCTTTCCACTATCTCACACTGCCTTTTTATTCTTCCTCAAACAGAAATGGAATGTTTCCATTAAATTCTTCTTAAAGTACTACAGTTTCACTTTTAATCTAAAAGGTCCGCATGGGGACTTCCCTGGCGGCGCAGTGGTTAAGAATCCACCTGCCAATGCAAGGGACATGGGTTCGATCCCTGGTCTGGGAAGATCCCACATGCTGCGGAGCAACTAAGCCCCTGCACCACAACTACTGAGCCTGTGCTCTAGAGCCCGCAAGCCACAACTACTGAAGCCCGGGCGCCTAGAGCCCGTGCTCCGCAACAGGAGAAGCCACCGCAATGAGAAGCCTGCGTACTACAACCAAGACTAGCCCCCACTCGCCACAACTAGAGAAAGCCCGCACGCAGCAACGAAGACCCAACACAGCCAAAAATAAATAAAAATTCAATCTTAAAAATAAATAATAAAATTTAAAAACTAAAATAAAAGGTCCACATGGTAAATGCTGCCCAGATGTGCATGAAGGGCAAATAGGAGTGTTAGAGCTGTGAGTTTCTTCATGATCATCAAAGAAAATATAGCGGGATGGGTGCAAAGCAGCTTCTGTGGAGAAATTTACATCAGTGATTTTGAAGAGGGGACCAAGAGACCAGGGAGCAGACCCAGCAGTTATTAAAGTGGGAACCGTTATTGTTTACTGAGAGGGTAGAAGGAGCTGCCTCTGCTTCCCACTGGCATGGTCCTTAAACTTTCAACAGCTGGGGAGATAACCATTTCCTCAACAGGTGCTCAAAAAGTGATAGTTGAGAAACAGAAGTTCGCAGGGTAAACAGAAGTGCACGGGCTAACTTATATCACTTAAGAAAAGCTCTGATTTCCCTCAAAACTGCTATTTTTTACCTCTCATACCTCAAAAAGTAAGTATATACACACCACACATTCTTTCAGCTCTGAATCAGTTGCAGTTTCCAGGGTCTGAAACTTTTATCTGTGGTCTTCCTGTCAGATTTGGAGAAAGTGACACTTCTCTTTAACTTTTCATCTACAGTTAAAAGCGTCCTTTCTGTTACTACTTTACTGTTTATTCCTTAGTACTCATAGGGCCATATTCCTGACACAGTAAATACACACTAAGTGAAAGTCTGGGGGAAAAAAAAAACCATGGATTCAAATACTGACTCTAAGCAGGGGCATGCCTTGACTAAATGACCTAACCTCTGAATCTCTGGTTGCTCTATCTGGCTCTGGAGAGGCCCATCTAGCTCTAAATTATTTTAAGGCTCTATTTCTTGAGAACACTCTACAATAGACTTCAACACAACAAAACCTATCTGGCCTGTCTCTAACGTTACGTCTTGAGCAAAGGCTTTAAACAGAAGTCTGAGGAGTGCAGTGATAGGACCAAATCTAAAAGGGGTTCTTTGTAGCTTATAAGTGAATTGCTTTTGAGAAGGCCTCTGTCGACATCTTACTTTGGCTCCTCCTCTACACAAACTGCTGTGGGAGCCTAAGAAAAGCAGCTTTCAAATGTGCAAGTGCATAGATTTGGTGTTGCTGCCGCCAGGCTGCAACGGCTGCCAGAGGACCAGAGTGAGTCAAAGCAATTCTACACATTGCAGGCCTCAAGGTCTTCCCTTTACTTGGCAACTATACACTGGGATCAGTCATCCAGCTAAATGTCAAGAGTCCCAAAGTCATTACTGGTGCAAAGGGTTCCAGTCTGAAACTTTCAAAATGATATAACTTTTAAATCATTACAAAGGAGATCTTTTTATGTTACTACAAACTTAGACTAATTTGTGAAAAATTAAAAGGGTAGTGAGACCATGACTCAGGAATTACACGATGTATGTGTTTGGAAGAACATTCACATACACCTTTTCTGGATCAAAGGTATTACTGGCACTTATTAAAAGGATCAAATAGAATCAACAGGAACCATTTTTAACGCTACTTACACAGTCTGAGAATTCTCAAAGATATTTACATCTGAATGCCTCGTTTTCAGGCTCCTGTAACACTTGTTTCCAACTTTTAAGGCAATTACAGATGATTTACTTACAGGCTCTTTTCCCTTGAAAAATGTATCTCCATAAGTATTATTAATGGTTTCGGTCAAAATACATCATATGTAAGCTTGAATGCACTTTATTTTTTCGAAAGGGAGAAGAATTAACTTTACTTTTGTGGTCACACCCCTCTGTAAAAAGTAGTTCATTTCTACCCTCCAACGTAAATGAAATACTTGAAGACTGTCACTGAAGACAGCTCCTCTTCTACAGACACTGTTCTATGAGACTTTTCACTGTTCTAGATGAAAATAAACTATCAAATGAAAAAAGGTCTACATGTTTAGATATTAAGAAATGCATTTCTATCAAACAGCTTCTTAATTTTGAAAGTAATTCTGCATGTAATATGTTACACTAATTTTTGAAAAAATATACAGTAGACAAACATCCTGAGTAAGAGATATTTCTAAGAAAAAATTTTGAAATGGGTCTTACTAATAATCTGTTCTCTTATCAAAGAACAATTTGTAAAAAGGAAAATCTTATTATAAATGAGACATACTTTGATCTTAATATTAATCTTATTTCTCCAACAGCCTGACAATTTTTAAACTTTTGGCTATACTCTTAATTTGAGGAAGAAACTACACAACTCAGCTAAAGAGGAAATGAATAAAACAATTCTTATGGTTTGGAGAGGTGGGGAGTGGGTGGGTAATGAAGCAAAAATGCTGGGGGTTTGAAAGAAATGTAGAATAAAAGTTTATTATAAACAGATTTTAAATGGCCATTTTATCAGAAATTGAACTTTTTGACAGGATATAAAAACTCACTATCTTACTCCAAGAAAACCCTTTTCTTGAATCAAACAAATCTCACTGTTACTGAATCCCACACAAGGTTGTGTTACTATGTAACTCCTTGCATCATTTCTGTAAGGAATATTTTCTCTACCAACTTGCTCTCTTTTCTTCCTCATCAAAATTCTGCTAAAAACATAATGAATGTGGAACTCCTTCTCTTATTAACCTCAATAACTTGATTTAGGAATACTCATACTTATTTCGAATTCCTACTTTGTTCTTCATTCAAAATCACAGATTTCTAGAGTTAGAACAAACTTCAAAGATTATCCGTTCAACCGTGAAAGAGGAGGAAATTCAGGTCCAAATGAAGAAATTTGCTCAAGGTCCCAGAACTTGCTCAAGGTGAAAGAGCTGGGACTAGTAACAAAGTCATCCCTGGGATTAATTTTTCATTTTCATTCATCACTGAGGAAGTTGAAAAGGCAACATTTAATAATAACTAAAAGTTTATTCATTTTATATTTTTTTAAACACGAAAGCAAATCATTGACACTTTCCACAAAGTATAACAATTTCTTTTCATTAAATTTCATGTCATTGTGCTTTCCTGGTGGCGCAGTGGTTAAGAACCCACCTGCCAATGCAGGGTACATGGGGTTGAGCCCTGGTCCGGGAAGATCCCACATGCTGCGGAGCAACTAAGCCCGTGCGCCACAACTACTGAGCCTACGCTCTAGAGCCCACAAGCCACAACTACTGAGCCCACGTGCCACAACTACTGAAACCCGTGCACCTGGAACCCATGCTCCGCAACAAGAGAAGCCACCACAATGAGAAGTCCGCGCACAGCAACGAAGAGTAGCCCCTACTCGCTGCAACTAGAGAAAGCCCACGCGCAGCAACAAAGACCCAACACAGCCAAAAATAAAAATAAATAAATTAAAAAAAAATTCACGTTGTTAAATTTGTTTCATTAAAATGATCAACAGCCATTCAACATTCAAAACAAATGCATCCACTGCCTTGCCAACCATCTTGAAAAAAAGGCAAAACAATATATGAGAACTAAAAAGGAATTCAG
Organism: Lipotes vexillifer; assembly: GCF_000442215.2. Classification (NCBI taxonomy): domain Eukaryota; kingdom Metazoa; phylum Chordata; class Mammalia; order Artiodactyla; family Lipotidae; genus Lipotes; species Lipotes vexillifer. Next base: position 1,758,741 of record NW_006776646.1, read on the forward strand.
ACCTATGAGAAAATTCATAAAATCATAATATTATCCTGGAAAGGTTTGATTAACTCACCATACCATATTCCAACAGACGACAGAACTTAGTAAAATAAAAAAATACCATTGTCTCTATTCTTCCACTGTGTAGCTGCTTTTTACACCACCCCCTACTTCAACCTCTAAATGATTCACACCTTACACTGAGGGTGTATCCTATCTCAAGGAATTAGTGACAGTAGAGCACATCACAAATTCAAAAACACTGTAAATGTTCCATGAAGTTTCTACCTGGACTACACAACATTTTCAACCTAGGTTTTTATTCCATGAAATGCCACATTCAACTATGCTTGAAAACTGCAATCATATTATCCTAGATCTTCTTTAACTTAAGATACGATTTTGCATCATATGCCTCTATAAAGTAGCTAGGACCTTTCTACTAATAGGTCAAATCTTCCCAATACTTACTTTTCAAATTGTAATTTCAGAATAAGAACAATCTTTCTTATATAACCTGAACTAAGAATTATGTAAGAATACATAAAATAATTAATGCACTTATTTTACACTTGAGGAGCTAAGCTGAAGAGATCCTTAACGTTTCACATAAATAACCCTAAGACATCTGCTCTACGTCTCAATTCAACATTCCAGACATAAGATTACATTTCATCTAAAAGTCATCAGGCAGGAGGCAGCATTTCCAATTTGCCACGTTTTAATAATGAGTTTTGTCAATGGTCATAATTTGGTGTTTAGGGCTTTTCCCAACCATATTAATTTTTCTGTGCCTATCAGGGATGAACAGTCACAAGTGAAAACTTTGAAGATGTATGATTTTCAAGAAAAGGATCTCAGAAAACAGAATCATAAAAGTAACCTGGATTTCTAACTGAAATACAATTTATTCTTTTAATACACTCTTCCATTGTGAATATTTAGTTATGCCAGAGACTTATCAACGCTCTTTCTCCCTAAGTATTTATAGCAAGTCTCTCAAGGAGACAATCAGTTTGCAGTCCTAGATGGATCTAATAAGATGTGTGAATAGTTTTATACCACTTCACTCAATTTTACAGTTCCTAAAAGTCTTTGGGGATATCATTCTCAATATATATTGTTTCCGGTTTTGTCCATTTCATTCTTTGGATCGATTTTCTTTGGTGAACTAAAGCATTCATCGCTTTTTTACCAAACAGCACACACACAAAATTACAATTTTCTTCCATCTTGTGAACAGTATTGAGATATATCCCTTGTCATGTCAACATTGAGATGAAGATTCAATGTCTTCCTTTGAGGATCAAAGAAATAATTCAAGAGAAAAAGAGGAAGCATATTATCACTTAAGATTTATTAACAGTCTCATTGGTGTTTAGGCTCAAATTTGTCCAAATTTTAACATGAGATTACACTACATATGAATTTCAAGACTTCAAGTTACAGACAGAAGTTCTTATTACAGCAGCCAAAACCTAATCTGAATGCTTATTTTTATTTCTTTACACTACCCAAATCAAAGAACTTTTTGTTGGGCAACTGCAGACACTCAGCGGAGTCAATGAACATATTTCAGACAGCCTCTTCTTGTCTGTGAACCTAACTATTTATGCTGAATGAAATGCAGGTTATACAGAGAGAAAAATTAGGATTCCTCCACCCAAAAAAAAAAAAGCCTCCACTTAGCACAGCTGGAGAATGAAACAGCAAATGAAATATATATGTAAATCTCATTTAACCAGAAAGCAACTAACCGACATTCCTTGATTGACCACATGGGCCAGGAGGGGGTAACCTTTTAGAAAAAAGCTTTTAGAAAAAGTCAGGAATTATATAAACAAGCTAACATCAGCTTAAAAAACAAAAACAAACAAACAAAAAAACAACCTTCCAGAATGTCTTAGGCAGGAGGTGGAGAGGTTGTTGGTGTTGGGAGTGGGCAATTCACTAGATGTCTGCACCACATACTTCTTTGAACCTCCCACCTCTTCTACATACTATAAATATTTAAAACTGTGAAATAAGTGTTAATCATTAGAGTGATGACACCAAGCTCATCTTCCCATTAAAAAATAAGCTTCACTTACTATTAATAAGAAATTCAGTTGTGTACTAACATTTCTACAATGATTTTATTTACAAATATTAAAACTTCTCTAGCTAACTTTCAATGAGTAAGAAAAATTAACCAAAACATTCTTTTCTAAACAACTGTTCCAGTTTATCCTATAAATTTATTCTAGAAAACTGGGGCACGGATTTCATTCACTATACACCAAAATTACTATTTGGTAGGAAATATCTCTTCCTATTTATTCTAAGTTGATATAAACTATATCACTGACCCAAATTTTGTCAATTGACATTTTTCTCTAAATTATCAGAAAAGAGCATTTTTCTCAAATGCTGTGATTGAGAAACAGCTAAGTCTAACATAATAACATGTTTATCAAACTCAAATTCAGGTGTACTGACATACATACAATTATGTGTATATGAATATGCATGAATATCATCCTAATTTGGATCCATTTAATAATTCCTAAGAAAGGAGTCTATGACAAATCAAATAAGGAATAAAAAGTTCATCTGTTCTCCATTTCATGGTTCATGAGTCAGAGCAAGGGAGTAGGAAAGGCTTGGACTTGGCAGCCAGATAGGCCTGGCTATGAATTTTTACCACTACCAGTTATCTAATTTAAGGGCCTCTCTGTTCACTCATCTATAAAAGTAGGCTAGTAGCTACTTCAAGGATGGTAAGAATGGAAACAGATAGTACAGAAAATCCCTTTGAGAATGCCTCACATATGCTGCCTTAAATATTTACTTGTTAAAAAAAAAGCATGACAGGATGTATTTTCTTTTTTTTTCAAGCCCTTTGGCATCCCTCACCCCAAGAGATGCTTACGTAACTTCTAAGTGATCATCTCCATTTCCAAACTAATCTGTATCAGTAGATTTATTCAGAGTCATGCTTTAAGCCTTTCATTCTCTGAATCCAAACTCTGTGGGACTTCACAGTCTAGTCCCAGAATTTAATTCCTCAGATAGGCATTCCACATCATTTTTTGTGCCCTCCCTGCCTCACCCCAACTCTCGCCAAAATCTGGCCCCAAACTTCCATTGCCTTTCTCTATATCCAATACCCCAGAAGGTGTATTCAAGGCCCAGCTTCCTGCGTTTGAGTACTTCCTTGCCTCTTTTTATTTGCCCAGGGATCCCTTATTTAAAATGACCCTTTCTCTCTTCCTCTCCATGCAGGTGGAAAAAACAGCCTCTTCCTCCAAATTTCTTAGTTCCCTACAGCATGAGCCATAAACTTCCTTGTGACCCTCTTCTGTTATTGGCTTGAATGATTATTTTAAATCTGTTACTCTTAGTCTCTTATCATTTTACCTCCACTACAGACACATCCACAGCACCATCATCGGTAGCCTCTTAACCACAGACAGTGAGTCTTACACAGAGTCCCCCATTGAAAACGATAGGCTTAAATCCTGTAAGATAAACTTGTCCAGGTTCATCCTACTCATAACTGTAAACTCTAAATGGAGGAGGGGGATGAGGAAGGGTGGGTATCCCTATGGGTCTTTGAAGTCCCCAGAAAAATGTAAAGGGAGAAACAGGAGAACACAACCCCATCGCGATTTCACCATCCTTACTAGATACAAAGAGTAAAAGAGCCAGAACCTCTCAACGAAAACTGTCTTTGAAATTATTTAAATGCAAATAATTTTACACAGACCCACCAAAAAAATCTCTGGCACATTTTTTAAAGTTTGAAGGAAAAAGAAACAATCCTTGAGTAAGCTCCAGTAAAAGCAGAAGAAAGGCTGTCTTGATGAGCTTTAATCTCAAGAGAACAGCTGACTGGATGATTCCATTCAGTGAAAAATCAGACTCACTCACTCTTGCCCTGGCACTGAGATCTAGACGTTCTGTGACTCGAGAGTTCCAGGGCACGGACTTCCCTAGGTCCAGAGAGGTCCTTCACAGTTGACAGGGTACTAATTGACGAACACAAATCCTGTGTTTACAGGGCAACTTGAAACTCACAGAAAGTAACACTGCCATCTACCCAGTGTAAGGGCTAAGTAACAGAAATTACTATAAATGGATGAAAACAGCAGCCAAGATTCTTCTAAGCTCAAAACAGACCTTAACCAAAGAGCAATGATGCCATCATTCAAACAAGACACCGTGCGTGGCTAGCACAGGGAAAGGGAGAGAAGTATCCACCAGCAAAGCACAAAAGAAATGTACAGAATCTGAGGAAGATTTTGTGGGGGAAACACTTTGGCACAGACACAGAAGAATACCATATTTAGTGATCTTTAACAAAATTACGGTGCCCGGGTGAGCTTCCTAGGAGTCCCAATCCCTCAAAACAATTAACAATATTAAAGTGCTGCTGCTCTGCTTTCTGTTCTATTGCTTTTATTTAAAAAAAAGAAAAGAATCAGTGATTTATTATCCAGATTTGATACAACCTAGTCAGCCTTTCAGAAATGTAGATTTTGCAACTAAGATAATGAATGGAAATTAACTTCAGGAAAACAGACTCATTCCTCACTTCTTTTTCCTCAAAATTACAGACCCATTTGAACATTTCACTGTTTTCTTATCCAGATACAAACTCCCACACAAAATGAATATTGCTATTCTAGCAACACCTAAATTTGAATGAAGTTATTCAGAACTATTTTAAAAAGATGCTTTTTAGTAATACAGATAAATCTGTATTTTGTATAATTACATGAGTAATTACATAAAGCTCAACTTTGACCTTACTGTTGTATGTATTACTAACTTTGCCGTATAAAAAATATAAACCAACAGTAAAAATTAAATGTGCAGTTCAAAATTTATTAATTTAGCATTTAAAAATTCCTCTTCCAAGTTAAGACCATTCAGTGGAAAATCTGTAATAAATGCATTTCCTAGTTTCTACCAAAGGAAAATTTTGTATCACTTGTTTATATATATTTATAAATTTTCTACTGTATTTAAACATGATCCAACTTATTAACACAATGGTGCATTTTTAATATTTGCTGCAACTTAGTCATTAGAGAATATATGGTTCTTTTTCAAAAGACATTAAACTAAAATACTAAATGACTAGTTTTCAGATGCACTTTCAAGTCTGTCTAAATTAAAATACTAAGTGAATTAGTATTACAAAAGAAACTTACAACTGATAAGTTAAAATATTAATGTGAACACTTAATAGGTCAAGCCTTTTACATTAACCAAAGTCACAATATAAAGGCAGCTAGAGTGAGCATAAAAGGATGTTTCTCTCCTTGTATTCCTGAGGAACAAACAGTAATCTGTTCTAGAGATAGGATGCTGTTAACTGCTTCTTTCAGAACAGAACATTTGGCATAACATGGTTTCGTAGAGTTCTATGAAGGAAGCGGTTAGGAGGGGTGAATTATCACAGGTAGCCTGGATTCTGGGTCCTCATGGCAGGATTGCACAGTAAATCTCCAGTGTTTCGTGAGTTTGGAGGCTAACGACTGAGGCTGGAGGTGAGTTTGGAGGTTAACGACTGGTCTTTCACTGAGTATTTTAACATTAAAAAAAAAAAAACCTAAAAAGATTTTTAAAATCCCATTTAGAATTAAGTTAATGTTATTAAAAATAGATCCTCATTTTAAAAGTTTTCTCCCTTTTTCATTTTTTTTTAGTTACAAAACTTTTCGCTTGCCTTACTCTCTTCTTAGCCTAAAATTTGCCTGACTTACATGGGATTTTTCACAAAGCAGATCCATAATATCATGACAAGATTAGATTATTCTGTGTCCCTTAATGAAAGAAAGAGCCTCCTTAATCTTGGTTAATGCTCAGATAGACAGCTCTCTGGCCAGGACCCTCAGGAGTGATTGGGCAGTGTTTACAATTTACAGAAAGTTAAGACAGTTTGTGTCCCTTGCCCCGTGTAGTCTGCTCTCTGGCTTCTTTTGCCTCTGATCCAGAGTTCAGCGGTACTCACAAAATGAATTCTGGACAAGTAACAGGTTCAGGAAACCCTAGTCATGTGCAAATCCTAAGAGTCAGACAACTCCTTGAAAGGGGTTATAGCACAAATCTATCTTAGAGTGAGAGTCCGTGCAACAGCCATGGGAAGACAGCGAGCGAAGGAGTCCAGGTCTCACTCGCCATTTACCTTGGGCTGAGGAGTTCCTATCAGAGAAACCACAGGAGAAAGGAACGGGCAACTTGCCTCTAGCACCAGATAAAGACAGACCCATAGACTTCAAGGATCCACAACAGTTAAAACCGAAAGTTAAAACCAACCCTGACTCAAAGATGGTAGCTGGCAAGTGAAAGGAGACGTGAAGTTAGGTGGTACAGCAAGTAGCAAAGGGAGGATGCACTGCCCCACTCACAGCTGAGGGGCTGGGTGTGGGGGGAGGAGGAAGAGGCCAGGACTCAAGGTTTTGCGCTGAACAATGCCTGGGCTGCCTGGTGAAAGAAATTGGGAAGCCAAAGGAATTCATTATCCTTTCTCAAAGAAAGATAAATCTATTCTTTCTCCAGAACAAATCAAAGCTAAATAACATGAAGGGAAGTTCGATGTATGCCCCACTTGCTACGGTTATGAGAGACAATAACTAGAAGGCTGCTGTGACATAGCCCGGTAAGGTAGATGGATTCAGGCTTTGGTAGTGGTGCCCAGACATCCCATGAGAAACTGTATTTCATTTCCATTGAAGATAAAATACAAAAAGGTTGGAGTCAAAAGGATTCTTACAGATCACTGTTCTACCACTCTCATTTTGCAAAAACCCAGAGTGAAGCTCAAGAAGAAATGACTACTTATGGTTTACAAAGCTACCCACAGGCAGAACTGTTTACAGTATGCATGATTTTTGCTCACTGCTTTTAGGGTAATTATTATTGCTTAGCTGGGAAAAGGCATTTCCGTGCTTACTACATTTACGTCTTTCCTTTCTTCATTCAATAAACATCAATTGATTAATAAGTACTAGGCACTAGACCAGAACCTGGAAGACTCCCCTGGAAAACCTCAGAAAATGAATGTGGTAGATAGTGGTACCAAGTTTGACAATAGGCAAAACACTGAAGTCAGTCAACTAAATCACAGACCATCAAGTACAAAGTACCAAGTTAGGAGGAACTGTGATATGAAAATTGGAATGGATTGTGCAAGTATAATCAGAAACCAAAAGAACCAATGGCTGAGAAAAACAGAAGTAGGTGAAGGACAGAAAAGGGGAAAGAGCGGCAAATAGAAGTTGTCATTTACTTGAGCTTTTGGGACTTTTGCAACACAGAACAAAACACAGGTTGCAAACAGTCCTCTGTGGGTCACTATTTCTCTATCTCAATTCAAATTAAGGAAAAAAGAAAGCAGTAAAAGATGTGTACATTTCTCTGCCCAAACTATCTTTAGAAGGCAGGAATAGCTGACAACTTTCCTTTAACATGAGAATATTACATTATTATGATGTAGTTTTCCTGGGAGAAAACACTTAGCTAGCAAACATACCCAGATATTTCAGGATGTCTGGACTTAACTGGGTCTGAGAAAAGGTGTGAGTGACAACTGGAAAACTAAGAAATACAAGCAGCTGCTGCAAAGGATAAAACTAATTTTTAAAAGGTCATCAGGATTATTGCTAAAATGGTGTTACAGGCAACTTACAAAATTACTTTTAAAAAAATCTAGTTATTTTTTTTTTTTTTTTTCCCGAGGGCTTCCTCTAGCTGTGGCAAGTGGGGGCCACTCTTCATCGCGGTGCGCGGGCCTCTCACTATCGCGGCCTCTCCTGCTGCGGAGCACAGGCTCCAGACACGCAGGCTCAGTAGTTGTGGCTCACGGGCCTAGTTGCTCCGTGGCATGTGGGATCCTCCCAGACCAGGGCTCGAACCCGTGTCCCCTGCATTAGCAGGCAGACTCTCAACTGCTGCGCCACCAGGGAAGCCCAAAATCTAGTTATTTTAAAGAACTATATAAGAGATATAGAATGAGAACACTTATACTCAGCTAGAGGGAGGATTAAGATGTAACAAGTTCTATGTAAATCCATTTGCCATGATCCTACAGAGTTTGAGGTTGGGTTGACGTAGCATTTCTACCCATGAACATATATCCTAGAGTGCATAAAGAGGCATGAATAGGACTCTCAAGACGTTTTCCTTGGCAGTTTTATCTCCCATAACAAAAACTGGAGACAATCTAAATAGCCATCAAAAGAAAGTGGATAAATAAATTGTGGTATTTTCATACAATGAAATACAACTGTGATCATAAATGAATTACAGGTATAAGCAAGGATGAATCTCTCAAACACGCTGAGTGGCAAAATAGGTGTTGCAAAAGAAAACATATAGTATTATTATTTATATAAAATTCAAAAACAAGCAAAACTTAACGTAGGGGATACATAAAACGTGGGAAAAAACTATAAAGGAAAACATGGAATTAATAAACTCAACATTCAGGATTGTGGTGGTAGTTAAAGAGAGGTGATGGAATCTGGGCCAGGCATAGCTCTATTTCCTAAGTTAGTGGTAGGTACTCAGTTATTCATGTTAATGTCATTCTTTGTATCTTATTCACATGTTATAAATACTCCTTGCATATATAGCATTTTCTAAATACTATGGGGTTTACTTCTATTTTTAAAAAGCTCTCAGAAATAACACTATATTTAACAAACTATTTTAAAGGTACGTTTTAAGTATCTGCAAGTAACAAGTACCTAGCACACACTCAGGACTTTATAAAATTATCTCTTTTAATTCACAGAGCAACTCTCTGAGGTAAACATTTTCATTTTTAGTTTACATAGGAGGAAACTGAGATGTCTGTTACGTAGATTGCCCAACATTACATAGTTAGCAGCGGTAGAATTCAAACCATATCCAACTCTGAAAACCATGGTGCGCCCGTAGGTAGGACTATCTAAAATACAACAGCACAGATAGATTTCCAACATAAACACAAAACTGACTTGTTATACTGAAGCTTACTATTTTAATTCATCTTAGCATTTATAATGCATCCCTAGATCATATTCTAATATTGACAGTTTGTATTAACTTTATGTCACAGTACCTCATTATTACTTCATAATCACAATTTACTGTTAAACTCTATAAATTCTAAAACTGGCAACAGATACCAAGTATGTTTATGGAAATTCTCAATTTGGCTGTACTTCTTTTCATAACTTGACTTTCTCTAAGACTGGAAGTTTAAGGACTGTTAGCTGCTGGTAGGCTGAAACACAGCATTCTCATTTCACTGCCCTCCCATCAGGGACTCACTCGCAAGCAAGCAAACAGGCTTGCCAAGTGAGAAACTACTCACTTCCACCCTCTTTTTCTTCATCTTTCTTCAATAATACTTCAAAACCTAATTTTAAACTCATGCAGGAAACCTGATTAATACCACCTGCTTTTCTCTACTCCATTAACTCTGGGCCTCTTCGGCACACTCACTTATATAATTATTTGTCAGCTTTGTACTTCGGTGTTGTTTTCATTTGCATGTGTGTCCAGCCTGCAAGAGCCACTGAAAAGTGTTTACAAGTTTATTTAGCTATGCCCTAACTCATTCTTCTTTGCCCAAAGCACCATCAACTGTGCTCCGTAAACAGTAGTCACTTAATAAATGCTGATTGACTTACTACAGCAGAACAATTCGCCTCTGGTATTTCTCAATGTCCCAGTGACTCCTCCACATCTACAAACATGCTGGAGATGATACCAGGTACCGTTAGAGGCTTGGGGTCTTCCTGAGGGTGCCTGGGACAAGAAAAACACAGAGAGAGACCAAAGACAGTCAGGAGAAACACAGAGAGAGGGAACACGGAAATAAACAGAGGACAGAACAGAGTGAGAGGAGTCAAAGAGTCAGGAGTTACAAGAGACACTCAGAGACAGGGAAGAGGTCAGCAATCCAAACTTGGGTTTTAGGTTGGAAACCACATTTTTGGTATTATTGACTCCTATAATAGGTGCATTCATGTTACTAAATTTATGATATAAATGACCACTTCAAAGTTGTTTCTAAGGTTTTTCTGAGCTTGTAACTTTATCTATTAAAATTCATCTTTATGTGGTAGCATCTTTGGAGACCTACACACAGATACAAACATGATTCTCATATTAACCCAGCTGTAAATAAGGAAATATTTTTCTAATTCTTCAGTTTAGAAACTGGTTACTTCAGAGAGGCAATGTGACTTGCCCAAGGTCACAGGCAAGAATATGATCATTGGGGCCCCAAATCTTCTGATTCCAAACTCCAGTGCTTTTTCTGATGTCCTATGTTCTCTATTAGAAATGAATCATATATAAATCCAAACTGTTTTTATAAAATAAAGTTCAAACTACAAATTCAAGATAAAACTTTCTATCTGTTCAGACAATGAACTGCTGAGGTTACTCACTAGGATACTTTACTTCAGAGCTTCATTTATTTAAAAAAAATCTATCAGAAAAAAATAAAGCAGAATAAAACTATATCAGAATAACAGAAAATTTCAAACACAAAGGAAATTACGTGAACAGGCACTTAACAAAATTTTAACATTTTAGAAAAAGGAGCTAGAGTTAGTTCATTGCTTTCACAACTGTAATTTCAAAGTTTTGGTGATTCAACAAATTTCAGCTGAAAGATCAAAAGCTCCACATTTCAATGAGTTCTTACATCTAAGTACTAGTAAACCTGTCTCAAACATATTCTCTCATAATGTCATACCTAAAGTCTATACTGCAATTCTATTTCAGGGTACTACATATAGTAGCAATGATTTAATTGTAATCAATTTTCTGTAATTGTCAGAAAAGCTCCTTTGATACAAGTGTAATAAGCATGTGAGTGGATTTCACAGCAAGACAATAAGACCTCAAAGAAATTTCTATTCAATTGTGTATCAATATTTTCCCATGTTCAGCAATTTTTTAAATTGTCAAATCAGGCCTAAAGTATAGTACTGTTCTGCCCTCTAGTGACTGGATAGGTTCTGTTAACTATATGTGTTTTTTAATTGCTTTTTGAGCAATACTTAGGTTTTTTTTTTTTTAATACATATGACAGTGCTTTTTTATAACTGAATAGAGAACAAAGGGAACTGGTCAAATTTAAGATACAGCTTGTGGTATGAACACAATGCAGGAAAGATAACACAATTTCTTCTCATAAGGATGGTACACCTAAGTATTACAAACAAAAAAATTTATATCATTTATTCCAATCTTTATTCATATTTTTATGCAATTTATTTGTAAAGGCCAAAGAATTACATTGTTTCTTTGCTAAAAACTTTACAAATGTCACAACTATAAATCCCAAATTGGTTTAATTATATTATTTTGGAGTCTGAGGTATCAAGGCAAGTGGTACTACATATACCACACATAGATGAACAATTTTCTAATAATTATAACAGAGCCAAAATATGCTTAATACAAAACTATCCTGAACATTATTTACCTTTAACTGTTTCAAGTGGCACTTTAGGATTTTTCTGAACCTCAGTGTTGTCTTTAAAAACTTGTTACTTTATATGTGGAAACATTAATCAAGGATGGCAGTTAAGACACAATTATTACACAGAGATTCATCATAGTATTTTGACGAAGGGTACTTCTTTCCCTCTTAGTTTCTCTTGCCATAAACCTCTTGTAAGAAACCAATGCATCTCTAGAACAGCATTTCTACACTCACTAATCCTAAGCATACTACTTCTGTGTCTACACACTTATGTTAAAAACAAAATTACATTTGTACACATGAATGTAAAAGGATACCTGAACATGTGCAGATAACCCACAGGCAGTATGGTGGTGTGGTTAAAAGCACAAACCCTACAGCCAGACTGCTTGAATTCCAACTCTGCCCCTATTAGCAGTATGACCTAGGGAAGATTACTTAATTGCTCTGTGTTTCAGTTTCCTCAGGTACAAAATGGGAGTAAAGAGAGACACCTACCAATAGTAATGTTCTGTATCTTCATAAGTATTTGGGTTATACAGGTACATATATGAGATTATCAAAATCCAGAAAATATATGTTTAAGATTTGTGTATTTCACTGAATGTAAATTTTACATCAAAAGAAAAGACTTGTACATAAATACTGAGCTACAATCAATAATATACATGCTGAAGTAATTAGGGGATTTGCAGTGATGTCTTTTAAATGCATCAAAAAGAAATTGAACTGATGATGGATGCACAGATTATAGGTATGTAATAAAATAAGTATAGTAAAATGTTAATGGTTAAATCTAGGTGGTGAGTATAAACATATGCTATATGTTTGAAGTTTCAAAATAAAATGTTGAGGGGGAAATACATCTACCTTTCAAATAGTTGATGTGAAGATTAAATAAATAAGGGAATTAAATATACAGAAGAGAGCCTGACAATCAACAGTAGAGAATGGCGATATGTTTAAGCAAATGAAACTATTCATCCCTAGTTGGAAGGAAAAGGTAAGAAAGTAATAAGGCATTGGGCTCCAGTTGGGCTCTACTGGACCAAGTAGTTTCCATCAAGGTTGTTAAAGCTCAAATTTCAAATATTTACATCATTAACTTGCATGGGCCATGTAGAGAACATGGTCTTTGAAAGTCAGAAAGAGCTGATTTGAATCCTGGCTCTGTCTTCAATTACTCAAGAAGCTCAGACAATTTATTTAAATGTTCTGAGCCTCAGTTCTCTCATATATATAATATGAGAGTAATGATACCTACATCTAAGAGTCATTGTGAAGATAAGAAAAATACACACACACACACACACACACACACACACACACACACACACATACAGAAATTAGCACATGAAATGCAAATAATAACTACAGCAGTTCTTTAAAATTATAATCATTATTACTACTTAGGGTGAGTCTTTTATACCCTTACAACTATTCTCTGCAGATGGAAACAAAAGTGCCTATGTATCTGATTCTAACCTAGAAATTTCATGTGCAGGTGGCCCTACTAATCTAAAGAGCTTTCTACAGGATCTTTATTAAAACAGTAGGCCTTTCTAAAAGTACCAGTGTACTTAGAGTAAAAGAAGAACTGGCAATGACAGGGAATTCACTTATCCCTCTGTAATGGCAATTATAATAAATGTAAGTCCTATGGGTGAGGCATTTAGGAAGTATGTTTGCTGATGATATTTTAAAGAAAGTCACACTTAGTGTATCTGAGGAAATAATATTAGCATCTGGATAAGATCTGATTTGAAACAGTCTTAGGTAACACATTTAAAGAAAAGAATATTAAAACTATATTTATAGAAGATGAGTTCTATGCTCCCAGGGAGTGGCTTTGAGTCATTATAGATTACTCCACAAAGACAGTGGCTCAACATAGTTTCAGCTAAAAATAGAATCAAGAAAGTGGATATGAAAGGGGGAATATTGAAAACATATATACAACTTGGCTTCTTCCTTGACTACTCTACAAAAACTGCTTCTCCAAATGTAAATCAAAACCACAATATCAGAATGGCTGCCACCAAAAAGTCTACAAATAACAAATGTTGGCGAGGATATGGACAAAAAGGAACCCTGGTACACTATTAGTGGGGGTGTAAATTGGTGCAGCCACTACAGAAAACAGTATGAAGGTTCCTCAAAAGACTAAAAGTAGAACTACCATATGACCCAGCAATTCCACTCCTGAGTATACATCCCAAGAAAATAAAAACACTAATTCGAAAAGATATCTGCACCCCAATATTCATAGCAGCATTATTTATAATAGCCAAGATATGAAAGCAACCTAAGTATCCATCAACAGATGAATGAATAAAAAAGATGTGGTATATATGTGTGTATATATATATATGTGTACACACACACACACACACACACACACACACACACACACACAATGGAATACTATTCAGCTATAAAAAAAGAATGAAATTCTGCCATTTGCAACAACATGGATGGACCTAGAGAGCATTATGCTTAGTGAAATAAGTCAGACAGAGAAAGATAAATATTGTATATTATCACTTCTATGTGGAATCTAAAAAATAAAACAAATGAGTATAAACAAATATGACAAAACAGAAACATAATTATAAATACAGAGAACAAACTAGTGGTTACCACTGGTGAGAGGGAAAGGGGGAGGAGGGGCAAGGTAAGGGTAGGGGATTAAGAGGCACAAATATTATGTATAAAATAAACAAGCTACAAGAATATATTGTACAGCACAGGGAATATAGCTAATATTTTAAGATAAATTTGAATGGAGTATAATATATAAAATACTGAATCACTATGTTGTACAATATAATGTTGTAAATCAACTATACATCAATAAAATGAGTTAATTATTTTTAAAACTGCTTTCTCCAAAGGACCCATGGATCACCTAACCCAAACACCTTTTTTTTTAAAAAAAGCTTTTTTTTTGGATGTGGACCATTTTTTTAATAGTCTTTATTGAATTTGTTACAATACTGCTTCTGTTTTATGTTTTGTTTTTTTGGCCACATGGCACATGGGATCTTAGCTCCCCAACCAGGGATCAAACCTGCACCCCCTGCACTGGAAAGCAAAGGCTTAACCACTGGACAGCCAGGGAAGTCTCCCCAAACACCTTTTTTAAGCATTAAATGTCTCTATTTTTCTTGAAAACTCTTTCCCCATCTTCCTTAGCACTATATTGCTCTTCCCACCAAAGACCTGATTGTTCTTCTTTCCTTTAGACGTCTCTTAACAAGTAGGTAGGTGTTTTCAGAGGTTCTGTCTTAGCCATATTTTCTACTTTCACCAATTTTCAAAGTTTCAGCTCCACCCCTCTCTTAAGCTATACCCATCTTCAACTGGAATCTCTTCCAAACTCACATCAAATTCATAAATGCATCCTATACATAATCACATAGATACTCTCTGCATTTCAAATCCAATCCATCCCAAACTTCACCTTCCCCTCCCATAAATCAGTTCCTACTACTATCTCTCTACATCTGGTAGTAGGATTATCTAAACATCTACACTTAAATTAAAAACCTACCTCTGACTTCCTTTTCAACCCCCCCCCCCCCCACCGCTTCTTTCCCTCTTATGATTCCTTCTACATCCCCAACACAAGTTCAACCTGTTGCTAAATTCTACACATTAGTAGTTTGGTTCAAGCGATAAGACAGGATTTGTATTCTTTGAGAAACAGAGTGAAAGCTAAATTTACAATCACTAAAAACACACAGAAACAGACACACACAGGCTAAATAGTAGTAGGCATCAGACATTTGAGAAAATCAATGAAGGAATCCTTAAAAGTGAGTATCCATTAATTTCTGCCTTGCAAACTGGGAGAAGATTTACGTGACTTTGTGAGTTGGATACCTCAACCAAAATATTTTAAGATACATCCAGACAGGGTATAACCTTCATAATGTCTCCCACGATGGTCCTATTTACAACTCTCAAATCCTATTAGAAAAACAAATTTCTTCTTACCTAGGATATGTATGCTAAAGCCCCCCAAACCAAACCTTCCAATGCCTACCTCTTTTCCCTTCCAATCCATCCCATTTATATTGTCTACTCAAAAATTTTCAGTGGTTTATCTGCCTTTAAGAAGAAAAAAGTAAACTCACTGTGACTTTCAAGACCCTCTTACATCTAGCTTGTGACCAAAATTTCCCATTTTACCCTCACAAACATCCCATCCAAATGGTAAAAGGATGGGCATTCCTTGAAGATATTGTGGATTTGGATCCAGTCCACCTGAATACAGCAAGTATCAACATAATAAAGCCAGTTGCACAAATTTTTTGGTTTCCCAGTGAATATAAAAGTATGTTTACACTATACTGTAGTCTATTAAGTGTGCAACAGCATTATGCCTAAAAAAATGTACATGCCTTAATATTTTTTATTGCTAATAAAAGCTAACCATCACCTGAGCCTTCAACAATTCATAAACTTTTTGTAATAATAACATCAAAGATCACTGACCACAGATCATTATGATGAATACAATAACAATGGAAAAGTCTGAAATATTGCAAGAATTACAAAAATGTGACAGAGACACAAAGTGAGCAAATGCTGTTGGAAAAAAATGATGCTGATAAACTTACTTGACATAGGGTTGTCTCGCCTTCAATCTGTAAAATATGCAATATCTGCAAAGCACAATAAAATGAGGCATGCCTGTATTCGCCTTCTCCAGACTTCCGTATTTACTCCTCTGGGTAGTCTTCCCTGATATTCCTACCTGGGATTTTAGATCTTCCTCAGAACTCTTAATGAGGTTTATTTATATACCTTTATTCTACCTAATTAGTTTGCCTTCTATTATCACATCTTGACCTTGACAGTGTCTAACTCTTTGCACATAGTAAACATTTATCAGATAAACAGAGGAGCAGAAAGTATATTACTCTATCTTTAAATAAAACATTTTTCCAATGAGATTACTATAGGGAGTTCAGGTTCTAAAAAGGAACACAAGAGCTGGAGAAAGAGTGCAAACACTCCTCACTTTTTTTTTTTTTTTTGGCGGTACACGGGCCTCTCACTGTTGGGCCTCTCCCGTGGCGGAGCACAGGCTCCAGACGCGCAGGCTCAGCGGCCATGGCTCACGGGCCTAGCCGCTCCGCAGCATGTGGGATCTTCCCGGACTGCGGCACGAACCCGTGTCCCCTGCATCGGCAGGCGGACTCTCAACCACTGCGCCACGAGGGAAGCCCACTCCTCACGCTTATAGGTGGGCCAGAAAGGTTTAGAATTTCAATATACAGTACACTAATAATTGAAAAAATATATAACTAAAGTCTATAAAATCCATAGTTGTTATGGTTAGAAAGTTCACATATTCGACTAGGAAAAGGCAAAATTGCTATAAAAAGATCACAAACACCCAATACATACATGCTAACTTACAGAGAAGCTTTCTGAAGGAACCAAGGTATTTTCATAGATGGTCCTAAATCATCTTCAAAACCAGTTTAGATACACTAGAGATATTCAAAATTAATAAATAAAAGTTACTAGGGACAAAGGACAAAGGTGTACTGCTTCATGCTCATGTGCATGAAAATTATTAGAAATAAAAATACTTTCTTCTCTTGGATCAATTAATTGTGAAATGCTAAGCCAATGACCTAAAATGAAGGGAAATTTTGCTTTTCTAGTTATGGAAGAACAGAGTAAGGTCATGAGTTCACAGCTGTTTAAAATTTTTTATAGTTATCAGGTTGAGATAATCAATTTACGAAAATAGCTCTCATACTTTAAAATTCATTAAGAATTTATAATATAGCTCCTTGTTTTGTTAAAATAATTATAGTCTTTGAAGAAAATTGTGTAATTATAAAAATGTACTATTATGCTTAAATAATTTACTTGTTGTTTGAGGTGATAATTTTGTTAATACCAACAGTATGAGGTGATAATATTCCTGAAATAACTATAATCCACTGAATGATAGATGACTTATGTCCTAATACTTTCATATATTTGAGCTTTGATTACGCTTTAATAAAATTGCAAAGTTAAATTGGGCAAAGTATAATTAAACTCAAACATCTATTATTATGATTGTATAGAAAATGTTTTAAGATATCTAACAATATAAAGAATAAATGTTATTCTTTCCTAATGGCTTAAAGCAAGCCAATCCTGTATTCTATAGACTTTTAATATAAGATGTGCAGTATAATGACATTTCCCTTGTTGTGAATAGAGACAATAGCATGCTTGAAATTCCATTTCAAGGAACAGTTAAAGCAGTAAAAACAAAGTCAAAGGCCACTTTTGACCCACTGTCATTGTGAGAACAAACATTTTCTTAGCAACCCTGCCAATGTGCTGAGTTGGCAGTGTACCCTGCAGCACTTTTAATCCTCTTAAGAACCTTACATGGTCAGTATTCACCCCATTTCACAGATGAAGTTAAGTTACTTTCCCACAGCCCAATCAGTAAACAACTGAGTTAGATGTAGTCTTGTGTAGAGTCCAACTGACTCCACAGCCTATGCTTCTGAGATCAAATTACAGCTGAAAAAAGTGATCCATTTAAATTTGTCTTCTATAAGGAAATCTTTCAGTTTCTACCTATCCACAGGAATCTCCAGGAAGCAATAGTTATCATTATGCAGTTAACAATCTAGAGGCAAGAATAAGAATGTTTATAAGCATTAGGAAGTAAAAGTTCTAAAATATTTTTCACAGGCACATTATAAACTCTAATGTATGGAATAGTTTATAATAATAGAAGTAATCGGTAAAAAATTCTATGTCTTTGATGATTAGGTAAAAATTCATAAAAAAGAGACATAACTGGGACACCTTTACCATCAACAAGACAGACTTATCTTATGTTCTCTAAAAAGTGAAACTCTCAGTGAATAATAAGGAAAAGCAGCACCCATTATGTTAACAGGAAAAACTAAACTTTCGAACTTGAAAACTATCATTCCTCTAAGTATTCATTTCACCAAATGAACTGAAAGATGAGCTGTATGCGTCATCAAATGGCAGGACAAAATGACTGCTATAGGAAGAGGTTTGGTACTTAAACAGGGGATTGACAGTGGCTACTGATTTCAAACTTTTCTCTATTTTCTCTTTATATAATACACCCATTTGATGATATGGCAACTTGAACAAAGCTGAAAACATAGCAGATATTCAAAAACAATATTAAGGGCATGGTTCAATTTCAATTCGTGTCCATCCGGGTGCTGCCTGGATAGATAGATGGAGATATGCTCCTCTGCATGGATACATCTCACATTCTGTAGGTTTCACCCTCTCTAATCTTCTAATTAGTGTGGCAAAACTAAGAATGCTTGGGACACTGTTCACCACATAACTGGTATCTTCTTATTATTTAAGCCTTATTCAGAAGCCAGCTCCTCCCCATCTAGCTGGCTCTTTCAAGAAACCTGTACACTGTATGTGCCTATGATAACTCAACACCTTAAAACATTACATTCCTGAAGAGGAATACTTCTGCCTCAAAGAGATGCTTGGTAATAAATGACTTTACAATAAAAGTTAAGTAAACACTGAAATAATTAGATAACTCATCTACTTTTTAAGAGCAGTAATATAACCATGGCAGAGACAGAACAACTGCAAATTAAGCAAATTATATGTCTATAAAACCAAAATACAGTGCTCTTCTCTAACATCTTTATAGATCAATTTGAATATGGAAATATCCTAAAAATAGTACCCCTAAGAATAAAACATCTAAATGTGGACTTTAGTCAACATTTCGGTTACATATTAACTGAATCCAGGTACCATATAGCATCTCTTTAGGCCCAGCCTGAACCAATCTGCCTTCCTTAAATCTCAGAACCTTAACAGGCACTCTACTCACAGGGCCACTGATGGAGTGTTAGGGAAGTACTTGGCAGAAGGCTTACAACTCTTAATAAAGCCCTGCTGACTCAAGGTACACTATAAATGAGCCAACAGCTACCCAGAAATTTTTTGCTGCTCATTTAAGTTCTTTTTTTCTTAATTTTTAAGATAAATTTATTTATTTATTTATTTATTTATTCTTGGCTGCATTGGACCTTCTTTACTGTGCGCGGGCTTACTCTAGTTGTGGTGAACAGGAGCTACTCTTTGTTGCGGTGTGCCGGCTTCTCATTGCGCTGGCATCTCTTGCCGAGGAGCACAGGCTCTAGGCACACGGGCTTCAGTAGTTGTGTCGTGTGGGCTAAGTAGTTGTGGTGCACAGGCTCTAGAGTGCAGGCTCAGTAGTTGTGGCACACGGACTTAGTTGCTCTGCAGCATGTGGGATCTTCCCAGACCAGGGCTCAAACCCATGTCCCCTGCACTGGCAGGCAGATTCTTAACCACTGCGCCACCAGGGAAGTCCTTCATTTTAAGTTCTTAAGCTTACTAACATTTATTGATTATAGGACTAACTGCAACTTAAAGGCACAGAAAGATGTATTTTTAAGGAACACTCCCCTCCCTGAACTCAGACTGGGAAGAACAACTATCTCCAGGTAGACCTGGGGATGTTTATTAACATAAAAGTCAATGGAATACATGATTAATAAATGTGAACTCCTGTATTACCAATTCACCAAATGTTCACTAAACAAGTTCCACATGCCAGACACTGTTTCTACGTTTGGAGTATACAGCCATCAACAAACTAGACTCTCTAATGTAAACTTAAGTCTCCTGGCTTCTTCAAGAGGTTATCTGAAAAAAATTACATGTATATACTCGTATACATTTACACTTCTCTGTGTATGTACAGAATATCCAGTAAATGCAGTACATATTTTACATTAAAATGTATGGAAATTCTGACTGCAATGTTATGAGAAATTTTACACCATTTGATCCATTTCTTTACCTGGAGAAACACAATTCTCTGTAATAGAGATCAGAGGGAATATGGACTTCAGGATAAAAATAATTTATCCATCACCTTTCATAGTAGTAATAATGGATGAAGTGGTATGTCTGACTTTATTTGTACTGTCCTTAACTAGTAAATTCAATATCAGTAGACTGATCCTACTGTCTACAGAAGAAATACATTGCTAAAGCTTATCATATACAAGGCTTGAGTTTCAGTCATTCTGTAAATAGCTTTAGAGGGAAACCGAAATCAAAAGCAGATAAGGAGATTGGTTCAAGACGGCCGACTAGAAGGACATGTATTCATTCCACCTTGCGAGAGCACCGGAATCACAACTAACTGCTGAACAGTCATCAACAGGAAGACACTGGAACTCACAAAAAAAGATACCCCACATCCAAAGACAAAGGACAAGCCACAATGAAGGGCTTGTAGAAGGGGCACAATCACAATAAAATCAAACCCCATAACGGCTGGGTGGATGACTCAAAACTGGAGAACAATTATACCACAGAAGTCCACCCACTGGAGTGACAGTTCTCAGTCCCACGTCAGGCTTCCCAAATGGGAGTCCGGGAATGGGAGAAGGAATTCCTAGAGAATCAGACTTTGAAGGCTAGTGGGATTTGACTGCAGGAGTTCGACAGGACTGGGGAAAACAGAGACTCCACTCTTGGAGGGCACACACAAAGTAGTGTGCACATCGGGACCCAGCAGAAGGAGCAGTGACCCCATAGGAGACTGAACCAGACCTACCTGCTAGTGTTGGAGGGTCTCCTGCAGAGGCAGGGGATGGCTGTGGCACACCACGGGGACAAGGACACTGGCAGCAGAAGTTCCAGGAAATACTCCTTGGCATGAGCCCTCCCAGAGTCTGCCATTAGCCCCACCAAAGAGCCTGCAGCATCCTGTGCTGGGTTGCCTCAGGCCAAACAACCAATAGGGAGGGAACTCAGCCCCACCCATCAGCAGACAATCAGATTAAAGTTTTACTGAGCTCAGCCCACCAGAGCAACACCCAACTCTACCCACCCTCAGTCCCTCCCATCAGAAAGCCTGCACAAGGCTCTTAAATAGCCTCATCCACCAGAGGGCAGACAGTAGAACCAAGAAGAACTACAGTCCTGCAGCCTGTGGAACAAAAACCACATTCACAGAAAGACAGATAAAATGAAAAGGCAGACAGCTATGTACCAGATGAAGGAGCAAGATAAAACCCAGAAAAACAATTAAATGAAGTGGAGATAGGCAACCTTCCAGAAAAAGAATTCAGAATAATGATAGTGAAGATGATCCAGGACCAGAGAAAAAGAATGGAGGCAAAGATTGAGAAGACGTAAGAAATGTTTAACAAGGACCTAGAGGAATTAAAGAACAAACACCTAGAAGAATTAAAGAACAAACAGAGATGAACAATACAATAACTGAAATGAAAAATACACTAGAAGGAATCGATGGCAGAATAACTGAGGCAGAAGAACGGATAAGCGACCTGAAAGAAAGAATTGTGGAATTCACTGCCGTGGAAGAGAATAAAGAAAAAAGAATGAAAAGAAATGAGGACAGCCTTAGAAACCTCTGGGACAACACTGAACACACCAACATTCGCATTATAGGGGTTCCAGAAGAAGAGAGAATGAAAGTACCTGAGAAAATATTTGAAGTGATTATAGTCTAAAATTCCCTAACATGGGAAAGGAAATAGCCACCCAAGTCCAGGAAGCACACAGAGTCTCAAGCAAGATAAACCCAAGGAGAAACACACCGAGACACATAGTAAGCAAACTGACAAAAATTCAAGACAAAGAAAACTTATTAAAAACAACAAGGGAAAAATGACAAATAACATACAAGGAAACTCCCATAAGGTTAACAGCTGATTTCTCAGCAGAAACTGTACAAGCCAGAAGAGAGTGGCATGATATATTTAAAGTGATGAAAGGGAAGAACCTACAACCAAGATTACTCTACCTGGCAAGGATCTCATTCAGATTTGATGGAGAAATCAAAAGCTTTACAGACAAGCAAAAGCTAAGAGAATTCAGCACCACTAAACCAGCTCTACAACAGATGTTAAAGGAAATTCTCTAAGTGGGAAACACAAGAGAAGAAAAGGAACTACAAAAACAAACCCCAAACAATTAATAAAATGGTAATAGGAACATACATATTGATAATTACCTTAAATGTGAACGGGTTAAATGCTCCAACCAAAAGACACAGGCTTGCTGAATGGATACAAAAACAAGACCCATATATATGTTGTCTACAAGAGACCAACTTCAGACCTAGGGACACACACAGACTGAAAGTAAGGGGATGCAAAAAGATATTCCATGCAAATGGAAATCAAAAGGATGCTGGAGTAGCAATACTCATATCAGATGAAATAGTTTTAAAATCAAGAATGTTACAAGAGACAAGGAAGGACACTACGTAATGATTAAGGGACCAATCCAAGAAGAAGATGTAACAGTTATAAATATATATGTACCCAACAGAGGAGCACCTAAAAACATAAGACAAATGCTAACAGCTATAAAAGAGGAAATCCACAGTAACACAATAATAGTGGGGGACTTTAACACCTCACTTACACCAATGGACAGATCATCCAGACAGAAAATTCATAAGGAAATACAAGCTTTAAATGACACAAAAGACCAGATAGAATTAATTGATATTTATAGGACATTCCATCCAAAAACAGCAGATTACACTTTCTTCTCAACTACACATGGAACATTCTCCAGGATAGATCATATCTTGGATCACAACTCAAACCTCAGTAAATTTAAGAAAAAATTGAAACCATATCAAGCATCTTTTCCGACCACAATATATAAGATTAGAAATAAATTACAGGGAAAAACACATAAAAAACACAAACACATGGAGGCTAAACAATATGTTACTAAATAACCAAGAGATCACTGAAGAAATCAAAGAGGAAATCAAAAAATACCTAGAGACAAATGACAAGGAAAACATGATGATCCAAAACCTATGGGATACAGCAAAAACAGTTCTAAGAAGGAAGTTTATAGCAATAAAATACTACCTCAAGAAACAAGAAAAATCTCAATCTAACCTTACACCTAAAGGAACTAGAAAAAGAAGAACAAACAAAACCCAAAGTTAGTAGAAGGAAAGAAATCATAAAGATCAGGCAGAAATAAATGAAATAGAAACAAAGAAAACAATAGCAAAGATCAATAAAACTAAAACCCAGTTCTCTGAGAAGACAAACAAAATTGATAAACCTTTAGCCAGACTCATCAAGAAAGGAAGGAGAGGACTCAAATCAACAAAATTAGAAATGAAAAAGGAGAAGTGACAATGGACACAGCAGAAATACAAAGCATCATAAGAGACTACTACAAGCAACTCTTTGCCAATAAAATGGATAACCTGGAAGAAACGGACAAAGTTTTAGAAAGTATAACCTTCCAAGACTGAACCAGGAAGAAACAGAAAATATGAACAGACCAATTACAAGTAAAGAAATTGAAATTGTGATTAAAAATCTTCCAACAAACAAAAGTCCAGGACCAGAAGGCTTCACAGGCAAACTCTATCAAACATTTAGAGAAGAACTAACATCCAACCTCTCAAACTCTTCCAAAAAATTGCAGAGGAAGGAACACTCCCCAACTCATTCTACAAGGCCACTGTCACCCTGATACCAAAACCAAAGATACTACAATAAAAGAAAATTACACACCAATATCACTGAAGAATATAGATGCAAAAATCCTCAACAAAATACTAGCAAACAATATCCAACAACACATTAAAAGGATCATACACCATGATCAAGTGGGATTTATCCCAGGGATGCAAGGATTCTTCAATATATGCAAATCAATCAAGGTGATACACCATATTAACAAATTGAAGAAGAAAAACCATATGATCATCTCAATAGATGCAGAAAAAGCTTTTGACAAAATTCAACACCCATTCATGATAAAAACTCTCCAGAAAATGGGCATCGAGGGAACCTACCTCAGCATAATAAAGGTCATATACGACAAACCCACAGCAAACGTCATTCCCAATGGTGAAAAACTGAAAGCATTTCCTCTAAGATCAGGAACAAGACAAGGATGTCCACTCTCACCACTATTATTCAACATAGTTTTGGGAGTCCTAGCCCCAGCAATCAGAGAAGAAAAAGAAATAAAAGGAATACAAATTGGAAAAGAAGAAGTAAAACTGTCACTGTTTGCAGATAACATGATACTATATATAGATAATCCTAAAGATGCCACCAGAAAACTACTAGAGCTGATCGATGAATTTGGTAAAGTTGCAAGATACAAAATTAATACACAGAACTCTCTTGCATTCCTATACACTAACAACAAAAGATCAGAAAGAGAAATTAAGGAAAAAATACCATTCACCATTGCAACAAAAAGAATAAAATACCTAGCAATAATCCTACCTAAGGAGGTAAAAGACCTGTACTCAGAAAACTATAAGACTGATGAAAAAAATCAAAGATGACACAAACAGATGGAGAGATATACCATGTTCTTGGATTGGAAGAATCAATATTGTGAAAATGACTACACTACCCAAAGCCATCTACAAATTCAATGCAATCCCTATCAAATTACCAATGGCATTTTTTACAGAACTAGAACGAAAAAATTTCACAATTTGTATGGAGACACAAAAGACCCTGGATAGCCAAAGTAGTCTTGAGGGAAAAAAACGGAGCTGGAGGAATCAGACTCCCTGACTTCAGACTATACTACAGACCTACAGTAATCAAGACAATATGGTACTCGCACAAAAGTAGAAATATAGATCAATGGAACAGGATGGAAAGCCCACTGATAAACCCACGCACCTATGGTCAACTAATCTATGACAAAGGAGGCAAGGATATACAATGGAGAAGAAACAGTCTCTTCAAAAGTGGTATGGGGAAAACTGGGCAGCCACATGTAAAAGAATGAAATTAGAACACTCCCTAACACCATACACAAAAATAAATTCAAAATGAATTAAAGACCTAAATGTAAGACCAGACACTATAAAATTCTTAGAGGAAAACATAGGAAGAACACACTTTGACATAAACCACAGCAAGATCTTTTTTGGCCCACCTCCTAGAGTAATGGAAATAAAAACAAAAATAAACAAATGGGACCTAATGAAACTTCAAAGCTTTTGCACAGCAAAGGAAACTGTAAACAAGATGAAAAGACAATCCTCAGAATGGGAGAAAATATTAGCAAACGAATCAACAAAGGATTAATCTCCAAAATGTATAAACAGCTCATGCAGCTCAATATTAAAAAAACAAACAACCCAATCCAAAAATGGGCAGAAGACCTAAACAGACATTTCTCCAAAGAAGACATACAGATGGCCAAGAAGCACATGAAAAGCTGCTCAACATCCCTAATTATTAGAGAAATGCAAATCAAAACTACAATGAGGTATCACATCACACTGGTTAGAATCTGCATAATCAGAAAATCACAAACAACAAATGCTGCAGAGGGTGTGGAGAAAAGGGATTCCTCTTGCACTGTTGGTGGGAATGTAAACTGATACAGCCACTATGGAGAACAGTATGGAGGTTCCTTAAAAAAGTAAAAATAGAATTACCATATGACCCAGCAATCCCACTACTGGGCATATAAGAGAAAACCATAATTCAAAAAGACACATGCACCCCAATGTTCACTGCAACACTATTTACAATAGCCAGGTCATGGAAGCAACCTAAATGCCCATCGACAGACGAATGGATAAAGAAGATGTGATACATATATACAATGGAATATTACTCAGCCATAAAAAGGAACAACATTGGGTCATTTGCAGAGACGTGGATGGACCTAGAGACTGTCATACAGAGTGAAGTAAGCCAGAAAGAGAAAAACAAATATCGTATATTAACACATATGTGGAATCTAGAAAAACGGTATAGATGAACCGGTTTGCAAGGCAGAAATAGAGACACAGATGTAGAGAACAAAAGGATGGACACCAAAGGGGGAAAGTGGGGGGTGGGGGGATGAATTGGAAGATTGGGCTTGACATATATACACTAATATGTATAAAATAGATAACTAATAAGAACCTGCTGTATAAAAAAGTAAAATAAAATTTTTTTTAAAAAGGTAGATAAATGAGTTAAAATAATTTTCAACCAATTAAACTGTCATCCACAAAATTAGATCAGTGCTCAAGAGTTTATCCTTTAGTCTATAAACACACAAGATGAGGGAAAAAATTACAAATCAATTTAAAGTTATTTTTATGCAAAGGTACATGTCTCAAAGGTTTGTTTCCTTTGGAGTATATTTTGTTTTTATAAACAAATTTCAGTTTCATCAGAAACTGAAATTATTCTAGTGACACAGAACACACATATTAGAAAAAATTTAAAGATAAAACGAGTTTAGCTAAGCCTACATCAATGCTATTACCCATCAGTAATCCCAAACACCCATCAACTGACTTACCTAATAGAAAAAGTTCCTATTGTGTAGTAGAAAGAAGTACTATACAAATGTTCAAAGAATTGCACTTAGACTATCATACTTGAGAAATACGATGATTACCTGGCTCAAGAGCTGATATCAGAGGAAAGAAGGGAAAGAAGGAAGAAGAAAAAAGTGGATAAATAGAGAGAGAGAGGGAGGCAGGAAAATAAACAGGTAGAAGAGCAGATTTAGGACTCCATGGCTTCTGCTGGCTTTATTTCAAATAAACAATCTCTTCTTTCTGTTTTCCAGAATCTTTAAGAGTATGCCATTTCCCTGTTGAATTCACAACTGATTCACAAAGTAAAAGAATATAGCCTTGAAAAAATGTGAATTGGCTTGATTACAGTAAGCAGAAACAGATACAACTCAAAAGAGTAATCGTCTTATTCCTCAACCTAATTTTCAAATACATTCCATTCCTAGATAACAATGAATACACATGGAAATCGATTTTTACAATGATGTAATTCCTCCATCATACAAAACACTCTAATTTTCAAGTTCTTAGATTTGATCCCTTCACTTGAAAGACACTTTTTCATGCACAGTGACTTCAAAGTGGAAGAAATATGAATTCAGTAATTTCAAATGTCTCCCATCTCAAAGATCCAAAGATATTTTTAGTCTTAGATGACTATAATAAACCAGGTTTTCTTGTTTATAGATTAAATAACATAGAAATTTTTTTTTTTTTTTTTAACTTTCACTTCACCCTTTGGCACAGAAAAACAATTACCTCTGGGATGAACTGAACTGGTTGCCCTCAAATTCATATGATGAGACCTCAAAGCCCAATGTGATTATATTTGGAGATAGACCCTAGAAGTAGGTAAAAGTTAAGTAAGGTCATTAGGGTGGGGCCATTATCTGATAGAACTGGTGTCCTTTTAAGAAGGGGAAGAAACTAGAGCACACTTTCTACACACACACACACACACACACACACAAGTTCATGTGAGAACACAGCAAGAAGGCAACTGTCCATAAGCCAGGAAGAGGAACCACACCAGAGACAGAATTTGTCAGCATCTTTATCATGGACTTTTAGCCTCCAGAACTGTTAAAAAATATCTGCTGTTTAAGCCACCCAGTCTGTGGTATTTTGTTATGGCAGCCCAAGCAAACTATATAATCTCGAAAAATTAAAAGATTCTATTTTTGAAATAGTTTTACTCTATCAATAATCCAGCTGAGGGGATTTCCCTGGTGGTCCAGTGGTTAAGACTCTGTGCTCCCAGTGTAGAGGGCCCGGGTTTGATCCCTGGTCAGGGAACTAGATCCCACATGCATGCCGCAACTACGAGTTCTTGTGCCGCAACCAAGAGTCCGCATGCTGCAACTAAAAGATACTGTATGCGCCAACGAAGATGCCACGTGCCGCAACTAAGACCCGGCGCAGCCAAATAAACAAACACACAAAAAATCCAGCTGAATATGTAACTGATAGTTGTTGCAACAATGATTTGTTTATGAAGAGAAGTGCCTGAAGCAATCTGAATAATTATTCACTCCAAAATTATTTATATATATGTGTGTTGTTCTACATTAAATTGTCATTTGGAAATAGCATAAAGCTTTGAACCCCTAAGAGATATCCTCTGTTGTCCTGATTCTGAGTGCAAGGGGACAATGCCAACAGAGAAGTCCTCGAAGGAATCTAAATAATCTCACCCTCCCTGGAAAACAGCAGCATAAAAATCTTGAAATAGAAATGCTGATTCTTTTGAAACCAAACATTTGCTCTACATGGTGAAGAAAATTTCTGTGGCACTGTCTCCTGTTCTTGTACCTTGTGCTTCAAGATTATATAAAATTTGATTTCTTTGATGCTGACCTCATTAATATCCAGAGTCAAGGCCATATATCCACCTTTGGCAATCACTCTGTCCTTAGGATTTCTACGTTCTCAGTGGCAAGAAGTGATTTATTAGATCATAGGGTGACTAGTATTTCTACAGGATTCACCCTTTCAGTGGTAACCGTAGAATATATAGGCTCTTACGCATTCAGGACAATTTGTTAAAACTCAAAGTATGTGTGTGTAAATATAAATATGCAAACACAGTTTAGGCATACATACACTGTAATAAAGGTATATTATAGTGCATTCAAGGTTACTGAACTATGATCACATTTTTCTTAACTACCATTTCTTGACTGCATCCCATGTGCCAGGCAGTGTATCAACACTCAACATAATTCCCTTATTCAGAATTCCACAAGGTAGAGATCGTTATCCGATATTAAGATGAGAAAACAAAATTTCAGAGAGTTTACATAAACACCCAAATTCTTTCAATTTAAAGTTCCAGAACTACAGTTTATGCCTAAGTTTCTCTGAATCCACAGATGTCTAAGAATGTTCCTTTTCCCCAATCTTAAAGAACTATGAACTATCAAACAAAGCACTGTTTATATACTCCTTGATATTTAAATCATCTTAGTCCACACAGGTCTGGTAGCAATGTTTTATAAAACCTGTGGGATTAATCAAATCAACATTGGTTGAGTTCATAATGCCTAGCAATTTTCTAGAAAACTTAGGAGAGAATAATGCAATCACTGTATAGTGAATATGACCTCGAGTGAAGTACATCAGAAAACCCATGGGATTCAATTGTTAACCACCCTGTAGTATTCTGCATTTTTTCTCTCTAGAATGATTCCTTAAATTGATCTTAAGTAGAAGCATTTGGTTACCATTACATGGTAAAATTATTGTATTACTACTGGAAAAAGCAAAGTTCCCATTTTCTCATGCTCTTCCTCTATATCCAATTAGATAACATCTGTCAAAAGTTCTTAACTTAGTAAACATAGGTAAGAAGTTATTATGAGAATCATTATATCCCTTCTCTAACACTGTATGCAAACCACAGAGGGTCCAGTCTGCAGTAATTTTCATTCATTTTAAAACAACTTATAAAACAATAAGGTAAGTAAGTTTAGTATAGACTGTATTTCCACTTATTGCATAGTGGAAAAGCGATAATGTTCAAAACTTGATGAAACTCTTTTATTTATTTATTTATTTTGCGGTACACGGGCCTTTCACTGTTGTGGCCTCTCCCGTTGCGGAGCACAGGCTCCGGACGCGCAGGCTCAGCGGCCATGGCTCACGGGCCCAGCGGCTCCGCGGCATGTGGGATCCTCCCGGACCGGGGCACGAACCCACGCCCCCTGCATCGGCAGGCGGACTCTCAACCACTGCGCCATGAATGAAACTCCTGAATTGTATCAACTCCTCATTCCTTAAAACTTGTCACAGGGTTTCAAAGCTCAATGTGTTCCACGTAACTACAAGAGGATTTATAGTCAAATAACTCTCCATGTTAAACAGATTCATTTACTACAGGACTTCCTGGAAGCTTAACATACAAGGTGCATTCTGTCTGTCTAGAATAACCCTAGACAGAATTATGCAGATATTATACTTAAAATATTCATTATGCCTCCCTATCAGCCTTCCCCTACCCCACACCTCTTAAAAGGCCACTCCTATCCAATGACATGAGTTGGCCATGTGACATGCTTTAGCCAATGAAATATAAGAGGTAGTGACATATACCACCTCTCAGCAGCAGTTTAAAGAGCCCAGATTCCACCATCATTCCTTTCTCCTTCTGCCACAAGACTTAAGCATCCCAGAGAGGCTGTCCTTCAGCTTTGGTCCAGGGATGAAGAGGATATGGAGCAGAGTGGCAGCAAATTCATCAAGAACATGAACATGAGCGAGAAAGAAACTTTTACTGCTATAAACCACTAAGACTTGGGGATTCTCTGGATAATTAAACAAAACTTTGCCTAAGCTAACTAAAATAGCATGTTTTCCAGATTTACTGAACCCTGGCATCATTCTGCTCGGTAACATTTTCCAAAATTTGTTTCCTAAATTACTCCTGATTTTGTATGGCAATTTTCTGTTAGTTAATACTGTATTTAAGATGAATATATAGTTATGCTAGAAGTATAAAGTCTCAGTCTTCTTAAATTTTATCAGCATTTTTTGTCAATTTCTGCTTACAGTCAATAAAAATATTGTATTAAAATAATTTGATTAACATTTAGAGATCATAGATGAGATGGCTACTTAAGTCAAGACTGCCAACAACTACTGATTAATGATTTAGTTTTCTGAATAGGTAATATAAAAGGTCCTGCTTTACTTTCTATATATGTATTCATATTCAGAAAACTAAGAATACTGCCACAAATTTAATTTTCTTTGTATCTCACTATACTCAACTGCCTTTAGGATTAGTAATCGAGAACATATTTGACATTTCAGTATAGATATTCAAATATTCTGTAGTCTATTCTGCTGACCCAGAAAAACCATAATCAACTGTATCCTAACTGGCATTTGTAAATCCAGAATTTATATTTCTAACTTCACTGTGCCTTAAAGGATAGCACAGAAAGGAGGAAAAATAACTAAATCCCAATCTTCTCACTGGCAATAAGATTTTGTTGTTTCAATATCCTAGTAAACACACAAGCTAAATGGCATTTATTTTTACAATGTGTACAATCCTAGACTGCAACATTCAGAAGAATGGTTCAGAGGCCTTATATTTATACTCATATCATAAAAGCAACATTCAGTCATATACTTACTAAAACAAAAAAGGTAGACACAGATATTCTAGATGGACCTAATAAGCTATCAAAAATACTTAAGAACAGAAAAGATTTAAGATGAATAAAATAATTGAAAAGTAAGTTCATGTCCTAAAAATTGCAACTAAACAATATTTACTACTTCTGTTAATTTTAATTTATATTAAATTCCTTGGTCTTATAAATCATCAGTTCACCATAAAGTATTGAAACATCAGTAAAGCAATCACACATTTTCATTCCCAGACTGAGAAAACTCTATGCATTTAAGTAATCATGACCAAAATTAATCTTAAAATATTCCTAAAGAAGCAGTTTTAAATATAACTTATATACAAGAGGACAGAATTATAGTATCTGTGAGTTTCAAAGTTTGATATAATTTGCCACATGTATATATTTTAAAATCTCAACTTTTTCAGGCAATACAAAAAAAGGCTTTGGGGGAACAGACCAACGTAATATTTATTTAGGTAT
Source organism: Lipotes vexillifer (assembly GCF_000442215.2). Lineage (NCBI taxonomy): Eukaryota > Metazoa > Chordata > Mammalia > Artiodactyla > Lipotidae > Lipotes > Lipotes vexillifer. Next base: position 1,790,704 of record NW_006776646.1, read on the forward strand.
GTATTCTCTAGATAATTAGGACTTCAATAAATGGACTTTTCACCAACAGCCCATTACTGTGGAGAAACAAACCAGAGATTCTGAAATAGTTAATTTTTTAAAATTCATGATTTTAAAGGAAATTTTAACTTACTTGATGATAGAGATTAAAGTGTCCCTTTAAAAATACTAATAAAATTGACCAAAAAAATACACAATTATCACACTTCCTTGATCAATACGGAAGGTGAATCCATCAGACGGGAAAAAGTTGAGAACAGCTCTGTTACCACTTAGCTCCTGACAGCTTCACTGCTTCCAGGTAAGTAAGTAAGATGCACCTGCAGGGCTGCTCTTACCGGTCAAGTCAAGACTTTCCATTGTGATTTCAATGGAACATCAGAACTTCCAGCTTCTGTGATGCAGCAGAATTCTGTGAAGGACCCATAGCAAAGTGATTAAAATGGTGAGCCAGGAAGCCCTTTCAAACAAAGCTGACACTTATTCTCCTTTAGCAAAATAATCCCTAAATAAGATGAATTAACAGCCAAGCAATCAAAATCAGGAAAATTATTAAACATCCCTCTACTAACACTATTTAGGGAAAAAACACCTGAAGTGTTTATTGTCAACTTTAATGCAACAATAAGATAGTCACTAAAATTACTCAATGGGAATTCTGAGACTAAAGTTACAGAGACAAAGAATTACAGGCAATCACTTCTTAGCTTTCTGACTAAATTCACGTGTAGAGTTACAGGTGAATTCTCTGGAAAAACATGAAATTATATTGACATCCTGACTAAATTCAAGTTATTTGAAATGACTGGCCCAACCCACAGAGTTAAGCTGTGGTTCAGATGTTAATATCTTATATTTTATCTTTTAAATGTTTTAAAGATAACAAGTGAAATCAAGATAGTTTTTTTTTAAGGTGGGGAGTGGGGGGGAACACATGCAAATAGAGAAAAGCTGTAACTAAAAAATTACTTTCTAGCTACATATGATGAAATAAATATAAGAGGATCAAAATCAACGAGAGTATACAAATTAAATGAACATTTTCATTAATACTGCAAATATAGACATACACTTAAACTGTATCTTTTTTTTAATTATTTCAGTTTCTGAGACATTCATTTAGTTTCTCAAGTGCTTCATGGTAATACTAAATTCACACTCAACTAAGAGAGACAATTTCCTACCCTCCTGCAGATTATGACAATATATTTCCTTACAATCAGTAGGCTATAACACACTCTAAAAATCGGATATCACTTACTGGCTTACAGCTTGATCAATACTGTTAGTCATTTTATGGCTTGGCTAAAGTTTTTTCCCCTAATCAGCCACTACAATATGGAAGAACTGGCTCTTACACATTAAATATCAAAAATGTGTAATGATTCATCTGAGTAATCCTAACTAGACTTAGATGGTTCAGTTGTCACCCAGTGCTATGGAAGAAAACAACAACTTGAAAGAATAAGTAAAATATTAAACAGCCTCACGTAGCTTCACACAAGATACTACTCATTCATCCACGTTTTTTTAAACAAGGGTATGGATGAAAGAATAAATCCAGATCTTTGACAAAAACTACAAAGGACACATGAATACTTTCAAATTAAATGACTATGTTTTAATCAAGGAAGTGTACAATTCCAAAAACGGATTAAATAAATGATATAAAAGTCTATCTTTAATTATCATAAACTAGACAATTAACATTAAAACTGCTGTTTTGGGCTTCCCTGGTGGATCAGTGGTTAAGAATCCGCCTGCCAATGCAGGGGACACAGGTTCGAACCCTGGTCTGGAAAGATTTCACATGCCGCAGAGGAACTAAGCCCGTGGGCCACAACTACTGAGCCTGCACTCTAGAGCTCGCGAGCCACAACTACTGAAGCCCACGCACCTAGATCCCGTGCTCCACAACAAGAGAAGCCACTGCGATGAGAAGCCTACGCACCACAACAGAGTAGTCCCGGCTCGCCACAACTACAGGAAGCTCACGCGCAGCAATGAAGACCCAACACAGGCAAAAATAAATAAATTTTGTTTAACCCAACACAGCCAAAAATCAATAAATTGTTTAAAAACTGCTGTTTTAAGAAAATCACATGTACTGTCTCATATATTTATTTCCATACTTTTACTTCATATAAATCCATGAAAGCCAGTATAGAGAAGAACTATTAAAATAAAAAGTTAATAAATAGGCAAAAATCATGAATATCTATAAGTAACTGTCAAGTAAATAAATTGGTATAAACTAAAAAAACAAACAGTATATAATTAATACTGCCAAAACTGGGAGAGGAGGGTCCAACATTAATTCTGATAGTGTGTGTTTAATTCTTATTTTGGTTTAGAGATTTGCTTACATTTTAGTGGGTTTTTTTAAATTTATTTATTTTATTTATTTTATTTTTGGCTGCGTTAGGCCTTCGTTGCTGTGCGTGGGCTTTCTCTAGTTGTGGCGAGCGGGGGCTACTCTTTGTTGTGGTGCGCAGGCTTCTCATTGCGGTGTGGAGCACGGGCTCTAGGCGTGCGGGCTTCAGTAGTTGTGGCTCACAGGCTCCAGAGCCCAGGCTCAGCAGCTGTGGTGCACAGGCTTAGTTGCTCCGTGGCATGCGAGATCTTCCCAGGCCAGGGATTGAACCCGTGTCGCCTGCATTGGCAGGCAGATTCTTAACCACTGCGCCACCAGGGAAGCCCCTACATTTTAGTTTAAGAAGTGAGTGCACGCTATCTGAGAAATAAAATATGCTAGTATATCCTATATACAGAAGTTCTTTTAGGAGCTCAAAAATAAACTCTCACTAATCTTAAGGTACCCTTACACATTTGTTTGTTTCTATAATCAAATATATACCCCCCAAATGGGCCATATCTATACTTTATTTTGATTACTGTTCAATAATTTATCACCTGGGATGCAACTATCTATGGATAAAGTAGGGAGGGAGAGGGAGGAGGCTGACTATGCTTTGGCCAATATGGGTTTTAAAACTCAGGATAACAAAGAAATCATGTTGGACTTCACTGACTAGGAGGGGAGCCAGGGAATCAGCCACAGAGCAGAGGTCAATTTCAAGGCTGAAGATCCTGCCTGAGACAGACTCCTTTTGAGTTCTCTGACAGCCAAACTCCAGATTTTATCTGGCTACTACAAATGCCCACATGAGTAGCTTCGGAAAAGCAGTTTCAGCATAAGCTGTTCTGCATTTAAGTTACCAGTACTTCAAAAGTGTTTTGATTTGATGGAAATGGGTGGCTGTGTGAGGTGTCAGAAGGGCAGGTGGGCAAGAACGGGAAATGTCTAAAGGGTGAATACAACCCTGCAGAATGGTGACTTGAACATGCCCTTAGACCATAGCCAGGAGAGATCTTCAGCTGAGCCACACCAGGCCTGTCTGTGTTCTCTGGGTCACACTACAGTTTCCTCCTAACCCTCACTTCCCATCCACCCAGGGCCTTGGATTCCTGACTGCCCACACTTAGCTCCCACTGCCTCTTTAAGAGCCTGCTCCGTTAACGGGCTCCTTTTCCCTTTGCAAGGCCGGCTTCCCACCACAACACTACTTCCCACAGGATGCACACCTAGCCAGGACGGACCTGGCACAGCTCAGGATGCCCTCTGAGATCATCATGGCAGATGGGAGAGCTAACGTTGAATTATCTCCTCTTTACCTCTTAACCACAAATAGGGTATCTGACTTGGCATCTGAAAAACCCATCTTAAAGATCTGGCCTCAGCAACCACTGAAATATCCCAAAGCAGCTGGCTTTCTGGCAGTTTACACATTGCCCCCCTTTGGGGTCCTATGTTTTGAAAGCTTATTATACTAAAAAAGGTGAGGTGCCACTTCTTGTAACGAGGCAGTCTCCCTCATTAGTGTTAATGTCCAGTATAACATTCAAAGGCACATCACGACAAGATCCCCTTCTATGCCAACACTGTATGTTTTGCACCCTAATGTCACTACAACCTAGTCAGTGCAGAAGGGACTCCAGGCAACCATGTTGCCCATTTACATGGAAGAATATTTAATCCCCATGAATGACTGCTTTTCTGATGTTTTCATCATTTCTCTGGGTAATAGATTAAGCTTTAACTAACTCATTTTCATACATAACCCTAATTCAATCAAGCTCAATAAAAGTCATTCTGGACTGCAATTATTTGCTAAGGAACAATTACATTCAAATGAAAAAAAAACTTGCTGGGCATGATACAATGCACGGTACAGATGCCTCTCCATTTATGGAGCCAGAAACAACAACAAAAATAGCCAAACTGCTAGAAACGGAAATAGATATTTTTCCTCATCTTCCTGAAAACAGAATACTCATGCTTTTATACCTGAAGAAAACAAAATGGAGAACCCAAGAAAGCAAATTTCAAAAATTTTTTTTCAATTATGTTTATGCTTTGAAAGAGGCTGTATTTCTAATCTAAGTAAGCATGACCTCTGAAAGTCAAAATAAATCCAGGTCACAAATAACAGTCTTAACATCCACTCTTTACTAAATCTTCCACTGGCTTCCTCCATTTTCCCAACAATATGTATTCCGATTTCCACTTTACAAAGTAGGTGTTCTTAAAAGATTTTTCCTGTCTCAAAATTACCTCTTTAAATAAATACAATTCTTATATTTTCCTCAATTCACTCTTTTATACACTGCATGTTTACAAATGAAATGTAAAGGTTGTTTATAAATAAACTTAAATACAAACACCGAGCTCTTACTTCTACATAAATATACCGTATTTTTAGTCCAAAAAAACTCATTAACTAAAGCCTCCTTATGTATATGCATAAGGTCTCCCACTCACCCCACTGTAATTAATATTCTTTTCATCTCCTCAGTAGTAGCACCAGGCACATTACAAAATAATATAGTACTGAAATTGCATACCGGCTGTTATGCAATTTTGGCCAATGAATTCCATACCTCAGGTCACTGTGGTACACCAGAGGACAAAGGATTTTTTTTTTCTAGAAATGATAAGCTCCGGGTAAATCATTTGCTGAAATAAATTATCTTCACGTAGACAAAGATAAATGCAGGGAAATATATAATATGTGTGCTTTTAACAAGAGTTGCCTTTATTTTATACTTCATATTGTCACTGTCTTTATTTTATGACAGTGACAATATAAAGTATGAATAAAGACAACACTTGTTAAAATCACCCACCCTGCCTGTCTTTATAGTTGAAGCTTAAACCAAAGCTATTTCACAGGCATTTCTCACCAGGCACCAATCTTTAACAGAAATTACAAGTGCCAGCTATACTGAGAATGGTAATTTCTTAAAAGAAAATGCAAATCTGAAGTATCTTTTTATCACCTTCCCACCCCCACCCAGAGCCTTTCAGTTAAGAAACCTTAAACATAGCAATAAAGGCAAAACAAGTCCTAAGAGTTCACTAGATACTAACAGCAAAGCAAAGTAACTACAAGTCATTACAGATCTGTCCATCTGTTTGGAATTTCCAGAAAGGTGTTGGAAAACACCAGCAGGCAGAGACAGAAACTCTAGCATTCACTGTTAGACACAGGTCTACGATGAAAGATTTGGAAATCCTCTCTCCTTCAGTACTCAATATTGACCAATTATAAAACTATGCTTTAAAAACTACCTTCCACCTCTCTACATGCCAAGAGCACAGAGATGCAAATGGTATAACCTTTTACAGTTTGAGAAATTAATAATAACCTACTATGCATTAACACTGCAAAAGGTATTATAAGAGTTGTTGTTTTCTAGAAGCTGATGGTCTAGTTGGGTAATCGCATACACACACACACACAGTTACACAAGAAGAGAGAGAAATGTATAACGTCAAAACGGTAAGCAAAGAATTCCCCAAAAGTTAGACTGCACAAGAGAATCTTTAGGCAGGAAACAAAAGCTGCAACCTAAGGCACCAGCTGCAAACTGGGATATGGAGAAAGGGGATGGAGAAGGGTGTCAGAGGCACAGGCAGAGACTGGGCCTAAGTTACATACTGGGAAGAAGCATGCTGGAAGGGACAGGAGGCAGATCTGGTCGAAGTGCAGGGCTCACATCAGAAAGTGGAACATGAATCAATGCAGGCAAATGAGAAAGTAATGCAACTTGCTTTTTTCTCTCCATAGCCTCATAAACAGCAGAGCACAGTTAGCAGCATGGTGTTCTGCAAAGCATACTGACTTTAGGGCCAAACTTGTACCCCTCATTTGCTTACTCCCCTGCAACTGTAGGCCAATTCCTGAGACTTTCTGAGACTCCATTCCTCATCTGCAAAATCAGGGTAACAATTCCTACACCCCTAAAGGTTGCCTTAAATTATTAGAAGATATTATAAATACAAAGGTCTTGGCATACAGGAAGTGCTCAGTAAATGTTAGTAAGGTCACTAGAGTTAAACTATGTGGTAGAAAAGCATTTAATAAAGTAATATTGTGAACATGCCGAGGTTTGCTTTGAATATTCTCAACATTTGGATACTAAGTAAATTGCTAGCTTTTCAAAAGGTAGATTTTGTTTTAATTTAGGTAGTTTTAACATACATTTAATTCTGACAGTCTGAACAACCACTTTTTACTCCTACCAATTTCGAGCTACATTACCTGATTTGATAATATGATATTTTATTATAATGCTCATATGCCATAAGACTGTTGTTTCAGGGACCATGGTGGAACTATGAATTTCTGCAGTTACCGTAAGTAGAGGTGGAAAATGAGTAGGCATTAGTCCAGTCAGATGGCTTGGCAGGGAGGCCCTGAAAGCCTCTTTTATACTCTTGTGAACTATATAAATGTGCCTTTGACCTTCTCAGGCAGGGGAAATTGCACATTTAGGGCAGAAAGAGTTTCACTTCCAGGAAGAGTATAAAAACATGCTTGCCAGGAGCTACGTGAGGAACACTGACAGGGAACCCCCAGGTACTTTGGGAAGATTCCTTAGCTCTGTCAAGCCACTGAGCTGGAAAATAGAAGGTTAAGATAATCCCAGCCCTGTGGGGACATCGTGCCTATGCATTACTCTGGTTTAGCCCAAGTAAACCTTGGCCTACACACTTGAGGAATTAGCCTATATCTTTAGAGAGGGGTTCTGTGAATGAAACCCACTGCAGGAATCTCAGGACCGCCTTGTCCTTTGAGGTAAGAAAGGATTCCTTTAATCAACAATAATTCACAATATACAGAAAATCACACTCTTAATTTAGTCCAAAGTCATTTGATTAAAAAAAGGAAGTCAGCTGTTAGCAATTTACATAATTTTAAATGGAAAATATTCTGTTCTGAGAAGTAAAGGACACTAGTCTTTCCCTTTTTTCCTTTATCACTTAAATTTCACAAAGACAATTTAAAGACATATAAGCGTAATTTTAAATTTTGTGATATAAAAAGCACATCTCTATTAAAATTTACATTGTGTTATTAAAAACCAAAAAAACTATACTATCCGGAAAGAGCCCTTGTCCCTTTCAGGTGCGCCTAATGGATATCCAGCAAATAGCTTTGCAACAGAAAGACTGGTTCCAGATATGTTAGTTGCAAGAACATTCCTGATATGAAGATATAAAGGACTCTGCTCAAAAATGATCCACAATAAAGTGTTAATATGCTCCCTTTTTGAAGTTATTTATTCACAAAGCCGTTATAAATAATAATAAATAAAAATAAGCCTATACAGTAATTAGCTACTTTAAACCAGATAAATAATCCTACAAATAATCCTATAAATAATAAATAGGATAAATAATAAATAATTTATCCTATACAGTAATTAGCTGTAATTAAATAATCCTATACAGTAATTAGCTATTTTAAATAATAATCCTATACAGTAATTAGCTACTTTAAACCAGAAAGATCCAAAAAACTTTCCTTAGTGGGAAACAGAGATGTCCAATCCCAACGTTTCCATAGCTGAAACCAAGACAGACCCAAAAAGGTTAAGAGACTGAACAAAAGGCCTTCAGCTGGTTTGTGGCTCCACACTGCTGCCCCTGCAGGATTTGATGTTATTAGCCCCTAGTGGACATTCCAATCAGTCGTGGAATGACAGAATGCTGCAGGCAGTCGGAGGTCACTCAATTCAGCCCCTTCGACCACAGGGCAAGCTACAGGCAGAGCTAGGCCAGAACCCAGGGCTCCCACTACGGGTCAGTGCATTGCCCCTACTGCACACTGCTCTTCTGGACTATCATCAATCAGTTTGATCTGACAGCAGGGGGCTCGAGACCAGGTTACCTTAGATCCCTACTCTTCCTCTGGTCTTCCATTGTAAATAGCAACATTCAGCTAGAAAAATATCATTAAAAAGGGCCTAACTTCACTCTCGGGGTTGTCAGAGAATGCTTCTTGGCTCTAGAACACTTTCCCCTTTCTAGTCTGAAGACAGAGAAAGACAACTTCTAGTTGCAGAAGTAAAAGCACACAAAATACTTCTTTATGTTTCTAAATACTTTTATAAATACCTTGAATAAAAAAGTAATGTCCGTTTACGTGGGGGGAGGGGGTAGTGAGTATATGGAAACTCTGTACTTTCTATCCAATTTTGCTGTGAACCTAAAACTGCTCTAAAAAGTAAAGTTTATTAATTTTTAAAAAAGCTAATATCAACCTACTTCATTCTAACAATATGAAAATTATATACTCACTAGCAAACGACAGGCCAATGCCAGTTGAGAATTTATAAACAGTAATTCTCCCTTAAATGCTCACTCCCACCAGAAACACCTAGTAACAATTAAATTTATGTCCTCCATTAAAACTAAGCCCATGCCCTACAACAACAATGTCTGTACAGTATACATGCTCCACTGATCACTAATCTTCAATAAATGCCTCTGCTCCTATGGCAGTCATTTAAAGTAATATACAATATCTGGCTCAAATTAAACCAACCAAAAAAAAAAAAAATCAAAGGACATATTCTCCAAGTATTCCCATTGATAGACAAAGGGTTTATCCTTTGTAGTTAATTTCAGCATACTGACCCTTAGAGCTCAGTGTTATACACCCACCAGAGGCCACCAATTACAAGGTGAATGGTGAAAGGTGTATGCCCTGCAAACATCTGTAACAGCCGTGGTTCTCGATACTGCCAATAACTATTTTGAAATTTTAACTTTTTTTATAGTTAAGAAAATCAGGTTTTGTCACCTTTCAAGTTAAAATGGAAACTCACTGTAGATGCCTTATTTAAGTGGGAGAATAATCAGCCACAAAAGTATGTTTTTCTGTACTGGCTTTTCTTAAGCAGAAATTATAGACATGTATGTTTTTGCCTGCAAGGTATATGTGTATCTCCCATTTTCTGGTAAAAGCACTTTGAGTTTTGAGAAAATACTCCACCTTCTCAAGGTCCATGTGCCCTGAGTGGGACTGAACTAATTCTACTCAAGCTTCAGAGATAGAAATATAACCCAGGCTTGGCCCATCAGCTTATTCCATCTTCCGGAATGAGAAATGGGTGTGAAACCTGGATTGGGGCACGGCACACAAAATATATAACAGGTGTGTTAAGCTACATTATTACTAGTGTCTGAAGTGAGAGGAGAAAAGAAAGTAGAATGCTTTGCAGTGTTGTTGTAATAAGAGAAAAAAAAACAAAAGTAGTGGACCACACATAAAGCCCCTGAAAAGAAATGAAAGAGAGCACTGATTTATTTTACTTTATTTCAAATCCTAATTTCAATAAATTTATTCAAAAATTTTGGCACATCATGACATTCAGTAAGTCAAGATGTTAAAATTTCAATCTGTACTCCTGTAGCACCAATTTTCTTTCAATTTATATTTCCTATAAAGAGAAGTTTCAAGTTTCAACAAAAACACTGAAAACCTGGATAATGTTAATGTGACTTCTAAAACCAATTCTAAGGGCATTTCCGATGCCTTGTTTGTTATGTATGCTATTAAGTGGATAGTAGCACACAATTCATTCTCCATGCCTGAAATTATTTTTTTTTCTCATATTTCGGAGGAGGAAAAAAAAAACATGGAATAGTTGGGAATACAGTGCTTTGCTTTACTGAGAGTTACCATACAAATTTCTGGAAAAATAACCAATTTTTAAAGAACTAAAGTAAAATATAATGACATGAAAGCTATTCTGAATATCATTCTTTAATTGAGGTAAAACTGGTATATATTATTATATAAACTTCAGGTGTATAAAATTATAAATCAATATTTGTACACATTACAAAGTGGTCACCACAGTAAGTCTAGTTATCATCCATCCCCATACAGTTGATCCTCTCTACCCATTTCACTGTACCCCCAAGCACTTGCCCCTCTGGTATCCACCAATCTATTCTCTGTGTCTATGATTTTGTTTTTGTTTTGCTTACTGTTTATTTTATTTTTTAGATTCCACATATAAGTGAAATCATACAGTATTTGTCTGACTTATTTCACTTAGGATAATACCCTATAGGTATCCATGTTGCAATGAATGGCAAATTCAATTAATGAATTTCACGTTATTTTTATGGCTGCATAGTATTTCAGTGTCTGTGTGTGTGTGTGTGTGTGTGTGTGTGTGTGTGTGTGTGAGAGAGAGAGAGAGAGAGATCTTCTTTATCCATTCATCCATTGGTAGACACAAGTTGTTTCCACACCTTGGCTATTGTAAACAATGCTGCAATGAACACAGGGGTGCATATATCTCTTTGAATTAGTGTTTTTGTATCCGGATAAATATCCAGAAGTAGAATAACTGGATCATATGGTAGTACTGTTCTTAACTTTTTGAGGAATCTCTATACACTGTTTTCCATAGTGGTTGTACCAATTTATATTCCTACCAACAGCATATAAGGGTTCCCTTTTCTCCACATTCTCTAAAACACTTATTATTTCTTTATGGTAACAGCCTGAATATAAATTTTAAAGGGAATTCTTCTTTGTACCCTAAGTTACTTTTATAGATAGGAATAGTCACAAAGAACCAAAGAGATGGGTATAATACAACATATTGGAAATGATTTTCTTCATAAATCTCTCATATAAGTTTACTTGACCCAGGCCTTTCATAAAAGTTGACAATAATATATGTGATTTGTTCACATATGAACGAACACATACAACCTCAACTCCAAAGTGTTGAATTCTATCGTTACTCTGATTCCAGAGAGTACTTGCTATAATTTAAAAGCAACAACACAAGCACTTGTTTCTTACTTTGGAGGTAAGATGGATACAAAGAAAGAAATATCATTTAAATGTAAAATCAGACCTAGAATATATTTCCAAACATTAGCTATACTAAGGAGGCTTACACAGTGTTCTGTAAATGTCAATCACTGCTTTGACAACACAGTTACTTCAATTACTCTACTTGGGGTGAACAGTAACAGGAAGAATAGTAATATATCTCAGATTCTGATTCTGGAATGTGATTCATTGTCTTAATGAATCTAGTCAGCATCAAGAGTTTCATATAATGAATTTTTGGGAATCCTCCAGATATAGTCTAAGGTACACACTTGAATAGAAGCCTATTTATTTATAATAAAATCTGCAACACAGTTCGACACTGTAGCTAACAAGACAGTCTTAATTAACTAATTAGCTTCCCTTTATCCCATACTCCACTCCCATTCCCCTCCCTCCCTCCATTTTATTGACTCTTGTCCTTCCAGTTTTATTGAGATATACTTGAGATATAGCACTGTATAAGTTTAAGGTGTACAGCATAATGGTTTGCCTTACATACATCGTGAAATGATTATCACAATAAGTTTAAGGAACATCCATCACCTCATACAGATATAAAATTAAAGAAATAGGAAAAAAAAATTTTTTCTTGTGATGAGAACTCTTAGCATTTATTCTCTTAACAACTTTCATATATAACATAGAGCAGTGTTAATTATATTTAGCATGTTGTACACTATATCCCTAGTGATTCATTATTTCTATACATTTCAACATAGTGATTCATTATTTCTATACATTTCAAAATGATCACCATGCTAAGTCAAAGTACTATATGTCCCCATACAAGGATATTATATATATATATATAGTTACTAACTATATTCCCTATTCTGTACATTTCATACCCTTGACATTTATTTTGCAACTGCAAGTTTGTACCTCTTCATCTCCCTCACCTATTTCATTCCTCTCCCCAACACCCTCTCCTCTGGCAACCACCTGCTTGTTCTCTGTACCTCTGTACCTGTAACTCTGTTTCTGTTTTATGTTCATTCATTTTGTTTTACAGATTCCACATATAAGTGAAATCATACAGTATTTGTCTTTCTCTGTCTGACATATTTTACTTAGCATAATACCCTCTAGGTCCATCCATGTTATTGCAAATGTCAAGATTTCATTCTTTTTTATGGTCAATATTCCATTCAGCCACTCTACGTCTTTAGATGGGAGCATACAGTCCATTTGTGTTTAACGTAATTATTAATAAGTATGTACTTACTGTCATTTTGTTCACTGCTTCGGGGTTGTTTTCGTAGTTCTTTTTTGTTCCTTCTTCTTTTGCTCTCTTCCCTTGTGATATGGCTAACTTTAGTGTTATGTTTGGATTTTTTTCCCTTTTTTTGTATGTGTATCTAGTATAGATTTTTGGATTGTGGTTACCATGAGATTTATATATAGCAATCTATATATACGTGATTACTTTAAGTTGCTGATTTCTTAAGCTCATACACATTTTTACTGCATTTTTACTCTCCCCCCAATGCTTGCTGGATTTGTTTTTTTTTAATGAGTGGGATGGAGGAGTGGTGGGAGGGAGGTCCAAGAGGGAGGGGATATATGTACACATATAGCTGATTCACTTTGTTGTACAGCAGAAACTAACACACCATTGTAAAGCAACTATACTCCAATAAAAATAAACTGTTTTTTACATATTTCACATTTTTTGGTTTTGTTTGCCTTAACTAATTATTGTAGATATAGATGATTTTACGCCTTTTGTCATTTAACCTTCTTACTAGCTTTGTATGTGGTTGATTTATGACCTTTACCATATATTTGCCTTTACCAATGAGCTTTTTTCCCTTTTGTAATTTTCATGTTTCTAGTTGTGGCCTTTTCTTTTTCGATAAGAGAAGTCCCTTTAACAGTCTTGTAAAGCTGGTTTGGTGGTGCTGAACACTGTTGGTTTTTGCTTGTCTGTAAAACTTTTGATCTCTCCATCAAATCTAAATAAAAGCTTTGCCAGGTATTCTTGGTTGTAGGTTTTTCCCGTTCATTACTATATATATTTTTTTTTTTGTGGTACGCGGGCCTCTCAGTGATGTGGCCTCTCCCGCTGCGGAGCACAGGCTCAGCGGCCATGGCTCACGGGCCCAGCCGCTCCGCGGCATGTGGGATTTTCCCGGACCAGGGCACGAACCCGTGTCCCCTGCATCAGCAGGCAGACTCTCAACCACTGTGCCACCAGGGAAGCCTCCTTTCATTACTTTAAATACATTGTTTCACTCCCTTATGGCCTGTAGAGTTTCTGCTGAAAAGTCAGCTGACACTCTTATGGGAGTTCCCTCGTATGCAACTTGTTGCTTTTCTCTTGCAGCTTTTAATATTCACTCTTTATCTTTAATTTTTGCCATTTTAATTACGTGTCTTGGTATAGTCTTCTTTGGGTTGATCCTGTTTGGAGCTCTGTGCTTCCTGGACCTGGATGTCCGTTTCCTTTTCCAGGTTAGGGAGGTTTTCAGCTATTATGTCTACAAATATGACTCTCTGCCCCTTTCTCTTTCTCTTCTCCTTCAGGGACCCCTATCATGTGAATGTTAGTAGGCTCATTATCCCAGTGGTCTCTTTCAAACTGTCCTCATTTCTTTTCACTCTTTTTCTGTTCAGCTTCAGTGATTTCCACTTAGATCAGCGAGTTTTCCAGCTTGCTGCTCCGTTTCTCTGTATCATTTAGTTTACTGTTGATTCCTTCAAGTTTATTTTTCATTTCAGTTATTGTATTCTTCATCTCTTGCTTGGTTGCTCTTTATATATTCTTTTGTTAAAAACGTCTAACTTCTCACTCTGTGCATCCATTCTTCTCCCTAGTTCTTTCATCATCTTTACAATCACGACCCTGAACTCTTTCTCGAGCAGACTGCCTATCTCTACTTCACTTAGTCCTTCTGGGGCTTTAGCTTGTTCCTTTGTTTTGAACATATTCATCTGTCACCTCATTTTGGCGTAATACACTGTTTTTATTTCTATGTATTTGGTTAAGCTGGTTTATGGTTCCTGCCCTTGGAGAACGGGCCTTTTGTAGGAGACATCCTATGTGTCCCAGCAAACACACTCCCCTCTGGTCACCAGAGCTATATGTCTTAGGGGTGCCCCCATTGTGGGCTGTATGGGTCCTTCTCCTGTGGCTGGGTGACTACCGTGGGCAGTATGGTAGGTGTGGCTGGCCCCCAGTTCAGTTGGCTGCTGGGCTCTGCCTTATTTGGAGGATGCCAGCCACTGGTGGGCAGGGCCAGGTTGCAGGGTGGGTGGCTGTGGCATCAGGAGCCCCAGATCTAGTGTTGGCTGGCTGGTGGGCAGGGCTACTTCCTGACACTGCTGGCTATAGGGTCCAGGGTATCCCAAAGCTGGTGTCCGCCCACTGGTGACTGAGGCTAGATCCCAGGACGGCTGGCCGAGGGGTCCAGGGTATCTCAGAGCTGGTATCCACTTGATCGTGTACAGGGCCGGGGCTGGGGAGTGGGTCCAGGGCTGGTGCTGGCCTGCTGGTGGGTGGGCTGGGTCTTAACAAGGCAGGCTGGGGTGCGGTGGTAGTCCTGCAGCTGGTGCCCATCTACTGGTGGGTGAGGCTGGGTCCTGGAGCTAGTGCTGGCCCACTGGTGGGCAGGGGTAGGTCTGAGGGTCTCGGGCTGCAAGGCCCTGGGGGTCCCGGAGCTGGCGTTGGCCCACTGGTAGATGGGGCTGAGGCCCATTGGGTCCTGGGGTTAGTGCCTGCCCAGTGGCGGCCAGGGTTTGGTCCTGGGGCAGCAGTGGGCTCAGGGGATCTTATGGCAGCTGTGCTGCTGGTGGGTGGGGCTATGTATGTCCCTTCCCATCATCTCCCCCCCACCCTCCTGCTAGTTCCCTGGCCGGAGACGTCCCAGTGCCGGAACCACTGACAGGCTGGTGGGTGGGGCTAGTCCCAGTACTAATAAGCCAGAGGGAGAATTCCAAAATGGTGCTTCCCAGCTCCAGTTTCCTGGCAGTACAACAAGCTCCCCAAAACGGCTGCTGCCAGTGTCTATATCCCCAGGGTAAGTCCCAGTTGCCCCTTGCCTCTCTGGGGTGCCCTCCATGATCAGCAAGTGGGTCTGCCTCGGACTCTTTTCAAATTACCACGTCTGCCCTGGGTCTTGGAGTGTGAGATTTTGTGCTCGCCCTTTAAGAACGGAGTCTCTATTTCCCACAGCTGTCGGTCTGCAGAAAGTAAGCCCCACTTGGCCTCCAAAGCCAGTGTTCTGGGAGCTTGTCTTCCAGAGGTAGGATCCCCTGGTTGGGGATCCTGATGTGGGGCTTGGACCTCTGGCTCCTTGGGGAGAAGCTCTGCAATTGTAATTGTAGTCCTCCCATTTGCAGGCCCCCCTTCCCTCCCCCGGGGGTATGGGTCTTGACTATATCACACCTCAGCCCATCCTACCTGTCTCATTGTGGTTCCTTCTTTTTTTGTTTTTTTTGTTTGTTTGTTCTTTTTTGCGGTACGCGGGCCTCTCACCACTGTGGCCTCTCCTGTTGCGGAGCACAGGCTCCGGACACGCATGCTCAGCGGCCATGGCTCACGGGCCCAGTCGCTCCGCGGCACGTGGGATCTTCCCGGAACGGGGCACGAACCCGTGTGCCCTGCATCGGCAGGCGGACTCTCAACCACTGCGCCACCAGGGAAGCCCTGTGGTTCCTTCTTTCTATCACTAGTGGTAGAAGATCTCTTCTGCTAGTCTTCCAATCTTTCTCATCAACAGTGGCTCTGTAGATAACTGTAATTTTAGTGCGCCCATGGGAGGAGGTAAGCTCAGTCTTCCTACTCTGTCATCTTGGCCACTCCTCCAAAGCAATAATTTTAATGCGCTTACTGAGTATTCTGAATATGTGCTAATTTTACACAGAACTGAGAATGGTACATCAGATAAACAGAGGTAGAGGAGAGGACAGGTGCTGTTAAGAGGAAAATCTCTTTTGAATTTCGAATATGAGAACTCAAATAATACTTTTCTTCTATTTATTTCCTGAGCTATGTTTTCCAGCCCCCCTCAGAGCAAAACATAGTTGAAGATTCAACTCTCTGACAACCTCACCCTCAACACCACCTTAAACTTGGGTCCCCAACGCTTGGTAAAGAGGATGGTAGGAATTGGGGCAGGGAGAGAGAAGGAGTTGCTAAGGCTAATGTAAACCTGACAATACCCAACATACCATATGAAATATCTTTCAGAGACTACAAAGCAGGGGCTTCCCTGGTGGCAGAGTGGTTAAGAACCCGCCTGCCAATGCAGGGGACACGGCTTCGAGCCCTGGTCCAGGAAGATCCTACACGCTGCGGAGCAACTAAGCCTGTGCGCCACAACTACTGAGCCTGCGCTCTAGAGCCCGCAAGCCACAACTACTGAGCCCACGTGCCAGAACTACTGAAGCCCGTGCACCTAGTGGCTGTGCTCTGCAACAAGAGAAGCCACCGCAGTGAGAAGCCTGCACACTGCAACAAAGGGTAGCCCCCGCTCACCACAACTAGAGAAAGCCCACGCGCATCAACGAAGACCCAATGCAGCCAAAAGTAAATAATAAAATAAAATTAATTAATTTTTTAAAAAAGAGACTACAAAGCAGCTGCAAGCCATCTAAATTTCAATGTATAAGGTTCAAAAAAACCAACATAGTTTCTGTCCCATGAACACTCAGTGCTGAGTGTTGAACACTCAACACAGCAGAGTCTCAACAAACACAGAGAATTGTTTGCTTATGTTGTGACATAAAGATTTAAAATTAGAAGAAGAAATGTACTATAGAAATGGTCCGAAGCAAAATTAAAGCTGAGGGGACTTCCCTGGTGGTCCAGTGGTTGAGACTTCATGTTTCCAATGCAGGAGGTCTGGGTTCGATCCCTGGTCATGGAACTAAGATCCCATACACCACAACTAAGCCCACGTGCCACAACTACTGAGCCTGCCCTCTCTAGAGCCCAGGCACCGCAACAAGAGAGCCCATGCACCACAATTAGAGAGTCCACTCGCCGCAACTAGAGAAGCCCACGTGATGCAACGAAGACCCAGTGCAGCAAAAATAAATAAATAAAATTTAAAAAAAAATTAAAGCTGAGGTTTGGTGTCCTCAAACTTTCTTCACAAATCTTCTCCCCTCCCCCAAATATTCCTCACATCACCACAGGTACCAGCAGGTTTCACTCCATCATCCTCCACATCAAAACCTGCTTTTACATCAATGATGGAGAATGTTTACCAAGTAGTAAAATATGCATGGTAACAAGCATTGTGTCCAAGTAAAAAATCTCTAACTGTGGAGTAATAAGAGTAGGTAGCAATGAAAGCACATCCACAAATTTATAAGTAACCATCATCATCTCCTCTTTATCTGCTTTTTATTTATTTATTTATTTATTTATTTATTTATTATTATTTATTTTTGGCTGTGTTGGGTCTTTGTTGCTGCGCATGGGCTTTCTCTAGTTGCGGTGAGTGGGGGCTAGTCTTCGTTGCGGTGCGCGGTCTTCTCACTGTGTTGGCTTCTCTTGTTGCGGAGCACGGGCTCTACGTGCGCGGGCTTCAGTAGTTGTGGCTAGTGAGCTCTAGAGCACAGGCTTAGTAGTTGTGGCGCATGGGCTTAGTTGCTCCGCAACATGGGGGACCTTCCCGGACCAGGGCTCAAACCCGTGTCCCCTGCATTGGCAGGCGGATTCTTAACCACTGCACCACGAGGGAAGTCCCTATCTGCTTTTATACCACCGAAATGTAACAGTTAGTCTAAACTGAGTAGCATCAATGGGATAAGAAAAGTCTGAAAGTAGCAAACAGGGGATCCCTACCTTAACTGAAAAGCATGTAAAATGACATTGCAATATGAGTCAGCAGTGTAAAGTACTCAAAAGGAAATCGAATTTAGTAGAACTACACTGTCCAGCAAGAAGGAATGAGAGCCCACTCTACCTGGTGCTGTCTGTCTTATCAAGTGAGGACAGAAAGAACTAAAGTGCCTCTAGACCCGATCATGGAGAGATTATGGACAGGAGCTAAGCAACCCTGTTAGGGGCAAAATGGTTGAAGGCAATGAAAATATTACTCTGGAAAAGAAGTGCTGTTTTCATATCCTTTTGGGGTCTTATAAAGAAGAGGCATCAAAGACATAATTTTATATAGTTGTTTCAGAGTTTAAAATGGGAATCAATTAACAGATGTTTCTAGGAGGCAGTTTGAGGTATTCGGTATGAGGAAACACTCTCTAACCATCAGATCTGTCCGAAAGTGAAGTGAGTCTCTCTTGGATATTTATCCATCAATGGAGATGTTCAAATAGAAACTTTAGGAGTTACTGTATGGGCGCTGAGGGCTGGTCGCTAAACCTTAGAGTCTAAGATTCAAACATTTCAAGATTCTCTAGCTTTCTGAAATCAAAGCAAATAAAAGCTGGAAGCCATGAGGCTTGGAATCCATCATGCCCAGCAGTCATGGTGCCCAGCAACCACAGGTCTATGCCCTTGATCCAAATGCCAAATGTGCTAGTGCAGTAACATACCAAAGGAAAGTTTAGGCTATATGCACTTTAAATCATAACGAATGTTAGTTATTAGTCAAACTGTTTAAGGAACTGGAAATTGATCTGATGCTAGTTTCTATTAAAAGTCTACACAGACCGTTTCATAAAATCAAAAGATTTAGTATTAATACAATTCAATCACCTACTAAGCTTATGTTCATATTGTTACACTGAATTCAAACTGGTTTAATATAAGAAATTAAAAATAAATATGAAGTACTATTATTTTCATAAAACTGCTCTTTGAAATCCAAAACTTTTTAGACATTCAAATCTATAAAAAAAATTATTACAGTAATTGATATAATAAGTTTTTTATTTTATATATTAAGAAGACACAGCCACCAATAGTACAGTTATAAACTTCACAAATATGAAAAAAATTTTCAGAGTAAAAATTACCAGATGGGTAAACCATTTAAGCACATGCCTTCTCAATGTGTATTTTTTAAATCATTATTTTATGAACATCCCAAAAGACTAGGCTACTAATTGTACGAGAGCAAAGGATTTGTCAGACACTCACATTTGGCTAGGGATTTTATTTTTTAATTTGTATCTTACAGACTTAGGTCTACATTTTTATTTCATTATCTTATGAAATTTGCCTTTTGGCATATTTTTAGCTGAACTTGCAGGGTGGAGAATACACCCTGGCATTGAAGATCATGAGGTTAATATTTTGGTAGGATTAACATACCTTATAATTGACTTCCTAAGGGATTGTGCCATTGTTCCCCTGCCAGAGGACATTCCCTTTCAGTTAAAATTCCACTGTACAGATAACTACTTTGATATCCACCCGGTGAGTTCTTTTTGCAATTGTTCATTTTTATTGTGTGAACCCTTCTCTGAAGGTTATCCCAAATACCTGACATAAAAGCAAAAAACAAACTCCCACAACCTTAACTTTAGAAATCATATTTCCTCAATAAAAACGAACTTTAAATTACAAGTAGATACACGCAGACACTTCCAAACACTGAAAAGCACTAACAAACAAGTAGAAACAAGCATTTCTAAGATGCCACAGAAGATTCCCACTAGGATCTGTAATTCTCACTAGCCAGCTCTTGATTGCCAATGCTTATGGAAGACTAGATTAACTAGATTAAGTATTCTGAAAACCATTTTCAATTCACTTTGGAATACTCTGTCTTCCCATAAATGAATTTTCTTAAAGTGATAAAATATATGCAAAAATAATTTGAAAATTTTTCAAATATATAAAATTTTAAATAACAACTATAGCTTTTTCTTGTAGCTAAAAGTAAAATCAATTTTACATTTCTTAAATACAGGTCAGAAAGATAGCAACTGGAGAGAAGTTAAGGAGTCTTTGGTAGCTAAGGAAAACTGATCTGATTGAAATGTCACCAGGTTGCTATGGATAATCCACAAATAGCAAGAAGAATGCATGCACTGGTATTATTTATACGCAAGAGACCTCCTATTAAAAAAGACAATGTCTTTGAAAACAAACCAGAACCCCCAAGCTTGTCTTAAATTATCAGCTTTTCCTTTTTCTTTTTTTAAGCTAATTCTAAGCAAAAAGAATGGTTCCAGCCCAAACATGCAAGAATAAAACTTACACTACATACCAAACACAATGCTTAATTCAAATCTTCTAGATACCCTAAACCAGAAGACTTACTTGAAATTTTGATCTTTTTCCTAACACTTAACCTTCTCCCACCATACAGATATTCTATGGTAATTTTCTTCTTCTTCCTTTTAACCTAAATATCTTCACTATTTTCATGCAAGTAGTTTACTATCAAGACTGCCTGCCCGGGGCAATTTATGAGGTAGATGTGATTAGGCAACAGTCAGATGTGCTGAGTGAAATGGGGGAAGAGCCCAAGATGAGCCCAAGGGCTTGGAGGCCTGGGCAGAGGGACAAGGTGATATTGCCCTACTGTGGTGGAAAAGCAGGGCGTCCTGGTGGTTATGGCAGAGGAGATCGCAGAACAGTTTGCTCTAGTCAGCAGAGACCCAGTTGTGACCTCTTTGTTACATGGAGTGAACCAGAAAGAAGTGGAGAGAACAGCAGGATTTGTGAGTCACCCCCACACGCACAGGCTAAACCTATGGTTGAGAAGTGTCATCCAGGGTCCTCACCTCTGAAGAATGGGGAGGACAGGGGCCCCAGGACTGAAATCTCAGGGAACCTTCACAGCCTGCCTTTGGACATTTCCCTCATCATTTTGAGAACAGTCAGGAAAGAAGCATGAGGGCTCATTACCCATGACTGACACTGTTGAGTATTTTGAAAAGTTGGTGTGACCTGTTGTCCTGGGGGCCTGCTGATCCTGAAGTCCCCTTTCCCTAAAATTGCTCTTCCACGACTTTTCCTTATGTTTACAATCCCTAAGCATTGCAAAAAAGATCTCTACATGCCAAAGCGTATTTCACTCACAGAATTACCAGACCATATCCTATTTTCTGTTAGAACTGGTTTAAAAGTGAAAAGATAAACTAACTGCTTTCGTGGGTAACAGAAATGACAAACTCATCAGGACGAGGCAAACCCTATCTGAAAATCTAGAATCACTTTCCCCACTACTTACCCCAGAAATTTAAGTGGTTCAATTCAAATTAATGGAGGCAATGTCAGCAACCAAAATAACCCCAAGTTTGGTTTTTTTCTTCGGGTGTAAGTTGAGGGTGAGGAGAGAACATATTCAAATATAAAGAGTAGCTGTATTTACTCTGAGACATTTGTTTAACTAATCAGAACCTGAAGGGGCCTCAGAAAGTTTCCACAAGGCAGCTTCCTTTTGAGTCAATCACTCTCAACCCAGACAACAAAACACAATCACAGGAGACACTTTTAAAAATGCAGAGGCCCAGGCACTTCCTATCCTGAAACCACTAAAATGAGAATAAAAACACTTAAATGAGAATAATCAGTGAGGATGCCTGTGGTGGCTTTTAAAAAAACAAATCATTCCATACAGTGCTTCAAAAACATGTGCATAATTAGTACTAACTTAGGGACTACTACCTTGCATGATTTTTTGTATTTATATTTTGGTATTCATATTTTGGGGGATTTATATATTCATAGACCCTGGATAGTTTTCAAATGAACAGGTTTAGAAGTTGTTTGTTTTTTACTTTGTTTAATTTGGGTTTTGGTTTGTTTCCCCCTCATTAGCAATTAACTAGCATTACAGCTTCCTTTATGAAGAGGAGGTGCTAAGGGACAAAGCTACTGAATAACTGGGGAGCTTAGCTACTCACATCACCAAAAACAGACAGCCTCAGCTCTGCAAGCTCAGCACAAACAGACCCACATCTTATCAGGAGAAAAAAATGCTTAACTACCCTAGAAATTGCAGGCTTCCCCAAGTTCAGATCAAACATTTAAAAAGGAAACATTTCACAATTATAAATAAATCAAAACACTTCTTTCAAGTTGGAGAGATCAAGAAAGTAAAAATGCTGTTGAGGAACATGGTAGTTTCCTATCTAGAATTTTTCTAGACAAAAAGAGTCTACCTTCAGGTACTGACACCTGTTATAAGAGTTTCTGATTTCTCAATTTTTTAAGTTCTCATTTTACTTTAATACTGGAAAATAAACCCTGAAGCTCAGGTTTCAGTGCATAACAATGTAAACCACACATCTGGATCAAAGAAATGCTAATATCAAATATAAAGACTCTAAAAATCAGTGATTGCCAATTATTTGATGCCACATCTACTTTTGTTTTTGGTTCAATTTTCAAAATGTCTCCTAATGTTCTGTGAATTTTATTAACTATGTCACAGCATTCACTGACATACTGAAAGTTCATTAAACTAAATGGAAATAATCTCAATGAACCCTAAAATAAGACGTTTCCTCACATAAAAATAGTACATATAGGAGAGAAAGATGAGAAAAAATTATTTAATCTATCTCAACCTCTTTGTTTACTGAGGGGCTTTCAAGTGACTAGTTTTATATTTTGATATCAGAGTTGGGAGATATTTTATTTATGAAGAAATTCTATGTTTTATTTTCATTCCAATATAAGAAAAAAGAGGAAGCAAACACCTATTAAATACACTTTACTTGCACACGCACACAATTTGCATTTATAACCAGCAAGTATTTAATTCAACATCTTTACTAAAAAATAAGGCGCCCCTTAAATCTTTCTGTACTGTTTAAAATTGTTGCAGTGAGCATTTTTGTCTTTAAATATAATTTTTTAAAATATGGAGCCCTCCAGTGGCCAAATATTTATGTCACCATTGAAAGAAAACCATTAAATAAGAGTTCTCGTCATGCTTTCTTTTTCACAACACAAATAACCATTGTACATTCTTGTTATTTATCATTTTCTAAATAATTTAGTAAATGTCCTCCTCAAAATAAGCCATACTTATATCACCATCAACGGTAAGATATAGTGCGCGTAGAAAAGAAAAAAATATTTTGAACCTGTTTAACCTTAGAGAAAGTAGAACTTAAGTAATATTCAATCACATACAAAAATGCATGCATCAGATTTAAAATACACTGTTTTTCCTCCATGATCACATGCTAGGTGGTAATAAAATTAAGTGAGTTCACTGTGAGTCAAAATTCTTGCTTATAGCATTTATCAATATTCTTGCCTCAAACTCTAATCACCCTAGCTTCTAAACAGATTAACAATTACAGGAACAGTTTGAAGACTTTCCTCATCAGAATTCTCTCTTCCATAAAGACGCATAAAGCTTCCTATGCATTTGGGAAACATCTAGAAACTGATTTCTATTGATCGAGACTGGCAATGAAAAACACACTAATCAAACAGGTATTGCATAGGGTACCTACTAGCTTCCAGAAGCTTCACTGGGATAATCTCATTTAATAGTTAAAATAACCCTATAAGATAAAGTCTCGGCCAGTCTCCAAGATGCCCCCCCCCACCTCCTAGAAGCCCCCGTCCACACTGAATAGGGAACACCTGTGTAACCAACAGGGTACTACAGAAATCAAAGAGAATTCTGAGGCTGGGTCACACAGAAGACACTGTGACTTCTGCCTTAATGGCTCTTCAACTCCTTGCTCTGGGGGATGCAAAATCATGAGGACACTCTGTAAGTCCTAAGAAAAGGTCCATGGGACTGGGAAGCTCATGAACCCTCCTGCCAACCAGGCACAATCTAGCCAGGCCTGTGAGTGAACCATCTTAAAGTAATCCACCACCCCAGGCAAGGCTTCACAGGAACCCTGCCCAGAGTCACCCAGCTAATCCACTCCCAAATTCCCGACCCACAGAAGCTGTGAGATAATAAATGTTTTAAGTTTCATGTCAATCTGTTATACTTCCATAGGTAACTAATACAGACTAATGCTTCTACTGTCTCCATTTTACAGAAGAGCCTGGGAGTGTTTAAAACTTTAAATATATCTAGGAAGAGGGATATTTTTCTTTCTGTAGAGATTTTCTACCTCTGTGTTATTATTTGGCCATTTCCCCAAAACATTTAACTTGTAATAGTCTGGTTTTTCAAATCACCCATATAGAACATTTCTTCTAGCTTTGCTTGTTAAATAGATTAGCATCCCTAAACTTAAAAGAAATTTTTTTAATTCTTCACAGAAAATAAAAGTATTGATTATATAATATGTAGCCTATTTTACTAATGATTATGTCTCAGCTTGTATTCCAAATATGTAATATGGCTTATGTATAAGTAAAAATCCCCTTTTCTTATAATTTGCCTCTGTAGCTCAAGAACTAAGGCTGCTAACACAGCACATACAATTTGACTTAATTTATCTAAATGCACAGTTGTAAATGGTGGATAAAAAGCACTTATTATATGCCAGAAGCTATTCTAAATCCTATTAAATATTAACCATTTAATCCTCACATCAACCTAGGAGGTAGGTACTATTACCCCCATTTTACAGACGTATAGAGGTAAGGAAAGGTTAAGGAACTTTCTCAAAAACACACATAATCAACGGCAGAGCCACGACTGAACCCCAGCAGCAGTCTGGCTTCTGATCCTATGCTCTTAACCATGAGCCTATACTGGTTCTCCTAATCTCTATTTATTTCACAAAGTACTATGGGTAGGAGAAAGACCATGTGCTTTGGAATTAGAGTTATTAAGCCCTTTATATCTGTATGATTTAAACATTCTAAATCCATTTTTCTCATGTGCATAATGGGGATAAATGGGTTGCATTTTTATTTTTATGAATATTAAATAAAAACATGAATAAAAAACACCCTGTATAATGCTGACCCATAATCAATATCTCTTCGTGTTTTATCTATTCCCCAAAGGCAGATTTTTTATTAATGCCAATGAAGCTTAAGCTTCAGAGTCCTTCACTTTCGCAGCCCAACCCAAGAACAATGTGCCTAATTGCATATTCATAACTCGTCTTCCTTTTCTTAAAGAGGGCCTCCAAACTGTATGACCCTCAGACACCAACAAAACCTGGACCTACCTCTGCTCTTTCCATTAATTATCTCAACACTAAAGCAAGCCCAATGGGTTCCAGTCTGGGTAAGAGGGAGTAAATATACTCCACCTTGTCTGTCCCACTAAATGTAGCTATAAAACCTGGACAGAATATATGCCACAGCTATCTAAGTAGCAGGAAAATAATGGAAGAACAATAAATTCTGAAGTACCATCTTCTCCATTCTCCCATGTGCTGGACTTCTAGCATTTCTGTGGTAACAGAGAGAGGCAGCAAAAACAGGAACCAACAGGAACAAAAAGTCTGAATAAGGGGAACCTTCATCTCTGATTGGTTCCAAGAGGGTGGGGCAAACCCACCTCTTTATCCTCCCACCACTTACTCCCAGACATGGGTACAATCATGGGATGTACACAGTAAGACCATGGTAACTAAAGCCCCAGCTTTCCAACCAGAGAATCAAAATGAAAAGTGGGGAACTTCCCTGGCAGTCCAGTGGTTAAGACTTCGCCTTCCAATGCCAGGGGTGTGGGTTCAATCCCTGGTCAGGGAGCTAAGACCCCACATGCCTCAGGGCCAAAAAACCAAAACATAAAACAGAAGCAATATTGTAACAAATTCAATAAAGACTTAAAAAAAAAATGAAAGTGGGAGATGGTAAAGAGGAGTTCTTTATTAACTCTTGGTCTCATCCCAAGCTACACATGCATGGATCTGATCCTAAGCAGTACACAAGGACATTGAGAACTGAACTAAGGGATAGAGCACGGCTCAATTCTCAGATTGGCCACTGGGTGGCAAATAAGAAGACAAATCCAAATAACACTGAAAAGGCTTTCAAAACAGAACTGACCTAGAAAACAATTCACAGATATCCAGCTTGAACTTGAATCCTGAACTTAACTGAATCAATTTCCTACTAAAACTAAAATATCACAAATTTCCATAGACTTTATAAAAAACCCGGAGTCTCATAACAATCAAAATGTCCAGGATAAAACCCAAAGTCAGTCAGCGTATGAAGAGATAAGAAAAATCTCAACTTGCATAGGAAAAGATAATCAACAGACCCCAATTCTGAAACAATGCAGATGTCAAAATTATTTGACAAAGTTTTTTGTTTGTTTTTTTTTTTTTTTTTGCGGTATGCAGGCCTCTCACCGTTGTGGCCTCTCCCTCTGCGGAGCACAGGCTCCAGATGCGCAGGCTCAGCAGCCATGGCTCACGGGCCCAGCCGCTCTGCGGCATGTGGGATCCTCCCGGACCCGGGCACGAACCCGTGTCCCCTGCATCGGCAGGCGGACTCCCAACCACTGCGCCACCAGGGAAGCCCCCTTGACAAAGATTTTTAAAATCCTCCAACAAGTGAAGGCAAACACTCTTGAAGATGACAAAAAAAAAAAAAAGGACTTAAAGGTGGTACAGTGCTTTGGAAAAGTTTGGATATTCCTCATATATATATATGTGCTTATGATATAAACGTGCAATCCTACTTACTCCTAAGTATTAACCTAGGAGGAGAAATCAATGCATATGTTCACACAAAAATCTCTACATGAATGCTTATGGTGGCTTTATTCATGATTGCCATAAATTGGAAATCACCTTATGGGTAAATAGATGAACTCTAATACATATATAATGGAATACCACTCAGCAGAAAAAAAGAATGGGCTATTGATGCAACAACTTGGGTGAACCTCAGGTACTACAGTAAGTGAAAAAAGCCAGTCTCAAAAGATTCAATTTGTATCACATGCTCCAAAAGACAAAACTATTATAATGAAGAAAAAAACAGTGTTGGCAGGAGTTGGGGTTGGGAGAAGGGTATGACTACAAGTAACATAAGAAAAGTTGGAGGGGGAGGAGTGGAACTTTATAAATGTGAACATTGAACTGTACATAAAATCTATTCATGTTTTAAATAGAGTTACATACACCAAAAGCCAATTTTATTGCCAGTTAATCTAAAAAGTTTAATAAACAAAAACTTTTAAGCCCAAAGTTTAAAAAAAATAATAAATTGCTGGAGTATTTATGAATAAAAGCATTTGTAAGAGATGAGTAGTATCAATTTACTGATTGAAAGGACATTTGGCCCACTTCACTAAAACCCAGTGGAATCCACTAAACAGCATCAGAACTGAAAATGACTTAGAAAGGTGTAATCTTATCCAATATGCTTCCTGTTCTATTGTATACACAAAACCAAGACCAAAATAGCACATGGAACGAAAATCAAAAACACTGTGTCACTGTCAGTTACCAGGCATCAATCAACTCAGGCCTTCAAACTGAAGGATATCCAAATTACCTGAGGTAAGAATCTCTGTCTTTGGAAGACCCATTCCAATGTTAATAATTCCACCTGGAAATCCCAAGCTATGTTCTCCATAATACCATCTTTGCAATGTTTTCATCTTCTCTACCACATTAAGAAAAAGGTGAGGAAATTTTACTTCCAGAAAGGTGGTACAAACATACTTATCCCTAATGTTCTCACTAAATACAACTAAAAACACTAAACACTACATATCAAACAATCATAAGAAGACTCTGAAAGGAGAAAAAAAGGCAATCTAGCTAGGGACTTCACGACCCAAGGAGCAACACAGTTTTGAGATCCCTTGTTCTTCTTTTCACCCTGTATGTCCTAGACTTGGAACTGAAGAAGCCAGCAACCCAGAAATGCCAAAGAGGCGCAGACCAAAAAGTCCCAACAAAGGTCCGCTCTCTCTAGCCAAAGGACCAGGAAAGCCTAGCAAGACAGAAAATTTTTAGACAATAACTGTACTACCTGAGACAAACATGACAGAAAAAACTACGGTCCCCAACACCCACAATGGAGTAGTGTGTTAGAAGGACGAGTAGGGAGGTGGGATTTTCATCCTATCAGACAGTAACAAGTCCAAGTCCTCCCTCGCCCCCTCCATATAGAGAGTCAATGGAGATAATGTGCAGACATAAACTTTCATCTCCCACCTAGCAGTGATAATGTTTCCCTCTCTTTCCCCACTTGGGTGGTATCAGAAGAGGCCTAGTGAAGACACATCAGGATTTTGACCACTGCCCAGCAGTAAAGAGGCCACCACTGACCCTGACCCTTGGTGTCAGTGGAGGCCATGCATAAAGCAGTAATGAGACACTCCTGACCCCTCCAGCTGCAGTGGTATCCTCAGAGGCCTAGTGACGAATGGGACCTCCCACCTCTGCCCAGAAGTACCAAGGAGTCCCTCTCTACGTTGGATGTCAACGGAGGCCAAGTGGGGAAAACTAGATTTCTCTTCCAACCTGGCAGTAATAAGATGGTGCCATTCCTTCCCCCTGCTACAGCAGTGTCAGAGGAAGTCAGCTAAAACAGGAGGTTCATGTAAGATCCAAAGATTCACAAGATAATGCCCAAAATATCCAGGTTTCAATTGAAAGTCACTTCACATACCAAAAGCAAGACTGTCTCAACTTGAATGAAAAAAAAAAAGAAAAAAAAAAACAATTAACAGATGATAAATTAAAGATGAGATGTTAAAATTATCTGACAAAGATTTTGAAGCAGCCATTATTAAAAAAATGTTTCAGTGAGCAGCTGCAAACATACCTGGAACAAATGAAAACATAATATGTCTCAGCAAATAAACAGAAGTTATAAAAAAGAACTAAATGGAAATCTTGGAACTGAGAATCACAATAACCAAAATTTAAAACTTAAAGAATGGGCACAAAGGCAGAGTGGAGGTGACAGAGGAAAGGATCAGTGAATTAGAAAAGAAAACAATAGATATTATGCAACTGGAACAAAAGAAAGAAAAATTTCTCAAAATTCTAAACAGAGCCTCAGGGATCTATGAAACAATAACAAAAGTTTAAAATCCATGTTATTGCAATCCAGGAAGGAAGGACAAAAAAGGGTAAGGCTGAGAAACTGCTCAAGCAAATAACGGTTGAAAACTTTCCAAATCTGGCAAGCAACATATACCAAGATACATCATAATCAAACTAGAAACCATGGAGATGAGAAGGCAGTGGCAATTTTTCAAGTGCTTAAAGAACAGAACTGTCAACCGAGAATCCTATACCCAGTGAAAATACCCCTCAGGAAGGAAATGAAAATAAAGACATTATCGGATGAAGGAAAACTCAAGAGAATTTTCACCAACAGACCTAACCAAAAAGAGCAGCTAAAGAAATGTAATAAGCAAAAAGGAAAAAACAAAAGAAGGAACCTCAGAATATAAAGAAGAAAAAAGAACATAAGCAAAAATATGGGTAAATATAATATGCTTTCCTTCTTCTCCTGACTTTTCTAAATTATTTTTGATGGTTTTAACAAATTATAACAGTGTCTAATACAGTTCTAAATGTATGTAAAGTATTTAAGACACTTATTATAAATGCAGGAAGTAAAGGGACATAAAGAAAGAGGAAGTAAATGTACTAACTAAAAAGCCAGATTGGCAGTGGGTTAAAAAACATGATCTAACTATATGCTACCAAAAACTCACTTCAAATATAGTGACATAGGTAGGTCAAAGTAAAAGAATGTAAATGGAATTATCCTGCAAACATTAATCAAAATAAAGCAAGAATGCTATATTAATCAGAAAAGTAGACCTCAAAGAAAATCACCAGACACAGGGAGAGGGACATTAAGGGCCTCATGATAAAAGGGTCATACCACCAAGAAGATACAGCAATCCTATAATATGTATGTACTAATAACAGATCTATAAAACATGTAAAATAAAAACCTATCGAACTGATATGAGAGTGTGAGACGTCAACAAACCTCTCTCAGGAATTGACTGAATGACTAGAGAGAAAATCAGAATATACAAGATCTCAACAACATCATCAAACTACAGGATCTAATCAACATTCATAGAACACTTGACCCAACAACAGCAGAATACACATTCTTTTTCAAGTGCCCAAGGAATACATACCAAGAAAGACTATATGCTAGCCTATAAAACAAGTTCATCAACAAATTTAAAGAAATTAAAATCTTAGGAGTGTGTTCTCTGATCACAATAGAATCAAATTATAAGTCATTAACAGAAAGATAACAGGAAAACTCCTTAACGCTTGAAAACTAACAATATACTTATACATAATCCATGAATCAAAAGTCTCAAGGGAAATTTTTTTAAAAACACATTGAACTGAAGGAAAATGAAAATACAGCCTAACAAAATTTGTGGAAACTAGCAAAAGCAGTGCTGAGAGGGGAGGCTGTAGCACTCAATGCTTTCTCTTGGAAAAGAAAATCTTCCAAATCAGTAATTTAAACTCCCACCTCAAGAACCTTGAAAAAGATCCAAATAAACCCAAACACGTAGAAATTAAGGAAATAATAAAGAGAAGAAGTCAATGAAATTAAAAATAAAAAATGATTTTGGTATTACCTTTATACCAAAACCAGACAAAGATAGTACCAAAAAGGAAAACTATACAACAATATCCCTCATTAGCACCGATGCAAGAATCCTTAACAAAATATTAGCAAATAGAATTCAACGATATATAAAAAGAATTATATAGCATAACCAGAGATTTATTTCAGGAATGCAAGGATAGTTCAATATTCAAAAATCAATGAATATAATCCACCACATTAACTAGTAAAAAGAGAAATATCATATGATCATATCAATTGATTCAGAAAAAGTACTCAACAAAATTCAACATCCATTCATGATAAGAATTTTCAGTAAGAGGAATTGAGGAAAATTTCTTCAATGTGATGAAGAGCATCGAAAAATAACGTATAGCTAACATTGTAACACTAAAATATTGAATGCCTTTTTCCTAAGATCAGGAACAACGCAAAAATATCCACTCTCATTACTCTTATTATGTAGTGCTGGTAGTTCTGCCAGTGCAGTTAATCAAGGAAAGGAATAAAAGGCATATAATCCTGAAAAGAAGAAATAAAACCATCCCTATTTGCAGATGACATGATTGTCTATATGGAAAATTCCAAGGAATCTATAAAAACAATTTCTAAAATGAGTATGTGAACTTATAAGGTCAAAAGTTAAACACAGAAAAATCAATTATATTTTTATTTATGAGCAATGAACATATGGCCATCAAAAGTAACATTTTTATATACTAGAAACATGTAGACACCAAAATTAAAAATACAATAAATACCATTGGACTTCCTTGGCGGTCCAGTGGTTAAGACTCCGCTTCTAATGCAGGGGGCACGGGTTCTATACCTGGCTGGGGAACTAAGATCCCACATGCCGCACGGCACAGCCAAAAAACTAAATAAAAATAAAAATGTAATACCATGTACAGTAGTTTCTAAAATGAAGTAATTAATTGTAAATCTAATAAAAACATGTCCAACACATGGATGCTGAAAAGTACAAAACGCTGATAAAAAAAATGAAAGATCTAAATAAATGAAGAGATACACTGTGTTCAAGAAATGGAAGACTAAACATAATAAAAATGTAAATTCTCCCCAAACTGATATACAGATTTAACACAATTCCTTTAAAAAAAATTTCCCAGCAAGATTTTTGAAGATGCAGTAGATAGAGACAAGATTAGTCTAGACTTTATACAGAAAGGCAAGCAACTAGAATAGCTAAAACAATTTTGAAAAAGAAGAATGAAATCAGTCTATCTGATTTCAAGACCTAATATATAGCTACAGTAATAATTAAGAATGCATGATATTGCTGGAGGAGCAGACACAGTAGATCAATGAAACAGAATAGAGAACAGAGAACCAGAAATAGACCCATATAAATATGCCTATCTTATTTTTGACCAAAGCACAAAAGCAACTCAATAGAGGAAGGTTAGCTTCCAAACCAATGGTGCTGGAGCAACTGGACATCCATAGGTCCATCCAAAGGACCTCAAGCTAAGAAACACATCTTATACAAACATTAACTCCCAATGAATCATGAACTTAAATGTCAAACACAAAACTATAAAGAGAAAAAGAGGAAAAAAAAAAGTCTTCAGAATGTAGGGCTAGGTAAAGAGTTCTTGGACTTGGACTTGAAACAAAAAACACAATCCAGAAAAGGAAAAAGTGATAAACTGAACTCCAACAAAATTCAAAACTTTTGCTCTGCCAAAAACCCTATAAAGAAGACGAAAAGGTAAGATACAGATTGGGAAAAAAATACATGCCAACCATATATCTGATAACTATTATCTAGAATACATAAAGAACTCTCAAAACACAACAGTAAAAAAAAAAAAAACAATCCAATTAGAAAATGAACAAAATTAATGAAAAGACATTTTACCACAGAGTATACAGTTGACCCTTAAACAACACAGGGGTTAGGGGTGCCAACTCCCTCTCCCCACCACGCAATCAAAAATTGTGTGTGACTTTACTGTCGACCCTCCGTGGTTTCAACCAAACATAGATCGTGTAGTACTGTGTTAACATATTTACTGAAAAAAAATCCATGTTTCAGTGGACCTGCACAGTTCAAACCCACATTAAGAGTCAATTGTATTGATACACACAACTTGCATGAATCTCCAGAGAATTATGCTGAATGAAAAAAAGTCAATCTCAAAAGACTATGTACCATACAACCTTATTTCTATAACATTCCTAAAGTGACAAAATTACAAAAATGGGAAACAGATTAGCAGTTGCAAGCAATTATAAAGGGAGAGAGGGCAAGAGGGAAGTGGATGTGACAATAAAAAAGGCAACATGAGGGATCCTCGAGGTGATGGAAACGTTCTACATATTGTCTGTACATATGCTGATACTCTGCCTGTGATATTTTACCATAGTTTTGCAAAAAGTTATCACTGGGGGGAACATGAATAAAAGGTACATGGGATCTCTCCGTATAATTTTTGATAACTGCACATGAATTGACAATTATCTTGAAATTAAAAGTTTAGTTAAAAAACTATAAAGCAATACTGATTCAATAACAACAACAGCAAACAAAAAGCAGGTGAGAAGTGTGTACTTCTTCATGTTCTCATTCCTTGGGGTAAGAGTCTCCTTGCAAGGCCTTGGACTAGGATTACCAAGTCAAATTTACTCTCACTCTACATTCCTCCTTAGCTAACATCATTCATTCTGGAGGTTTCAATTAGCTTACACCATTCTTCTCTTCAGAAGCCCAGCCAACAGATCTGCTTCTCTTGGGGCTGTCCCTGTTTCGGTAGTTGTCACTATATCATCAGTGCATCAGATGTTACTGTTAATGTGTGGTTTCCTCCTCTGTCTCACTCTCACACATCTAGTCAATCATAAAAACCGTTAATTCAAGTTTCTAAATACATGGTAAATCAGTCCATTTCTTCTCATCTTCACTGCCACCTCCTGGTCTAAGCTACGACTATAACGATCTCTTGACTGACTTCTTCATCCCCATTTGTGCCTCCCTCAAAAGCATCCCTCCTGTAGCAACCAAACTGATCTTTACAAAACATAAATACAAACCCCTCACTCTCTAGCTGAAAATCTTTCAATGTTATCCACTGTGCTTGCAGTAATCTCATCAAAGCACACAAGGTACCATATATTCTGGTTTCCACCACAATGATTCCACCCTTCTCGCTCTTTTCTAAAATCCAGTCATACTATTCTTCTAGTTTCTCCTAGACATCCTGCTTTTTCTCACCTCAGGGCCTCTGCATTCCCTCCCACCACTCCCAGCCCAATCTACCTAATTTTCTACTCATCGGATCTTATCTATCACTTCCTCCAAGACAGGTTTTCCTGAACCCTCAGATGAGGATAGGTTCCTTACTGAATAATGAAAGAGATACCTATACAGTACTGTACAACTTCAAATAAATCTAATTAAAGTGTTTTAATAAAAAGAATCAAATAATTCTAAGATTCATACAAAGATAATATCTAAGGTATAAATAATATATTTCAATTCACAAGTCATACATATTTGCTTTGGTGATTTATTTAGGTTAATTTAGACCTACTTGATAAAGACACTTAACATCCATTTTCTTTGGAACTTTCTAAACATGAAATACAATAATAATAATTCTCCCAGTAAGAAGCTTTGTCATTCATAGTCAAATCTGTGACCGTGATCTCAGATTTCTAGCCTGCAGAACTGTGAGAAATAAATGTTTGTTGTTTACAAGCCACCCAAGTCTGTGATACTTTGTCATAGCACCTTGAATTGACTAAGACAGAAAATTGGTACTCAAAGTGTGATGCTGCTATAACAAATACCTAAAAATGTGAAGTGGCTTTGGAACTGAGAGTAATGGGTAGAGGCTGGAAGAGTTTTGAAGTGCATGCTAGAAAAAGCCTACTTTACAGTGAACAGATCATTAAAAGCTATTCTAATGAGGGCTCAAAAGAAGAAGAGCTGCAGAGAAAGCCTCAGTCTTGCCTAAAGAACACCTAAGTGGCCCTGAACAGAATGTTGGTGGAAAGATGGACAGTGAAGGCCATTCTGATGAGGTCTCTGATGGAATTGAGGAACATGTTATTGGAAACTGAAGGAAAGGCAATCCTTGTTAAAAAGCAGCAAAGAACGAGGCCAAACTGACCTCACGTCCTAGTGTTCTGTGGAAAACAGAGCTTGTGGTTCTATCTTGTGCAAGATAGAAATATCCAACAAAACTGGCTATTTGGCTGAACCTTTTTCTAAGCAAAGTGTTGAAGGTACCATCTGGCTTCCCTCGAATGTTATAGTAAAACGTGAAGAAGAAAGAGATGACTTAAAGACAGAATTTGCAATCAGAAGGGAAGCAGAAATTTAAAATTTGGGAAACTCTCAGCTTATCCATATTACAAAAAATAAGCAAGCATGTTTGGGAGAGACTAAGTGTGGCCACTTAGTCTCTAAGCATGTAGTCTCTAAGCATGTTTGGGAGAGACTAAGTGTGGCCAAAAGACCTTTCGATGAGAAGATGAGTATGCATATGAACCAGGGATTTAATCAGCCACCCCAGGAAGAAAACTGCAATTTGAACTCGAGGGGAAGGAGACAGGAACAAATGAAGGTTGGCTGTCAGACTTCTTGAAACTCATAGAAGGGAACCATAGAGCTATTCTGCTTCAAATGTGTGATATTCAGCACCAGGTAATTCAGAGATCATCAGGGCTTCTGGATCAGTTTCAAAAGTGGGGAGGGCATAACCTGGGTTTCAACAGGCCAGAAGACTCCCACCCAAAGCCATGGGAGACAGACCCCTCCCCGGCAGAGCTGTGGGGAAGTGGCTATCTTCATCTAGATTTCACGGGAAGGAGCCACTTGGAGCTAGAGGCGCAAGACCCAAGCAGAAGGCACCACGGCAAGGGCAAGGGCACCACAGAGACCTCACTAGGGCAGTGCCCAGCAGAGCTGTGAGGGTGGGGCTGCAGGTCCCTACAACTCCAAACCAGCAGAGACACAGGTGTACCATTCCCGCCCTGGAGAGAGCCTGTGGGACTGCATCCAGCAAAGCCCTGGGGGCAGGAACACTCTAGTGTGTCCAGAAAGTGGGGCTCCTGCCTCAGTGGACCTGGCAGGCAGAGCATCAAATTAAAGAATATTATTCTTGAGCCTTAAGATTTGATGCTGTTTGCCCTGTTGGGTTCTGACTTGCTTAGGAACTATCACCCCCTTGTTTCCTACTTTTCCTTCTTGGAATGGGAGTGTTTAACGCTATGCCTGTACTACCATTACAATCTGGAAGCACATAATTTGATTTCACAGGTTCACTGCTAAAGGGGAATTTGTCTCAGGATGAACCATCCCTTGAGTCTTACCCATACCTGATACAGATGATATTTTTAAATTTTATTTATTTATTTATTTTTTGCGGTACGCGGGCCTCTCACCTTTGTGGCCTCTCCCGTTGCGGAGCACAGGCTCTGGACGCGCAGGCCCAGCAGCCATGGCTCACGGGCCCAGCCGCTCCGCAGCATGCGGGATCCTCCTGGACCAGGGCACGAACCCACGTCCCCTGCATCGGCAGGCGGACTCCCAACCACTGCGCCACCAGGGAAGCCCCACAGGTGATATTTAGATGAGACTTTTGAGTCAATCCTGGAACCAGTTACAATGCTGGGGCTACTGGGATGGTGTGAGTGCCTTCTGCACCTAAGAAGTTCATGAATTCTGGGGGGCCAGCAGCAGGATGCTCTGGTCTAAATGCTTGTGTCCCACCCCCGCAAATACATGTGTTGAAATCCTAATACCCAACGTGATAGTATTAGGAGGTGGGGCGTTTATAAGGTGATTAGGTCATGAGGATGGAGTCTACATGAACGAGATTACTGCCCTTTAACTGGCCATTCTGTCATGTGAGGATACAAGAAGTCTGGGATCCAGAAGAGGGCCTTCACCTGGCCAGGCTGACACCCTGATCTCAGGCTTCCAACCTCCAGGACTATGAGAAATAAATGTTTTTTTGTTTATAAGCCACCCAGTCTGTGGTAGTTTGTTATAGCAACCTGAACAGACTAAGACAGACTTACTCATTATGAATAATTTAGCAACCAGTGCACTATTTTCTGGCAATTTTTCTTTGCCATTTTATGGGCTTTAAGGGCAACTTCATACATACACACACACACACACACACACACTTTGTTAGAGTTGTTAAGTTTACTGTGTAAAAAGCAACACGTGCTTTGTCAATAAATACTAAAAATTGAACTTAAAGTTTAGGTTTCTTTCTAAAGTATTCTTTCTAAAGTTTGATACGTTTGCCTTAGTTTCTTAATGATAAAAACAATAACACCAGAAAAAAACATAGGAAAATGACTGTTGGGATGTGCCATGTAAAAAGAAATTTGTTTGAAGCTTTAGAAAATATGTCTATACGCACTTTCTGAATAGTACCTTAGAGAGGTTAGGGCTTTAGATCTTTACATTTTAAAATTCTACAAGTACTGAATCTGTATTTCCCAATTTCTTGTTTATTTTCCAATACCCCATGTTGACTTAAAATTACATATGGACACTTGGTACTGAGTACTACTCTAGAATTAACTAATTCCACTAGTAATCATACCTTCATCTGTTTGTCATATTACAGTTTTCAACTGTGCTTCTGTATAGGTCATGTACACATGGTTCACAGTTCTGTATACATTTATATGTTCATTTCCTGTTAAATACATCTAGTTAAAAGCATAATTATGAAGCATAAAAATAATGAATGGGTCATGAGAATGGATTTCAGAATATAAGATAAGAGTAGCCATGTAAAAATACAACCACTATTTTTTTTTTTTTTTTTTTGTTGCGGAGCACAGGCCCCGGACGCGCAGGCCCAGCAGCCATGGCCCACAGGCCCAGCCACTCCGTGGCATGTGGGATCCTCCCGGACCAGGGCACGAACCCACGTCCCCTGCATCGGCAGGCGGACTCTCAACCACTGCGCCACCAGGGAAGCCCCGACCACTATTAATTGATGTAAGATATGCTTACAAAATAGGAAATAGAACTTGGGACTACTGGGTTTTGCAAAAGAAGCAAGGAATACTCTAAAAGTGCAGCTTCACAGGGTATTAGTGTTCATATTTTGCCAGCCTCAGGTGAATAAAACTGGGCTGTTTCCAAACTGTGAAGGAGGACATACACTCAAACCTGTATTAACCAAAAAG
Organism: Lipotes vexillifer; assembly: GCF_000442215.2. Taxonomy (NCBI): domain Eukaryota; kingdom Metazoa; phylum Chordata; class Mammalia; order Artiodactyla; family Lipotidae; genus Lipotes; species Lipotes vexillifer. The sequence continues at coordinate 1,828,441 of NW_006776646.1, forward strand.
CTGGAGAAGCAGCTTCGTTTGAATAACTAAATTTACTTATAAGGCCTTTTTGTTTCAACTACTGCTATTGAAAAATGTTCTAAAATGTATTAAGGAATACTTTCTTGCTTTAGTAAGTACCCTATAGTGAATATAATTAAATCACCAGTGACTGACTGTAAGTCTTATACATTAGGGTCAGCCTTGTGAGCATCAGTTTTCACTGGACCCTAATGAAGATGTGCACATTCAGGCTAAATGTATACAGACTGGCCCTAGGCTATTCATTCTTTGGGAGCTCGTCTTTTAAAAAAAAAAAAACTGAATTGTTTAAAATCAATATTTCAAAGGGGAGGAAAGGAGCTTATTTTCTTGTAAGTCAAAAACCAGGAAAAATAAACCTGGTTATCTGAGCTTTCACTATATCACTGGAGCTTTTCTAAAGTAATAGGTACTCTTGAAAAATCTGTTCCATTTCAACACTTTTAAGGAAATAAATGCCCAAGGGCAAAGCTGGGGGAAAAGAAAAGTAAAATCCAATTCCTATATAGAGAAGAAAACAATATTGAAGAAAGCTGTGCAATATCCAGGTATTTACTAAGTATTTACTATGTACTAAGTATGCTTAGGTACTAAGTACTCTGCTAAGCACTATGGCTACAGGAAGCCTTTTGTGCCTGGGCCTCAGTTTCTTCACCTGCAAAATTAAAAGTCGAGCTATATATGCCTCTCGTTTAATATATAAAAACTTCCCATGCTGTGATTCATTATGAACAAAGTGATAGTACTCTACTATGACCCACTGCATGTATGTATGGGGTTCAGGGGGTGGTGAAATAACTTTCCAAGGGAGCTAGGATGCCTGAACTCCTAAGAATACTATTCTCTACAATTAATTTAGGAATGCTGGCTAGTCATTTTATCCCTCTTTTATTGCTTTGGGCAGAACAGTAAATTAAGAACAAATAAAGAGCTGATTGGGCTATGTGTTATGGGATTAAATATTAAATATCCCAAAAGAGACAGTGAAGCATCCGTGGAGGCCTTATTTCCTTTCAGTTTTCTTTGAAGTCTTATCCTAAAAGACAAATGGCATCAGCACTTGCAGTTTGATCCAGAACACTGGAGTGAACACGAGCAGGGCTGGATTTGGGTTCTAGCCTTGACAGTAGCAAACTATGTGATCTTAGACAAGTCACCTGCTCATCTGCAAAATATTTTCTTCTATTTCTTCATTAAACAAGAAAGCCATGACAAATTCAGTGTATTTCCTTTTAAAATAAAGATATTACACAAATAGTTCAGGAGAATGCCCTGGATGTATTTTGATTTTGGAAAGGCATTTGACCAAGTATTGAATACAAACATTAAGACAGACTGCACAGTCAAATGGGTTCCTAACTTTGAACAGCAAGCTCTGAGTAATTAATCAGAAGAAATGCTGGAAAGATGGACTGAATTAACAAGATTAAATTTAACTGTAGATTCAAATTAATGGCCTAGATCACTCTTTAAAATTGCAACTATATGCATATAATAAACTTCTGGCTTTCAGTTTGGATACATCACTCTCCCTGTGTGGAATAACTGATTCATTGGGTTTTCTTCTTATGTTTCCCAAGTATAATTGTAAACCCTGTACTACAGTGAAAAAAAATCCACCAAGCATGGAGTAGAAGAGGACTGACTTAAGTACAGTTCATGTGAAAAAGAACAAAGCTTGAGCTGACTTCGAGCTCAACATGACTCAACAGTGTGATATGACTGCCAAAAAAGTTAACGTAAGCTTAGCCACCAATAACAGAAGTATAGTGTCCAGAACAAGAGAGTTGCAGCTTTACTGTATTCTCCGCATGCTGTGCTGGACACCACGCTTCTAGAATGATAGGCTTCATCCCCAGGACACCCTACTTAGGAGTGATACTGACAAAACAAGCACAATTCCATGACAGGAAGTGACCAGAATGGGAAAGGACCTAGAAAACAAGCCCTCAAGACTGAAAAAACTAAGACTATTTCTCCTAGAAAAGCTAAGTCTTGGGGGAGAGATATTGAATATTTGATGAGCTGCTGGTGACAAAGTTCAGACCTAATAGGACACATAGCAAAGCAGATTTGGTGTCATACAAACAGTACCCAAAACAGAATGGGCTGCTTCAGCATTGGGGACATTCAGGTAATGCAATTGTTGTCAACTCTGGCTACACAACAGAAAACACCTGGGAACAGTTTTAAATCTATCAATGCCCAGGCCCCACCCCTGACCAACTAAATCAGAATCCCTGGGATTGGGCCTGGGCAATGGTAGGTATTAAAAGCTTTCCAGGGGTTTCTAGCATGCAGCTACACTTAGGAATGACCAAGGTAAATACAGTCAGGGTGGCTACCTGTCTGTGTGTGGTATAGTGTAGAGGGGATTCCTTCTCAGAAGCCTGCATTAGATTTAACTTGTTAACATTATCCTCTATGATCATGAAGATTAGCTCTCTTTGCAAATATTTGAGAAGAAATCAAGTTTAAATGGCACAGTCTCTTAAAGGGAAGAATTTAGGTTGAGTTATAATAGCTAGCCTATTCTATTCGTGAATAACTGCTTTCAGTGATTTAAGCATTACCATCTTTGAGGAAAAGGACAACAGTATCGGCATGTTTATATGTTGATAAATTTAAACAATTTAATTCCAAAGTCTGTAAAATAAATTTAAAATATGCTAACATTCAAGAGTTCTCAAGTTAATTTCATGATAAAATATTCTTAAAATCAAGCAGAAGCTCCCTTGCAGTTTGAATGGTCTCTGCCACTAGTAGCTTATCAGATGTACATGATAAAATGTTATATTTTCCTACTTTAAATATTTTCTAAAATGTTTTATAACATAACAGCCTGGACCAATATACAGTTCTCCGTATTTCCTCCAGTGTTGGTTATATTCTTATTCTTAATCCTACTCTTTTGACCACTGAATAGAGGCATTTATACACATTTCCTAATCTCCTTTGAAAAAGATACATCCAGAGCCTTCTTGGTCTTAATATAGGTCAGGCAACCACTGCAGTGGGTGGGGTTATGAGTCTAAATTTTAGTGACCCCTCCAGATTTTTCCACTTACATATAACACACCCTCTAAACTTTAAAACTTTCATTTTAGGTTACAGTAAGTCATCAACCATTTCCTTTTACTTTTGCCATCTGTCAATGCAAAAAGATCCAAATGATATGAAGCTTCTTCTAGGCTACTCAAAGTCTCTCTCATTAATCTTTGTCATGTGGTTCTAAATAACGAGAGAGATATAAATGAGAGAGATATTAAACAGGATCATCTTGTTTACAGACAACCACCACCAAAAGAGCCTGGAATAACGCCATGGATTTGACTAGATGGATTCAGGGTGAAGGAGCTTTTCAGGAGTCCTGATGTGGGGACCAAGCATACAGTTAACATTTTACCAATAGCTGGCTAACTGTACCACGTTCCAAGTAATGACTTCCCTTTCCATATCAAAACACTAGAAAGAATTACGACCTTACAACCATCTGAGCAGCTGCTGGGTGGACAGTCTGCTCCACAGCCAACAGTCACCTTTCCATTTTTCAAGCACATACCTCTCACAGAAATGTTTTCAGTGCAGCAGTCTACAGAGCTGGTTATAACACCGGCACGATGTGACAACAAAATTCATGATGATTTTGCTTTTTTAGCCTGCCCCTTTTTTTAAAAAACTCTTCCCTCCCCCTGCATCCCCCAAAGAAAACCAAACCAGCGATACTTCCACAAAACCTGACTCAGACTTAGGAATATAATGCTTTCAGTGAAAGCAGACCAGCTTTATAGGAGAACAGCTTTCATGAGAAGCAGGAAGCTGATCTGAGCAGCAGAGAGCAGGGATGGGGCGGAGCAGAAAGGAACTGAGCTGGGGGGGGAGCGAGCACAGACCGTCCTGGCTGCTTCTAGTTACTTATCGACAGTTTCAGCTTATAGCACAGATTTATGAACAGGGTGAGCATCGGTCCTGCCGTACCTTTTCTTTCTTTTACGAATCTCTGTCAATCTGGTAAACTATTACACAGGATAGTGAGGCCTTACAGCCTCGCCAGAGCCCAGTTGCAGGGAAATGATGTAAGCTTCCCACCTCCCACCAGCCCCTGCTCTGCCAATCCACCTCTACTCTGACCTGTTAACATCCCCTCCCTCCCCCAGTGCCACTGCCCTGGGGCGCCCCGGGCCCCAGGCTCACCTGGCTGTGTCCTACTGTGCAGCAGAAAGTATTTGCCAGGGGATAAGGAGCATTTTTGTTTTGAGAAAAGTCTTCAATGAAAAAAGTAAATGCCTCTCTATTTAAACAATAATGCTGAGTTGACAAAAGCTAGTCCCCACTCGCCAGGAGAAATAATATTAAATAGGACGGTGGTAAAGAATGCAATTTTAGCAAAAGGCAGCAGAAAGTGTGATGCAGCAATGGGTATAATAATGGGAGTTAGGAGACACCGGTTCTCCTATTCTAATACCACCTCGATGACCTTGAACAATTGGCTTAATCTCTCTGGTTTCATTTTCTGTAAAGAGAAAGAGTTAACGTAAATTACATCTGAGGTCTCTTGTGGTAATTTTATGAACTGATATGCAAAAGAGACAAATCGGGGGAAAAAAGTAATCTGACCGTTGCCAATTGTTTGTTGTTTACTCAAAATTGCACACAACTTCTTACACTGAGCTATTTAAAATACGCTTTGCCAAGGTGCTAGTAAATGTGAGCAGGACTAGCAAAAGATGTGTAGGAAAAAAACTTACAGGCAATTTGAGTGTTAATCCTGACCTGGAGAATTTATAGAGAATTAAGATTGTGAAGATTCATTCTCAGGAAAAGACGACTTATAAACAGATGCTTAGAAGCAATTAAGACCTTTAACATTAGCCTAGACAACATAAACTATTTACCTTGGCCAGCACTGTTCTAAGTTTACAGGACGAGTGTGTGTGTGTGTGTGTGTGTGTGTGTGTGTGTGTGTGTGTGTGCGCGTGCGCACACGCACACACACACACACACACACACACACACACATCGGGGGAGAATTTATTTTTAATTAAGAGCCCACTGGTTACTAGGACAACAGTCTTCAAATTAGGATAGGCAAACTCCTAGAAGTGCATAAGACTTTCTAAGGGGTATGAAGGGTATGCAGGCACATAGATGGTAAATCAATTTCCATATCAACCTTTGTAAGTACACTTATCTGCCTGAGAATGCCCCTAGAGAGCAGGTTCACCTGTCCCATCCCCTCTTTTCCTATCCCCCCTCTCCCACTTTACAAAATCAAGGCACATAGTCACTCATCACAAATGTCACTCTGGGGCATTGCTTATGGTAGGAAAAAACCTCTGAGCAGGACATAAGGGTACAATTAGAAATACTGATAGCGGGTAGCGAGGGGCTTCCCTGATGGTGCAGTGGTTGAGAATCTGCCTGCTAATGCGGGGGACACGGGTTTGAGTCCTGGTCTGGGAGGATCCCACATGCCGCGGAGCAACTGGGCCCGTGAGCCACAACTACTGAGCCTGCGCGTCTGGAGCCTGTGCTCCACAACAGGAGAGGCCAGGATAGTGAGAGCCCCGTGCACCGCAATGAGGAGTGACTCCCGCTTGCCACAACTAGAGAAAGCCCTCACACAGAAACGAAGACCCAACACAGCAAAAATTAATTAATTAATTAATAAACTCCTACCCCCAACATCTTCTTTAAAGAAAAAAAAAAAGAAAGAAATACTGGTAGCGAAAAAGTGTGTGGCCCTAACTCTTGCAACTCAGGTGGTTTTGCCAATTTTTTGCTTGGAATAAAATTGGAGGAGGACCTAATTTGGTTGTCAGCTGATAAATCATTAAAGACAATTTTAAATGATAGAGCACTGTGGTTTTGAATATAACTGAGGAGGAGTTCAAAGAACTGAGTGACACTGCTGTAATAATACTCTCATCCTCTTCAACATATTTATGTAAACAAAATTTCAGTGTATATATTAAAATGAATGAAAAGTATGCTGAACTCTTTCTGCAGTGAATAATATTCATGTGCTGATATATGAACTAACTAGAAGAAAAGTACCAATAATGCACTGAGATAAATTTCCAGTAAAATAATATTTTTCTCTAATATTATTTATCAAAATTTGTAATTCACATGTTATTTTGATCAACTGTGTACTAATAATCACTGTGATAACTTAAATATCATTTAAAGTCTTGTGATCACAATAAATTAAATTTTGTCACCAGAAGTACCATAGGGTGATCAAAAATAGATTTTTTTAATGTAATAATACATAAGGATAAAATTTAGTGGGAAAAGTATAATAATAAAGACTTCAAGGGGAAAAATTAACACTAAAATTTGACTGTTAAAGAGTAGTTTGTAAACGGATAGTGGTAGGTAAATATTAAACAGCTATGGTATTTGATTCAAGTAAATACATTTTAAAAGGCTATACCAATTTTATTAAGAAATGTCAACATTTACAATCAATGACGATTATATCAATAGCAAATGATTAAATCTATGACAAAATTTTCAAATGTCACTGAAGAAATATATGACAGAATCCAATAGTTTTCAAAATTCTTTCACTGCAGCAAAAATGTTTAAAGACTGGTGAACCCTTCTTCCAATCCAGAGCACCTTTCAACTGTTACTAAGAGTTTAAAATAAATAAGTAAATAATTTTTTTTTTAAAGGACAGCAATCTAGAACCTCAAGAAATGAGCCACATGGAGCAACTAAGTTTTCCAGTTACCTGTGGTTATATTCTTTGAGTACCACAACAGTTTGGTCTCCTAATTTTAAGCTATTATAAATGAAAATATTCTCAAAATGGGGAACTTCTGAGACCACACCAACATGATTTAACCGTTTATTAGTGTTTCCCAGACAATTATTACTAACACCAATCCTGCAAAGTATTCATATAATGCCCCCAAGGCTTTTGCTGATCCTCGTGTTTGGCATTTTGCATTTCTGCCAGCAAGCAGGGGATGTGGGTTCAATTCCTGGCCCACCAATTACGAGCTGCCAGCCCCTAAGCCAAGACCCTGAGCTACACCTTTCTTCCCTATAGAAATAAGTTCATCTCATTTTCTTAAACTATCTCACAAAACTGAGATGAGTTCACAGAAGTGAACATGCTTTACTTTAAAACTCCACACGGAGAAAGCTTAGGTTCTCACTACTGAGTGCCTGCATGAAGCTCCCCTCTCCATTCTAATTGTGGAAATCAGCCAAAAAGCTAACTAAATCTGTTTAATTCTGATAAAAATGGTTTAAGTAAGGGATGGGTGTCTTCTATAAAATACATACATCAACTCAGTGACATTTATCTCCAGAGGTCATATGGTTTCTGGATCACTGATACTGATGGATGGCTGAGTAACATATAGAAAGATGTAACTCTATATATGTCCCATCCAAAACCTCAATCTGCTGATATAACAAAAGATTCATGGAAAAGAGAGGCCTAACATTTTTAAGATGTGATGCTCATTCACCTTAGTACCAAGCCTATCACCCTCCCAACCACCAACATACAAATACATGTTGCTTTTATTAATTATCTGCTCACTGAAAGTTTTTTATTATTATGGTGTTTGGTAGCCCAAAACTTCAGTTCCCAAGCTACTGGTCCATCGAGTGCCCTAGAACCTTAGGTTCATTCCCAGAAGCACAAAATAAACCTTTCACTTTCAAAAGTAGCAAATAAAATTCAAATAACATCGAAGGGGAGATAAGATTTTAAAGAGTTAACTGATACTACCTGTTCTATTTAAAATGTTCATATGGTAAGCTTACTCTATTCCATGAATTATTATGTGGTTACTATTATTACAGCCTCACTTGACCCTTGAAGCAATTCTAATATTATTTCCAGGCTACTGATTGTGAAACTGAACCTCAAAAGTATTGAAGTGATTTGCTCAACATCACAAATGAAAGCCAGAACTAGAACTCAATCCTGCAGATGGATGGTCCAGCAAAGTTTGCTGGTACATGTACTTGCCCCACTGAAACTGCTGGTATAATCAACAAAAACTGCAGTGAGAAGCTATGGCAGCATTCCTGCTCTTTTCTGTGTTTTCCATGGGGTGGGGCATCATGGTTTTAGTCCAAAAAGCAGGCATTTTGGAATAGCACAGATCAGAGTTTGAATCCAGACCATGTGACTTGGGCAAGTTATTTAAGTTTTCTAAGGCTCAATTTCCTTAATGAAAAGCATTTACCTCTGAAAGTATCAGGGCCTTTCAACTACTGAACTGCAATTCTATTCCACTGGCAAATCTTCAATCTCATTGCTCATGCCATGTTATTGCTGAGTTCCTGTGGATAACTGTGTTTGGGACTTTTAATCTACATTATTTTCCACTCTGCCTTCTGTCTAAATCTAAAACCTGGTTTTTTTCACTTAAAGGGACTGCTGGATATCTCAGTTTACCTATTTCCCTCAGGCAGAGTTAGGCTGCATTCCATGTGTTCCCAAAAGCTCTGCATGTGCCACTATTACAGCATGGATGACTCATTTGTGACTAAAGATCTCATTACCCTGTGAGATCCCACAGAAAAGAATCCACGTTTTGCTCATCTTCACAACCCCAGCATCTAGTACACTGTGTTGCACTCAATAAATGTTGAAAGATCAGCTGCAAGTTTTCAAACCTGTTTTTTGTCTCCTTCAAGGTTTCCTTTGCCACTGTCTCTTTAGATAGTGATAATCTTGGATCACCAAAAGTGATTAGGATTTAGAGGATTAGTGATTACTTCTCTGGCAACTGGCTGGGGAAATAAAAAGGAAACAATCCTGGGTTGATCTTTCAGTACCCACTTTCCTGAATATGCCCAGATTCTGTTTTCAGACAAAAGATATGCCTTAGGGTCATGATCACTTAAAATTTTTACTAGCTCAAGGGGCTTTGTTTACCCCATAATATCCAGCAAAGTGCCTAGCACAAGGTCAGTGTCAGATAAACACTTTTTATATTGGTTAACTGACTGCTGCTATTGGAACTGCCATAGGCCAAATGCAGAAGATTCCTGAACTACCAACAAGGGTGTTAAAAGATTTAGCAAAACACCAGTTAGTCTCTAATTTCAGATAATTAGCTTTTTAGAAATGTGAAACTATGATTAAATATAGTCAGACAATAAAAATTCCCCAAAATATCATACTTCTATCTTTTCCATATGGAGGTCTTTGAAAAGTGTAGTGCTAAGAGAACTTCCTAACCTTAATCTGGAAAAAAACACTCATAAACTATATGGCACAGATTAACAGAAACTGTTGGTCCTTTAAGGTATGTGTATAGGAAGGAGACTTGGGATCAGTGATAAAGTAATACTCCTGCAATTCCCCAAATCTGATTCTATTTTGATAAATCTAAACATACCTATTTGAAAAAGTTACTGGGGGGCCGGAGGGGTGGGAGTTCTGAAAGTTGCATGTGCCCCTTTTGTTAATAAAGCCTGTGCTTGTGCATACTGGTAAATATAGCAAAATAAACTTTAAAGTAAAACTTTAGGTTGTATGCAAAGATCTATCTTTAAATGTTTCAAGTTCCCCTAAGATTTCCTTGCATTATTAGCCTTCAAGAGACATTATGGCTGAGCATTCTGTTCAATGCTAAGGCAGCTATTATACTAAAATTCATCTTAAGATATTTTTAAAAATCAGCAATCTCTCAGAGAACACCTGGTGATCTTAACAAACCTTTTTTAACCCAAGACATTAAGAAAAAAAAAAAAGTATAGTATAGTAAGTAGATTACATTTTACAGGCCCATAGGCTTATAAGTTTTCCCAAATGTCAAACTCATACTATACTGAGAGATTATTAACTTTGTGATGGAATTAATCTCTTTAATATAAAAGCCACAGTCATAGCTACCATATAATCAAAATTAAGTTACATACACAATGCCAAAAAAATTCAAAGTAACATTTTTGTGTATCACAATGATTATAAAGGCTAAATGGTATATATTCACCAGTAAGTTACAGATTCTCCTCACCACATACATTCAAATATTCTTTTATTATCTTCATGAAATCTTAATAAGAACATTTAAATTACCTGAAGTATTCTGCTCAAGGAAATATTTCTATTAGTATTAAGACCCTTGAAAATAGAATGTTACTAGGTATGGGATTTGTGTTCTCCTTTTAACTGCATGCTATTACTAACAGGTGTAACATTCATTGATTTTTATTTTCTTTTTTAAATTTTATTTATTTTATTGAAGTATAGTTGATTTACAGTGTTGTGCTCATCTCTGCTGTACAGCAAAGTGACTCAGTTATACACATATAGACATTCTTTTTTTATATTCTTTTCCATTATGGTTTATCACAGGATACTGAATATAGTTCCCTGTGCTATACAGTAGAACCTTGCTGTTTATCCATCCTATGTATAATAGTTTACATCTGCTAATCCCAAACTCCCAGTCCTTCCCTCCCCTATCCTGCTCCACCTTGGCAACCACAAGTCTGTTCTCTATGTCTGTGAGTCTGTTTCTGTTTTGTAGATAGGTTCATTTGTGCCATATTTTAGATTACACATATAAGTGATACCATATGGTATTTGTCTTTCTCCTTCTGACTTACTTCACTTAGTATGATAATCTCTAGTTGCATCCATGTTGCTTCAAATGGCATTATTTCATTCATTTTATGGCTGAGTAGTATTCCATTGTATATATGTACCACATCTTTATCCATTCATCTCTTGATGGACATTTAGGTTGTTTCCATGTTTTGGCTATTTTGAATAGTGTTGCCATGAACATAGGGGTGCATGTATCTTTTTGAATTATAGTTTTGTCTGGGTTTATACCCAGGAGTGGGATTGCTGGAGCATATGGTAATTCTATTTTTAGTTTTCTGAGGAACATCCACACTGTTTTCCACAGTGGCTGCACCAACTTACATTCCTCCAACAGTGTAGGAGGGTTCCCTTTTCTCCACACCCTCTCCAGCATTTGTTATTTGTAGACTTTTTAATGATGGTCATACTGACTGGTGTGAGATGGTACCTCACTTAAGTTTTGATTTGTATTTCTCTAATAGTTAGTGATGTTGAACATTTTTTCATGTGTCTACTGGCCATCTGTATGTCTTTGGAGAAATGTCTATAAGGTCTTTTGCCCATTGTTTGATTGGGTTGTTTGTTTTTTGTTGTTGAGCTATATGAGCTGTTTGTATATTTTGGTGAACATTCATTAATTTTTATAGTTCCTCATAAAACAATAATATTTAGTAGAAATATATTTTCTCAAATCAGATTACATATATTATTTATTTGCATGTTTTTTAACCTGATAACTTTTCCAGAGAAAAGCTGTTTTTCTATTATCCTCTAACATCTCTCTAGCTCTATGAGGTCTCAGGTTTGAAAGTCATAATTTGTCAATGTTTTAGCAAGTCCCTTGATACAGAGATATCTAAGATGGGTCTACAATATATAAGGTTTTACTGATGGAAATTTAGCAAGCATATTTTACAATATATTTTCACTTAAGAGAAAAACCACTGAGGTAAACATTATTTCCATTTTACAGAAAAGGACACTAAGCTCCGTAGAGGCCAAGCAACTCACATACTAAATAAGCTTTAAAAGGAAAGATTTGAGTTAGGTTTTCTTTCTTGAAATCAGGTGCTTTTAGCATATACTGGAAAGTTTAAAAATACATTTGTTCTCCAATGAAGAATAAAATTTGGGGGGAGCAGGGGATTCCACATGCTTCTCAAATGCCTCCTGCTTCTCCTCCCCTTTAAAGCAGTGCATATTGGACTTGCACTGCTCCCCAAATTCTCTAGCTATTGTTTTGATCTCTTTCATTATTTTTATAACTTTTTTCACGGTCCTATGAAAAGTGAAGAATGTTATCTAAGTTTGGTTTTTTGTTTTTTGTTTTTAGATAGGCATTATAGTTTTAAAAAGAAAAAAGGCTTCTTCTAGAACTTACAAAGAGAAGGGAAATATACCTTGAAAGCTAATGATGTGATTCTACACTTAATCTATGATTCTGTCCTTAAGACTATAGGGAGAAAAACCCATCCAGAATGGCATTAACCTTTAGGAAATTGGCCACTTCCCAAGAGTGGATAATGCGTGGAAGCTGGAGGTATTATGCGTTGTGTTAAAGAGGCAAGGTCACAAAAGGTCAGTAACTAAGTTTCCGGCAATACCGGGGCACGCAAAGTTGTGACTTCTGTTGGAACCATACACAGCCTGTGCCTTTATTGATGAGTGGAACCCCTGACCTCGCACTCCCGAACAGCTTAATTCGTACTATCTGTCCCAAACCCCAAGTGCTGGTTGTAGGCCCACTGGCATGGCTTTTTATGATAGACTAAGTAATAGGTAAATAAGCTCTCAGATGTGAAACACAGCCCAACACGGTCACTGCAAGAGGGATTCATCTATGTAGGTAGGAAGTGCTCTGGATAAAGGTTAAAATGATTTAAAGAAATAAGAGAGGGAGTGGTAAAATAAGAGAGATGAAGATTTAGAAAACTGAAATACAATAGATACATGTATATGAACATACATAAATAATTTTGTTTATAATATAAAACATATACCTAATTATTTCAGTCATAAAATCTTCATGCTTAAAGCTGATACACCCTTACTGGTCCCACGGAATGGTTATTTATAAAAATATTTTCAGAAGTGCTTACAAGAAATACTTCCTATTCGAAACTGTAAAACTCATATTGTACTTGTGAAGTAATATATTCCTGGGAAAAAAATGAAAGGATTAAGATCTGTAGAAAGGATGAAGGGACCAAATTACACCCCAAAATGTTGGAAAGCACTAAAACAAAGGCATAAAGGAACTAATCAAAATTCATGGAGCACAAGGCAAAATTTCCAGCCAACTGTGAAAATCACACTTTTGAAACAAATTTTGTTTTGCTAGATCTTGTCCTTTCTTTAAATACATCTATGTGCCTTTTTTGTGATTAAGAAGGCCAAAATTCTCAAAGCAGGCATAAAGAAATTGAGATATTTCTGTACTGGAACAACAGGTTAACTGTCCTCTGATATCTTCCCAGAGAAAATGAAGAGCACAATTCTACTTCCGAAACTTTGAAAAAGAACTGCTATGTGGCACTGCTCAAAAACCAAGCCAACACTTAGGCTTTCATGCTTCCTCTGGTGGAACTTCTTGAAACAGTGCCAAGAATCATTTGATCACGTAAACCAGTGCTGATGAGTTAGAAGCAGCTGGAGTATATGAATCAGTGGTCATTTCTCTGTTACATTTTTGTTTTCAAATAATTATCTGGAGAACCAAGTAACTTGATCAAAAAGGCACACTGGAAACAAAATTAGGAGGCAGAAAACCTAGAGAATAGTTCTGAATTGGGATTAAACTCCTTTGACTTCAACTGTTCTCTATTTTTTTCTATAGCTTTGTTTTCTCAGTCCTCTTATAGGATTTTGGAGAGTAAGGAACCAAGTACACTTCTACCTTCCTAAACACAACAAGATAATGGTCAAATAGCAGATGTTCAAAAGACATTTACTCATTGAGTGTAATTAATAAGCTCAAATAATAAAATGTTTCCTTACTTTTCCCCCACTAAAATCAAGTATGCATTAAAAATAGGAGAAATTGCATAAAATGATTTTTAAAGATTCAAATGCAATGCATCAAAAAAGCTAAAGAGAAGTTTCATGGGGCAGAGTACAGTAAATGCAGAAATGGAAATAAATGTGTGTAACACAACAGCCCTAATTCTTACATCACAGATGTTCTTTGTAAACACCATTTATGTTTTTTAAACTAATTTAGGAGATTTAATTTTTTATATTCATGAATGTTCACTAGTAGACTATATACAGTATATGATTTTAAACTGAAATAAATATTGCCCACAATCACATCACTCCATAGTGATTTTTGACTCCCTGCCTTTTTTCTTTGTAACCCCGAAGCCTGCCATACCTTTACATCATGCTATATGTTCAATTTTTACCCCATTCTTGCACATTTCAATCAGAGAACAGGACATGAGAAAGGCAAGAGTTGAGAGGAAAAGGTAAGTGGGTATTAAGAAATAAGAACAAAAAGATAAACAGCCAAATCATTCAGGACTTTCTCAGTCGTGGTAAGGAGCGTGTATTTATCCTAAGAATGATGAGAATTCAGTATAGGAGTAATAAGATTAGATCTGCACTTTGGAAGGGACCCCTGGCAGCAAGGGGAGGAGGGTGGACAGAAAAGGGGCAAAATTAGAGGCAGGGACACTTTTTAAGAACTTGCTTAGAGACCTCTCTGGTGGTCCAGTGGTTAAGACTCTGTGCTCCCAATGCAGGGGGCCCAGGTTCAATCCCTGGTGAGGAAACTTAGATCCCGCACACTGCAAGTAAAAGATCCTGCATGCCGGAAGTAAAAGATCCCGAGTGCCACAACTAAGACCCGGCACAGCCAAATAAATTAAATAAATTGAAAAAATTGAAGGGAAAAAGAAAGAAGAATTTGCTTAAATTACACAGGCAAGTAATGTGGTGGTCTGTATTAGGATGGGGCCAGTAAAGAGAAGGAGCCATGGATCAATTCCAGAGATGCAAAGGAAGTAGAATCAACTAGACTTGATTAAACGTATCAGGGTAGCAGATGGGAAGATAGGGAAAGGGAAGTTTTACTATAAATCCTTCATGAGGAGTATTTTTTTAAATGACGAGCTTTAATAATTATAAACTTGCTTTTCTTTATAGTGCTTGCCTTTATACATGTATTCCTAAACAATACACAGTTTAAATTTGCCAGCTTCTGAACTCTAGATAAGTAGAATATTCTTCTGTAACTTGCTCCCTTCTCTCAGGATTATATGTCTGATATTCATCTGGGTGCTTGTGTTTACCTCTTTCGATTATATGGCCAAATGTTGAATGAATATACCAAAATTAGCTGATCTAGTAAATGAATGATATGCAAAAAAATTTTTACCCCATTCTTTTTTACTCACTTATGTTAGTTTTAGGAAAAATAACATAAGTATTTCCTAATGTTATTAAAAATATAAATGAACATAATCTTAACAGCTGAATTTTCTTTTTTTAACTGGAATTGGGAAACTCAGGAACAGAGAAGTTAAGCATCTTGAACAAAGTTACCAGATTTACAGGTAGCAAACTGGGATTTGAACCTACAGTGCGTGATTCCACAGCCCATGCTAGTAACCAAATTGCTTCTTCTGTTTATGCAATGTATGTTTGCCACACCCCTCCCCTTGTCCCACCTACATCTCATTCAACTGCATTAGCTTCCGGCTTCTCTCCAACACGAGAAAGGGCTACTCAATCCAGGCTGGCTTCTTTACTGATCCTCCTGCTGTCTACCTTTCCGTCCCCCATCCCTGTGCTCCAGGCCACTTTTCTTACTTTGTGACCATGTTGTTCATATAGTTCCCTCTGTCAGTCACTTCCTCCTTTTCCACCTCCTCAAAGCCTGACCACCTTTTAATATCTGGCTCATGTCCCCTCCCCTCCATAAGGTCTTACTGAACAATTAAAACCTTCATTCATTCATTCAGATCATTCAATAATTACTTATTTAACACCCACTGTGTATCAGGCACAGCTCTGAACACTAGGATAGAAAGGGGAATGAAACAGACAAGGCTTCTACTCTCACAGGAAGAACAGAAGATAAACAAGTTAAAAAATGAAAAAATAATTTTTCAGTGATAAAATATTATGAAAACAAGGTGATTTCTGTACTATTTCTGCTTGGCTTTCTGCCAACTTGCTGTAAAACTGTAAATCATTGAAGGCAAGGATTCAACCTTTTGTCTAAAGCCTGGCATACAATAGGTACCTCAGTGATGAGTGACTTAATACATGTACAAATGAAGAGAATGGATGACTGGATGGAATGACGGATGGACGGAGGGATGAATGAATGAACGAGCAACTGCCTCAAACTGTGACTAAACCATTCCGTCTCTAAGTTTTGCTTTCCCCAACTAAATTGTTCCCCCAACTAGACTTGAGGGTCAAGAGACTAGAGTCTGAAAATCTGTACTGGTCTGGCCTGCCCAGTGAAGGTGAAAATGAATCAACATAGGGCAGGCACCTCCAGTTAAGGCATGATCCCCACTATTTCTTATCCTCTTACCCAATGCCCATTTCCCATAGTCACACTCCCTGCCTGGTTCCTGCAAGCATCTGCCCCCATGCAGGTTTACCTTTAGGACAAGGTCCCAAATTTTCATAACTAATAGTAAATAGAAAATTGAAAAACTCCATAACATAATCTTAACTAATTCTTTAGGAATTGTGAGAATAGCAATTTCTAGCTCAGATCATCTAGAACTACAAGAAGTTCTGAATCATCCTAATATGCGGCTAAATTCTCAAAAGCTTACCAAAACTAATTTCATTTTTCTTTAAAAATGCTAATTTAAGTTTTCAAAACATTCTGAAGAAGTGGTGGAATATAGTTTTAAATTAAAGCAGGATAAAATGGCCAAGCCCTCAACAGTGTGGAATTACTTGCTTACATCACTGGACACAATAATCACAGACCACAAACAAGGACACTGTTTACTTAGCCTTGACAACAAAAATAAATCCACAAACAACTCTGTAGACCCCAGTCTAATGAACACAGTCTTAATAGTTCAACATTCGCTTTAGGTGCACATTTAATTGTCAACAATATTATAAACATAAATGCAAACTTTGTGACAAAAATCCAACAGTAATGCTCAGTCATAAATAAGTTAACTAACCAGGGCACCCAGAAAATACATTATTTCTTTTGTAATAATCACTAAGTGAAACATTAAAAAAAATTTTTTTTTTCTCATTAAGAGCTAGCTAACCCCTGAGGATGTGCCCATTACTTGACTTAAGTTTAAGAAACCCAGATCTAAAAAATACAATTAAGGGTATCTCTCCAAAAATGAATTCATATTTATTTGTGGTATGGACACATATATGTACAACAAACTGAATACTTTAATCAGAGTCCATTCCTGATTAATATTCAAATGCTAGTGATTCTTAAAACATTAAAACTTTACATTCCTCTGCCCATCAGCCACAGTTCTCTGATGAACAAATAGTTAATGTACATAAATAAACTCTAAAACAGCAGCTTACTGATTACTGTTTCTTAAGAGAACCATGTGGATGAATTATCTTGGCCAAATAATTATCCTCTATTTATTTGATATTAACTTCCGGTTTTGCATTGGGATTTCTTAAAGTGAGAACATTTGTTTAATATTAAAGTTATATGAAAGAGCATCTGAAAAAATATCTGAAAGTTGATCTTTTATTGTTCACTAACAAAAATGTCCAAAAATTATAATAAAGTGTAACCCTAACCAACAAGAGTTAATGCAGATTGAAATCTGAAGAGTCTGGAACCTCTTAGTTTAGGGGTTACTGAACTCTTTTGTGAAATAAACGTAATACAACCAAATATCTTATCTTCTTGCATTTCCGTACTGTGTTTTAATAACAATTAAAATAAGCCCACTTTTTAGTTATCCAGAGAGTCTTAATTATATAAAACACAGGTTTCCTAGTCAGGAAATATTTCTCTTATTATTTCAAGTGCCTCATGCCAATTTAGCATCACTAAAAATTAAAAATTTTGATAAAATATTTTCCAAAGAAACTAACGAACCATAGAAAAATAAATAAGATTGTATTTTTGTGGTACTGAGTTAGCTAAAAGCCACAAAATTGGAAAAGAAACACTTCTTATAAACATCATAGTTATAAAAACTTAATAATTTAAAGACTTGAATTGTACTTGCTTTCATATATATAGTATGGCCCTTTCAAGAAGCTATTTTTTCCTACTTGGAAATAAAGATATTTCCTTTTTATCTTAGCATAAATAACTAATTCCAATTCCAAGCTCCCAATTCCATCTCCAGGTACTATTCTTTCTCTCTTCCTCCTTTCAAAATAACACTTATCAAAACACTTGTCAACAGCAACCATCACCTTTTCTCCCTTCCTACTTGCTCCTCAACCCACTGCTATAGGGCTCTCACCCGGCTCCAGCTCTCAAAACTGACTCTCCATGAGATCACCAGTGGCCTGAACATGCTAAATGCAGGGGTGGATTTACATCCTCACCTTACTGTTTCTTCTGCTTGAGTTACTGACTTGACATTCTCCTGGTTTCCCTTCTGGCTCCCTGACCAGTCCTCAGCCCCAACCTGGTTCATGCCATCCGTCTGCGCTCTTCAAAGCCTTATTCCTATACATTCCCCTGCATTTCTGTCTCCCAAAGGCCTAACAATTCTTAAGGTTTCAACTGAAAACACTTCCTCAAAGAAGCCTGCCCTGCTTCTGCAGCTTTGGTCAGCTACCCAACTGTAATTTTCTTACTACCCCATTCTTTTACTCTTAAGCATTTATGATTATTCGAATTAAAATAATTGTATAAGTAATTATTTGATACCAACAGCCTTCACTGAAATGTAAGGGTAGGGACTGTGATCTCTACTGCCCAGCACACAGCATTCTACACATGAACATTTGAAGGAAGGAAGGGAGAAAGGGACAGAGGGAGGAATGAGTTTCACAAACTAAATTGAAAACTATTAACTTTGATTCTAAATAACAAACTAAAGAAAAAAAATAGCATCATTTCAATAATCTGATTCAGGTGTTATAAACGAGCCAACTGTGAAATCAGTTGAATTTCAGACAAGTAATATTAGAGATACTATGTATAATTTAAAGTACAATTTATCCTGAATGTTGAAATGACTGGCACTTAAAACAACAACAACCCTATAAAAAATAGTTCCAGAAATCAAAACTGAAGACTGTTTTGCAGAATCATTAATCCTCTCAGGCTCAGTAGAAATCAGGCTATACATGAAGAAGACCATAAACATACTGGAATAAATATTTCTGGTTTTTGTCTTTTGTGGGGGTTTTTTGGCCTGGCCAAGACACATGTGGGATCTTAGTTCCCTGCCCAGGGATCGAACCCACGTCCCCTGCAGTAGAAGCGCCGAGTCTTAACCACTGGACCACCAGGGAAGTCCCTGGAATAAATATTGCTTAAACCTGAATTAACATTTTAAAACTACTCTCAATGACTCAATTTGCTTCTTAAAATTATAAAGGAAGCATTAATTACTACAAATATCTAGTATACCGTGCTGTTCATAATAAGGTGTAAATCATTCACGCTCAGTCTACTCATTCATAAAATAAGCAGTTGAGTAGCTGATCTGCAAGTTCCCTTCCAACCTCTTTGAAAGTTAAGAGTTATACCAAGAAACCTAACACAGCAATATCCCAGTTTATCTGAAAGTCTGCTTCTGAGTCCCTTTTAACTATTCAAAGTACAAAGGATTAAAGCCTAAAAAAAAATTAAAAGCCCTCTGAGTATTCAAGATTTGTTTTTATTAATACACAACAAGTCACATATATTGAAGGCAGGCCTTTAAACTTCACAACACCTTGATTTTTATTTTGATCCCTGTTGCAATATGTTTCATTAACTACTAAACAAATCATATAACTAGGTTGCTAACAGCCTTGAGAAGAGTCAAAAACGTAATGAGATAGGAAAAATGAAACAAGAAAAAATATTAAAGCACAGTTCATTCTCTAAAGATCAGCAATGCAGAGAGGATTTAGCGAAGCAAAGAGCACAAGATACCTCCATAGCTTATACTACACCATTCTTTTAATACTCACAGCAATAATGATAATTTTGAATTATCAAAAAAAGTAAAATTATGTTTGTTATATTCTATTTAGCAAGGCAGGAAAATATATCACCATTGAAATGTTTAAAATTTAAACTTACATTTTCTTTAAAAGTTAAAAACTGTTAAAAACAACAGGTCCTAGAACTTAAACTACCAAGCACTACACTTTAACTGGTACATTATAGTCCCAGAGACAAAACATTAACACAGGAGGTATTATCTTATTTATATGCCAACAGCTTTAAGGTAGGAAAAGTTCTTTAAAGTAAGTAAAGAACTGCTTTCCACTCATGATTTAAAACAAACACAGAAAACAAGAAACAGGGAGAAAACTCTCCTTTGTTGAAATTTATGTCTGGAAGCTCTCTTAAAATTGAGTACTAATAGTTTGGCATTTGGGTGACTCCGGGTTTTCAAAGATGGCTACTTAACTGGCATACTAAGACAATCTTTTAACAAAAAAAGAAATAATTTCAATGCTTTTGTAAAAAAATCAATACCCTTTTAAAATATCCTAGTTTTATAAACATTGTTGGGATACTTGGATAAAACTAAATACAATGTGACCTAAAAACAAAACAGATGGGTAAAGGTGGTCACCTGGCACAAACTTACAGGAAAGAACAGAAAAATGTCATGAAAAAAAAACTTTCCACATATTTAATGTGTGTGCTGAAACTTAAGGTAAACACTGAAGAAATTTTTGCCACATGTTTCCAAAAGTATACAATCTTGCTAACTGTTTACTACCTATAGAAAGTACTTTAAAAAATACTTCTACCAAGTTAATGTGAATATTTTATTAAACAGAAAGTTTGCCAAAATACCTAATGCCCTAACAAGCCAAAAAGAAACTACTGCTTCTGCTGAAATCTTTGAAATAAAGAATTTTTAAGTTAGAGATTCTTTTTTTATAAATGAATATTTTGGCTTATATATATATGTATTATACTTAAATGTACATTATAAAACATGTTTTATAAATATGCAGCTACAGATGTAGTAATACTGTATACAAATTAATAGAATCTAAATTTTATTTAAAAAACATTTTAATGATAGTAATTATAATTATAAAGCATTATTCTTTTCTAAAAATATCAGACTACTCGTTAGAGGACATAGTTCTTGAATAAGAATTAGATTTAATAAATTCTATAAATTCCGCCCTGTGGTTGATAGATTGTACTCTTTACGTAAAACTTGTAAGCTTTCTTATCTTAAATTCCTTATTCCAAAGTAAAAGAAACAACTAACTCAAGGATGTTAAGTACGGAGGATGTATGCGATGTATAAAAACCTGAACAACATCAGTTCATGCCCACAGCAGAGGAGACTAATCAGCAAACCACTAATTATAATTTGGAGTATCATTCCATTCTCAAATCTACCTTTTAAAAACTCTGCTTAATTCCACAATTATTACCTATCTAGTACATACAAAGCACTGTTAGCCCGTGCAAGACAGAAGAATGAAAAAAATATTCAGACTTGGTAGCAACAGGGCACAAATACAGGATCACAGAAGAATTCCCAAGTCTAGGAATCCTGACACTGGCCTGTAACACCAAAAAAGATTCAGCATAAACAGGGAAACAACTACTCTTTTCCTAAATGTGGGGGAAAGGTATTTTCTCTTTTATCCATTCAACACTTCAGAACTTAAGCGTGATTACTCTTGAAAAGCTCAGTAAGTGAAAATATGATTAAAGGGATTTTAAGGCAAAACTAGCAGCTTCTATAAAAAATCAGAAGCTTGGTTTAAATTTGCTCCTTGTTAAGTACAGATTGTTCTTTAAGCAAAACATTCAAGGATTCACTTACGAATAACAATTTAAAAGGTTAGCAACAGACTAGGTATCAGGTAGACTTTAGGTCTTCCGTATTTAAACATTTATTTGCATAATTACAGAAGACTAAAATCATGAAATTTTGTGTCTCAATAAAAATACTGACTAGGGCTTCCCTGGTGGCGCAGTGGTAGAGAGTCTGCCTGCCGATGCAGGGCACATGGGTTCGTGCCCCCGTCCGGGAAGATCCCACATGCCGCGGAGCGGCTGGGCCCGTGAGCCATGGCCGCGGAGCCTGTGCGTCCGGAGCCTGTGCTCCGCAACGGGAGAGGCCACAACAGTGAGAGGCCCGCGTACTGCAAAAAAAAAAAAAATCTTCCAAAAAACAAAAGTCCAGGATCAGAAGGCTTCAGAGGTGAACTCTATCAAACAATTAGAGAAGAGCTAACACCCATGCTTCTCAAACTCTTCAAAAAAATTACAGAGGAAGGAACACTCCCAAGTTCATTCTATGAAGCCACCATCACCCGGGTACCAAAACCAGACAAAGATATCACACACAGAAAAAAATTACAAACCAGTAACACGGATGAACATAGATGCAAAAATCCTCAACAAAATACTAGCAAACAATATCCAACAACACATTAAAAGGATCATACGCCATGATCAAGTGGGATTTATCACAGGGATGTAAGGATTCTTCATGTGCAAATCAATCAATATGATACACCGTATTAACAAATTAAAGAACAAAAACCATATGATCATCTCAATAGATGCAGAAAAAGCTTTGCACAAAATTCAACACCCATTCATGATAAAAACTCTCCAGAAAATGGGCATAGAGGGAACCTACCTCAACACAGTAAAGGCCATATATGACAAACCAACAGCAAACATCATTCTCAAAGGTGAAAAACTGAAGGCATTTCCTCTAAGATCAGGAAGAAGACAAGGATGTCCCCTCTCACTACTATTATTTAACATAGTTTTTGAAGTCCTAGCCATGGCAATCAGAGGAGAAAGAGAAATAAAAGAAATACAAATTGGAAAAGAAGAAGTAAAACTGTTACCGTTTGCAGATGACACGATACTATACATAGAAAATCCTAAAGATGCCACGAGAAAACTACTAGAGCAAATCAATGAATTAGGTAAAGTCACAGGATACAAAATTAATGCACAGGGCTTCCCTGGTGGAGCAGTGGTTGAGAATCTGCCTGCTAAGGCAGGGGACACGGGTTCGAGCCCTGGTCTGGGAGGATCCCACATGCCGTGGAGCAACTAGGCCCGTGAGCCGCAACTACTGAGCCTGCACGTCTGGAGCCTGTGCTCCACAACAAGAGAGGCCGCGATAGTGAGAGGCCCACGCACCACAATGAAGAGTGGCCCCCGCTTACCACAACTAGAGAAAGCCCTTGCACAGAAACAAAGACCCAACACAACAAAAATAAATAAATAAATTCATAAACTTCTACCCCCGACATATTCTTTAAAAGAAAAAAAATTAATGCACAGAAATCTCCTGCATTCCTATGCATTAACAACGAAAAATCAGAAAGAGAAATTAAGGAAACAATCCCATTTATCTTTGCAACAAAAAGAATAAAATACCTAGGAATAAACCTACCCAAGAAGATAAAAGACCTGTATTCAGAAAACTATAAGACACTGATGAAAGAAATCAAAAACAACACAAACAGATGGAGGCATACACCATGTTCTTGGATTTGAAAAATCAATATTGTGAAAATGACTACACTACCCAAAGCAATCTACAGATTCAATGCAATCCCTATCAAATTACCAATGGCATTTTTCACAGAATTAGAACAAAAAATTTTACAATTTATATGGAAACACAAAAGTAATCTTGAGAAAGAAAAATGGAGCTGGAGGAATCAGCCTCCCTGAATTCAGACTATACTACAAATCTATAGTAATCAAGACAGTATGGTACTGGCACAAAAACAGAAATATAGATCAATGGAACAGGAAAAAAATTCCAGAGATAAACCCACACACCTATGGTTACCTAATCTATGACAAAGGAAACAAGAATATACAATGGAGAAAAGAAAGTCTCTTCAATAAGTGGTGCTGGGAAAACTGGACAGCTATATGTAAAAGAATGAAATTAGAACAATACCTAACACCATACACAAAAATAAACTCCAAATGGATTAAAGACCTAAATGTAAGACTAGACACTATAAAACTCTTAGAGGAAAACACAGAACACACTTTGACATAAATCACAGCAAGATCTTTTTTGACCCACCTCCTAGAGTAATGAAAATAAAAACAAAAATAAACAAATGGGACCTAATTAAACTTAAAAGCTTTTGCACAGCAAATACCATAAACGAGATGGAAAGACAACCCTCAGAATGGGAGAAAACATTTGCACACGAAGCAACTGACAAAGGATTAATCTCCAAAATATACAAGCAGCTTATGCAGCTCAATATCAAAAAACAAACAACCTAATCAAAAAATGAACAGGAGACCTAAATAGACATTTCTCCAAAGAAGACATACAGACAGCCAAGAGGCACATGAAAAGATGCTCAAGATCACTAACTACTAGAGAACTGCAGATCAAAACTACAATGTGGTATCACCTCACACTGTTCAGAATGGCCATCATCAAAAAATCTACGAAAAATAAATGCTGGAGAGCATGTGGAGAAAAGGGAACCCTCATGCACTGTTGGTGGGAATGTAAACTGATATACAGCCACTACGGAGAACAGTATGGAGGTTCCTTAAAAAATTAAATATAGAATTACCATATGACCTAGCAATCCCACTAGTGTGCATATACCCTAAGAAAACCATAATTCAAAAAGACATATGCACCCCAATGTTCACTGCAACACTATTTACAATAGCCAGGACATGGAAGCAACCTAAATGTCCATCAACAGAGGAATGGATAAAGAATATTACTCAGCCATAAAAAGGAACGAAATTGGGTCATTTGTAGAGACATGGCTGAACCTAGAGTCTGTCATACAGAGTGAAGTAAGTCAGAAAGAGAAAAACAAATATCGTATATTAACGCATATATGTGGAATCTAGAAGAATGGTACAGATGAACCAATTTGCAGGGCAGGAATAGAGGCAGAGACGTAGAGAACAGACGTGTGGACACGGGGGTGGGGGGAGTGGAGGGGGATGAATTGGGAGATTGGGACTGACATATATACACTACCATGTGTAAAACAGATAGCTAGTGGGAACCTGCTGTATAGCACAGGGAACTCAATTCAGTGCCCTGTGGTGACCTGGATGGGTGGGATGGCGGGGAGGTCCAAGAGGGAGGGGATATATGTACACATGTAGCTGATTCACTTCATTGTACAGCAGAAACTAACACAACGTTGTAAAGCAACTCTACCCCAATTAAAAAATTAAAAATTAAAAAAAAATTTTTAAATAAATAAAAATATTGACTGTCTAATATTTCTAACCCACAGGATATTTTTTTTCCTGATAGCATACCTATATATTAGTCAGATTTTTGGTAAATACTTCACTATTAAAAATTCAACTAGGGGCTTCCCTGGTGGCGCAGTGTTTGAGAGTCCACCTGCTGATGCAGGGGACACGGGTTTGTGCCCCGGTCCGGGAGGATCCCACATGCCGCGGGGCGGCTGGGCCCGTGAGCCATGGCCGCTGACCCTGCGCGTCCGGAGCCTGTGCTCCGCAACGGGAGAGGCCCGTGTACCACAAAAAAAAAAAAATTCAACTGAAGTTCAGAGTGACTGACATCAAAAGATAATGTTCCTTTACTAATTGAATCCCACATGGAAATCTTACTTTTGACTCTTCAGTAAAATAAAGCAGATTGTTAATATATATTATCACACGAACTTGCTGGTATAAAATAACAATATTGAACATTTAAAGAAAGAGCAAGGATGACAATGATGAAGGAGATAGAATAATAATAATGAAAAAATTAACAACAAAAAACCTCGGATTTAAGACTTATCTTCCATCCAAAATGCTAGCACAAGAGAGGCAATGTCTTTAAAAATCAGATTAACAGCCAACATAAACTCCTGGTAAACTAAAACTATTTTTTCACTTTTAGAAAACTATGATATATAGAATCTATTTTTTTTTTTTTTTTTTGCGATACGCAGGTCTCTCACTGTTGTGGCCTCTCCCATTGCGAAGCACAGGCTCCAGACACGCAGGCTCCGTGGCATGTGGGATCTTCCCAGACTGGGACACAAACCCGTGTCCCCTGCATAGGCAGGCAGACTCTCAACCACTGCATCACCAGGGAAGCCCTAGAATCTATTTTTTTAACATTAATCGTTTATAATTTTCTCTAACTGAAATTAAACTCTGTAACTAATGTCAAGTGGTTAACATGAACTAGACCCGATTAACTGCCTATATAATGCCATAAGTAACTCAAATTTTACATAAAAGATTATTGGCTTTTTAAAATCTGCAGTACTGATTTAAAATGAGTACAACCCAGTTACTTGGGGTTACAAAATCCACTGCCAGATATATACAATTATATTACATAAATAACAAAAATACCCCAGAACTTGCCAAATCATGTTCTTAAAATGAGATTTAAAAATTAATTCTACAGAAAATGATAGTAAAACTAAAAGATACTCTACTATAGGTCCTTTCTGAATGTCCCCACAGGATACTGAGAACACAAGTACAGAAAAGAGGGATACAGCTTGACATCTGACTAAAAGCCGCTGTGCAAACTGGGGAAGAACAAACTATACACTGTGAGGATTAAACTCCTTTAATTTCTTCTCTCTGGTCGTAAAAGAGGCACCCTCAACATAGGTTAAGTGTCTATGTAAAAAGAAGCATAAAGAAGTCTGTTGGGATGGGAGGGACTGCAAGGCATCCATCAACATTTGTTTGAAAAGACCTGCCAGGCTCTCAGGAGTTACACTTGAATAATGTGACCCTTCTAGACAGGACAATAAGGAGACAGATTAGACCTTTCAAGGGGTGATTCATCCTCGGACACATGGTGAGACGGGATCCAATATACAGCTTGGATCCTGCAAGTTTGCTTAAGCGTCTGGGCAGCTCTTTCTGTAGCCC
Source organism: Lipotes vexillifer (assembly GCF_000442215.2). Taxonomy (NCBI): domain Eukaryota; kingdom Metazoa; phylum Chordata; class Mammalia; order Artiodactyla; family Lipotidae; genus Lipotes; species Lipotes vexillifer. Next base: position 1,855,059 of record NW_006776646.1, read on the forward strand.
CGAAACTAACTAGTGGGTGTAAAGCACCTACAGTCCCTGGAAGCACTCGGGAAGGCTCCAGACCGAGCGGTAAAACACAGGGCTCTTCCAGGCCGACCCCCAACCAACAGCGCCTGCTCTTCTCTTGCCTGAGCGGAGGGCAGTTCCCAGAGCAAGATCTGCAGGGTGCTTACGCACTCACCCTTTCACAAGACCTGCTTTCTGCCTGAGATTTTGAAGAAAACTCTTAAACCTGAGTAGTCTAATGAAACAATGAAAAGCAGATATTAAAAGAAAAGTAGCTCGCCTCGACACTCTAGAGGGGACCCAACGTGAAAGTGAGGAAAGATGGCACTCTCTACACTGGCGACTCTTTTCCAGGTGTGCGACCCTCCTGGGGTTTTTCTCACCGGTTCTAAACTCGACGCCCACCCACGCACTCCAGGGCCAAAGTATAAAACCGGAGGGTCCTTCGGGGCCCAGACAGTTACTGTTATCAGTTACAAGAGCTCAGGGGGACCAGTATGTACATATCCACCCTTTCTAATACCTCGAAAGGCTCAAAATCAACTCCCCCCACCCCAATCAGGTAGCTGCCTTCTGCAGACGGCGTCTTCCTCTCTTGCAAATCCACCACTCTCCCTGCATTGGACAGCACGGGGAAAAAGCCACAGGCAGGTGACCGGCCCGCACTCCGCACGGCCCGGGGCGCGGGAGGGACTCTTCCCCCTCTGCACTCGGTGAACCTGGCGCTGGCTTCACCGGAGGAGGAAGCACCTCCCGGTGGGCGAGGGCGCTGTGCTCCCTTCTTCCTGCAGATGGAGGCGGGCGAGGAAGGCTCCTGTTCCAAGGCCAAGAGCCCCTCTGCTCTCACAGCAGACAGGCGTGTCAGTGAAGCCACAGAACGCCCCGTGCTTCTGGAAAAGGGGAAAGGAGGCGAACACGCAGGTGCTACTGTTTTCAAAATACTGTAAAATTCTAACCTGGCCGCTAGTACGTGATATTTTTTGTACACACAAAACCTGAAGAGAAACGGGTTTCCAGAAACTTTACCCATTGACAAATGAAGTTTAAACTCCACCCTCTCTTCCAGAATCGAGTCTGTGTCCCCACCGGCTAGAAGGCAGTGTGGTAAAATGTCCTACCCTGAATGAATTTATATTCAAGTTGCTTTCCCTCGGTAGCTCCTGGCTGTTGCCTGGAAACAGGAAACCCTTCCCACCTACAGGCTTCCTGACTACTCCCCCCGCTCCTCTTAACAGTGCAGTAAATGTACCTGGCCATGCTTCCAGATACTGTTTGTCTTAAAGAAGAGTTGAGTCTTTTAAATAGAGCAACGGCAGAAATTTTGCCATTCACTAGCCAAACAAATTAGTACCGAACACTTGAATTACTTAGAACAACAACAAAAGGCACTTTACTTAGAAGCATTTAAAAATGGTGAATGTTAAATATAAATTTATTAAAACAAGTGTGTCAAATAAAAACAGAAGTTAACCTGAGTTTTTTAACCTACTATTTTGCCTCAATATTTCTTTGAAATCCTGTGTTCTTGGGGTAAGGGAGGACACCATCTCTTAAACAGCCCCCTATGCTGAAATGATCACAGTCACCTTGGCGCCCCCTAAACTTCAACACCCAGATCACACCAGTTGCTAAGCCCTCGTGGAGTCTAGTTACCTATTCTTCACTCATTTGGTCTTTCCTTTCCACTCCTTTTGCTATCACTGAATGTTAGCCCTGAATGGATTTTCATTGAAGATTATTGCAGCAACAAGAGCTACTGCTATTATTATCAATTACTTAGAGAACACCATATGCCAAGAAGCCATTTACATGTTTTAATCTCACTATTTCTCTCAAAAGTCAGTGAGGCAGGTACTATTATTATCCCACTTTAAAGATGAGAAAACTGAGATTTAGAGAGTTTAAGTAACTTGCCCAAAGTCATACACGCTTAAAGTAAGCCTCAAAGTCCTCTCCTGGGAAGACAGAAGTAAAACATCTTTATCTTCCAACGTTTCCTTCTGTTCCTACTAATTTTTGTTGGGGAAAATTGTTTTGATAAATTTTTAAAATTTTAAATGTTCATTCACTTCCTTGCTAGGTGAATCACATTGTGCTTCACACAGCAACAGTACCACACAATGGTCCACCCCCTCCCTTTAGAGAGGAACAGGTGTATTAGAGATCTTTTTTAGTATTTCAATTAATGGGATTTATGGCAACAAATTTTATGTGCCTTTCAGAGATGCAGTAAAAAAATAAATTTGTTCTTGTGATTTAATGTTATAAACAGCGGTGGGAGAATAAAAAGTCATAAGAAAAGTTTTGCTCAGTCCCTTGTAGCCAAAGACCCAAGACCCTAATAATAAAACAAAATTCACAGGGTAAAAATAACTAACCAGATAGATAGACAGACAGACAGATCGATCGATGGATCAAGCCTCATAATGTTGACTTGTACCTAAAACAAAATTGAAAACTAGAAACTACCCCAAAGTTAGTGAATTGGTGAGGCCATTAAGTTGAAATTGTAAACAAGTTATTGAGAATTTCTAGTTAACATATTCTTTGGCTTTAAAAAAGTCAGTTATTTATTCAGCAAAATGTAGGTAGTGTTTTGATTCTTAAATGTATTGAAGGGATTCCCTGGTGGCGCCGTGGTTAAGAATCCGCCTGCCAATGCAGGGGACACGGGTTCGATCCCTGGTCCGGGAAGATCCCACATGCTGCAGAGCAATTAAGCCCGTGTACCACAACTACTCAGCCTGCACTCTAAAGCCCACGCGCCACAACTACTGAAGCCCGCACACCTAGAGCCCGTGCTCCGCAACAAGAGAAGCCACTGCAGTGAGAAGCCCGTGCACCACAACGAAGAGTAGCCCCCGCTCACCGCAACTAGAGAAAGCCAACATACAGCAACGAAGATCCAATTCAGCCAAAAATAAATAAATAAATAAAATTAATTTATTTTAAAAAAATTGTATTGAAGAAATCACTTATGCATATGCCAACAAAATCATAAAATAGTCATTTAATTCTAAGCAAACACCATAGGCAGGATTGGGTTCCAGTTGTAGCATTATGATTTACAAGCCACCTCAACTTCAGCACATCCCTCAGATGGCCTGAACCTCAGTTTCCCCACATCTACAAAGATAACAATGGCAACCCTGACTTCACTATAGGTTGTTCTGAAAATCAAATGAGAATATGGATGGGATCTAAAAATATAAAATTAGTTTTTCTGAACTATATATTCCTTGGTTCTCATCACATTTTAAATTGTCAAACATACAACAGAAAGATTTGAAGTCAGCACTTCTCTAATTTCTGGCATACATGCTTCATTTATCTACATTTAGAAAACCTGCTTTACCATTTTTATTAACTTTCGAGATAGTACGCTATTCAAGAACTACATGCCTATTAAAATTATTTAAATTACACATAATTACCCAGGGAAATTAGTACAATGACCAGTACTGCGTCTGCAGTTATCCAAGATATGATTGTTACTTATGAAATTTTCAGCTATGGAAATTGTATTCATCTAGAGCCAAAACCAAAAAGCTAAGAGAAATGGGCAGATGATACACTATTTCAATCAAAATTAGTATTATAACTAACATAATCCCATATGGTATTTGTTCAGACTACAGATATCTATCCCCATCAGGTGGTCAGTGTAGGCAACACTGGTGGCAATTCTGCCAAAAACTGAAATATTTGTGAGCTGATAGGTTTGGGGTTTTTCTTTTCCTAAATGAAAACCTAGGCCACTCACTGCAAAATATAGTCCAAAAACATCTTATTCACCAGGACAGTGATAAAATCAAGCAAGCCTTGGATAATCAAACTGTCCCTGAATACTGGCAACAAAATGAGACAATACCAAATAAACTTGAATTATTATCATTAAATGTTTTTAAAATTTACTATGGTGCATAATTTGATACACAACTAAATAGTGTATGTGTTCATCAACTGGTGAGGTGGGGAAAGGAAAAGGGGAATACAACTGAGGGTGTTACTATTTTTAATTCAAATTGTTTACTTAAACAACTAATGAGGAAAGAAAATTCTTTACAAGAAACTTTATCAGGTTCACTGAGACAAAAATGTTTTTAGGCCTAGATTATCCAGGTAATAATCCTGGTTTTTCCACTAGAGTTTATAAGGATACAAATGGTGAATGTCTAACTGCCAGCCTTTTTGTGGGTTTATGTAATTCTTTGGTTCCAATACACCTTTCATTTATCCTTCTCTGTTTTTAAGTGTGAGACCCTTCTAATAACCAGTGGTCAGATACCTGGGGTGTTAACCCTATGTGGATATCTGGACCGCAGAGACTACTATAGCACCTCTCTAACCCAGGAAGTCCACTCGAGCTGGTTTACACTGCCCTCTACAGCCTTGAGTCATTCCTTCTGAAAAATAAATCTGTCTTTTTGTAATGTGGAAGGACAACACAGAACAAGGGGTCAAAAGATATTCTTAAGCATTCAGTTTTCATATCTAAATCACATTAATAACGGTGACTTGAAAGCTGAACTTTTAAATATTTGTCACAAATGTTTTTACCCATTTTTATTCATCACGCTCCCAATGAGGAATTTTCCTTATTTCATTTCAACAAACAATTACTGAGTGCTTATTATTATGCATGACACTGTGCTAAGTGTTAGAAGTACCAAAATATCTGTGATGTGATCCTTTATTCTTCATAATTTCCAAAGAGCAGCCTAAGATTTAATAGATAATAATTAAAGATATGTATGTATTTGAAATGACATTTCTTGAAAGATCAATCTAAAGCTGCTATATTGCAAAGAAGAGTAAAACAACCTATACCCGATTATAACTTACTATAATGTCATCTTAGAGTAAAAGAATGGTGGGTTTGAATCTAGAGTCCTCTATTAGCTGTGTGATCATGGATAGTTACTTCACTTTCTGGATCTCAATTTTCTCATTTATAAATGGGGATGTTTCTAATTCTTACCTCCAATTTTTGGCAAGAATAAGTGATATATCCTTGAACCCATATTGCCTTATCATAATGAGTGTTCAATAAATGATAGCTCCTTAATTATTTTTATAACCCACATGTATTTTCCAAACCAAAAATGGAGACACATAAGCTGAAAAAATGTTAGTGTATTTATGAAGACAATGAGAGAGGAGATTTTAAATTAGGACTGTCCCAAAAAACCAAAACTGTGTATTTCGTCTTAAATCTACTGAAAATAGTTAATAAAACTGTACCTATGGGCTTCCCTGGTGGCGCAGTGGTTGAGAGTCCGCCTGCCGATGCAGGGGACACGGGTTCATGCCCTGGTCCGGGAAGATCCCACATGCCGCGGAGCGGCTGGGCCCGTGAGCCATGGCCACTGAGCCTGCGGATCCGGAGCCTGTGCTCCGCAACGGGAGAGGCCACAACAGTGAGAGGCCCGCATACCAAAAACAAACAAACAAACAAACAAACAAAACTGTACCTATGTTTAATCTATAGTTTCATTTTTAAAGCCTACATAATATTTTCACAAATATATTTATTATTTGTATCTCAAGAAATTCTCAGCTTATACAAGGATACCAGATGATCTGACTAATAAATCTTCAAGGAGAATACTTCTTAATCTCCATAAGACATATTTGATTCTTTTTGTTGTTATTTAGATTTAATCTACATACATTATTAAAGGAACAAAATTGTGAAACATTGAAAAACAGTTGCAATAATGTAGGTTAATTATTGTGAATATGATATTATTCCTATAATAAGGATGTAAGACTGAACAGAATCGTTTCATTGTTTCTACTTGGTTAATCTTTTAATAATTAAATTGGAATAACATTAAAAATTAGTATATGAGTTGCACATTTGCTCAAAATTTTTAAATAAGCCAAAAATACATGAATTGGTATACTGGTAGTAAATTAAAGGCACTGACTTCTTTTGAATTCACAATTAACAAATAGTGTGACATTTAATAACGTCAATTAATGAATTTTTGTTGTTTTATATTCTGTAAAATGGGCCTCTTACTATAACAGAAGTAAATCAATATAATATTTCCCAAAAAAGATTAGCTTTCACAGTTATACTTCAATAAATATAATCGTTTATTTCAATGGTTGATAATTTAAATGTTACTTTAAAAAAAATCAGCCTGTTCATATATTTGTATATTAAACACTGAAATGATTATTCCATATTGATATTAATTTTAACCTTTTTTTAAGAAGAATTTGTAAACATACTAACAATCAAAAGACTACAAAGAAAGGAGGTAACATGTTGAGAGTTTACTGTAATTATAAAGCATTTAAAGACTAACATACAATTACTTTCAACACATGAAGATCTCCAGTCCATTTTAGGCATTTTTGGCTTCTCTGAAGAGTAACCATCTCAGTAAACTAGCCCTTTGATGGGTACCAACTGTCTCAAGACAATGTATTAACTGAGTTTTTAATTATTTGCTCTTATTTAAAAAAAAATAAATGACTGTCACAAATCCGTTCACTAGGAATTGCTGAGAAGTAACAAAAGGACCAGCTGAATACTGCAATTCCAGAAGGTTCAGGCAACACAGAATTTCAGAAGAAGTCACCAGCACACAGTGGTTCTGTTCAGAAATAACTGTACCATCCAAGTGTACTTTCTGGGTTATATTTTCAGTCTCTTAGTCTAGCATGATATAATGTCCCATAACCTTTATTTACCCTTTCATATTATGTTGCTAAATGACTTCTTCACAAAATAAGTACATTATCCTTTCAGAAAGAGCAAATGCCCTGCACAATAAATGGCAAACAGGAGAGAAACTGCACCAGTGGTGTGTAGCTCAACTAACATATCCCAACAAGTGGATTAAATGATGCACGCACACACACAGGGACCAAACACTGAGCGGGGGTGGGGGGGGGGGGGGGCGGAAAATTACTCTAAATAAGAAACACAGTCAAAGGTAGGCCAAACATACCTCTCTTAAAAATACTGTTTACTTAGTAAGTTTGAGAAGCCAGTAGAACCAGTGATCAAAGATTTGCTTAAGGCAATGAATTTCAACAACTAGAACAACATGATCAGCTGCTTTCAGGGGAATAAGATACAAGAAACTATCATATTTAGGATATTTTCTTAGGTTTGTTGAAAAGGAATTGCTAACTTAAATGAGGTAACAGTTGTGAGGAAAATAACCTAGTACAGTTTCTGATGTAGTATCTAGTAAGTTAGCTAATCGTATTACAATTACAGAATTTCATCCCCACACCAAGATAGCACAGTGATATTTTATCACAATTTTGCCAGAAAATTGAAGCTTAAATAGAGGCATCAAGTAACCAGCCGTAACACAGTTAATTGGTGGTCAAACAAGATGTGAACACAGGTCTGTATGATTGTTGAAAGCTATATGGTTGTATCAGACATATACTTTACAGGTGTTTCAAAATCATCTGTATATATATAAAAAGAAACTTGAACCCTGGAAATGAAACTCTGGACCTCTTGGAAATGAAAAATGTATTTACTGAACTAAAAGACTGAATATGAATAGTAGGATACCACTCAAAGAATACCACTGAAGAAGGAGTTAGTGGGCCAAAGATTTCTTCAGAATGCAAAAGAAAAGGATAAAGAAATAAAACGTAAAAAAAAAGAAAAGTTTTCAGACACAGAGACCCAGAGGACAGATCTATTTTTCATTATCTATTAGCAATTCCAAGAGGTGAGAATAGACAGTGAGTGAGAGGCAATATCTGAAAACAGAGTATTTGAGAATTTGACATAATTGAAGAACATAATTCCAAAGGAATGAAGCTTCACATTGAAAGAAGTCACTCACTGAGTACCAACTGGGATAAATTAAAAACACACACACACACATCAAAGAGAAATTCTGAGTAACAAGGATAAAGCAAAAATCTTTAAAATTATCATAAAAAAGAAAAAAGACTTATCCACAAAAGAGATACCAAACTTCCACTTTTAATAATAATTCAGGGGGAAACTTGTCTTTATCAACCTAAAAGGCTGAAAACAGAGAACGGGGGAAAATAAAAGCATGCTTAAGTTCTTCTCTTATTCAGAGAAAAGCTAGATACCTACAACTCCAGACATTATAAGAAAAACATGTTTAAATACACATGTTAAAAATATATTGTGGGGCTTCCCTGGTGGCTCAGTGGTTAAGAATGCAAGGGACATGGGTTCGAGCCCTGGTCCGGGAAGATCCCACATGCTGCAGAGCAACTAAGCCCATGCACCACAACTACTGAGCCTGTGCTCTACAGCCCGCGAGCCACAACTACTGAGCCTGCGAGCCACAACTACTGAGGCTGCATGCACCTAGAGCCTGTGCTCCACAACAAGAAAAGCCAAAGCAATGAGAAGCCCACGCACCACAACAAAGAGTAGCCCCATCTCGCCACAACTAAAGAAAGCCCGTGTGCAGCAACGAAGACCCAACACAGCCAAAAATAAATAAATTTATTTAAAAAAAAATATATATATATATATATATATATTGTGAAGGTGGGAGAATTAATTGGAGGAAGGCGGTCAAAAGATACAAACTTCCAGTTAGCATGATAACTAGTTAACACTGTTGTATGGTATATTTGAAAGATGCTAAGACACTAAATCCTACAAGTTAAAGAACGTTTTTTTTCTTTTTTTGTGGGGGGGATCTATATGAGATGATGGATATTAAGTCAACTAAACTTACTGTAGTACACATTTCATAATATATGTAAGTCAAATCATTAATTCTCTATACCTTAAATTTGTACAGAGACGTATGTCAACTACATCTAAATAAAACTGAAAGAAAACAAATAAACAAACAAGCAAACAAACAAAAGTGATAACGAAGCAGGAAAGAAATGTATGCTATTCAAATCAGCAGAGCAAATAAAGAATAAAACAAAGAAATGTGATCATTCCAATGATAGTATGGAAAATGGAAACAAAGAGAGAGTAATATAAAAAAATCAGCAGGTGTAAGTCATAGTAAATATTAACACACTGTCAGAGACATGCTCAGACTAAATTAAAAAATAAAAATCTACGTCCACATCCATAAAAGACATCTTAAAACAAAATGACACATAAAGTTTTAAAATTCAGGGATATGAAACTATACAGCAGGCAAATGGAAAGAGAAAGTACATATAGCAACAGTGACACCAGACAAAAAGGAAATCAAGGAGAAAAATCATTAAAAGGGAAAAAGAAATATTTACATTGCCAAAAAGAATAATCTTCCAAGAGTGAATAAGAGTCACTGATTCTTATACATTTAACAACACAGCTTTTGAAACACAAAAAGAAAACATTTTCAAATAGCAGAAATTAACAAATCACAATCAAATCACACTGACAGACTTTAAAATACCGCTCTTAGAAAATAACAGATAAAGTAAAAGAAAAATAATGTTATGAAGGATAGGAACAACATATTCAAATTATCCTAACGGATATAATATTAACCTAACAGACATTTCATATGTAACACTCTGGACTCCACAAAAAAAGAAATCACATTCTTTTTGAAGACATGAAACACTCAGAGACTGATCATACAGTGGACAGCAAAGGCTAAATTAACAATTCCTGGGGCTTTCCTAGTGGTGTAGTGGTTAAGAATCCACCTGCCAATGCAGGGGACACAGATTCAAGCCCTGGTCTGGGAAGATCCCACATGCCGCAATGCAACTAAGCCCATGTGCCACAACTACTGAGCCTGCACTCCAGAGCCCGCGAGCCACAACTACTGAGCCCGTGAGCCTAAAGGCCGTGCTCTGCAACAAGAGGCACCCGTGCACTGCGATGAAGAGTAGCCCCTGCTCACCGCAACTAGAGAAAAGCCCACGTGCAGCAACAAAGACCCAATGCAGCCAAAAATAAAATAAATAATTTTTTTTAAAAAAAATTCACTTAAAAAAAATTCCTAAATATTGTTATCCTGCAGGCCACATTCATTAACTTAAATACAATAAGGTATGAAATCAATTAACAAACAAAATAGATAAATTAGGAGTTTGAGATTAACATATCACACTACTACATATAAAATAAACAACAAGGACTTAATGTATACCACAGGGAACTATATTCAATATCTTGTAATAACCTATAATGGAAAAGAATCAGAAAAACAATATGTGTGTATATGCGTGTGTGTATAACTGAATCACTTTGCTACACACCTGAAACTAATACACTGTAAATTAACTATAGTTCAATTTTAAAAAGGTTAAAAAGAGAATATGCAAAAGAAAAGAAATCAATAATAAAATGACAGCCAAAAAAATTTAACTGGGAACTTTATTTCTAAAAGTAGCGTATTGGGGCTTCCCTGGTGGCACAGTGGTTGAGAGTCCACCTGGCGATGCAGGGGACACGGGTTCGTGCCCCGGTCCGGGAAGATCCCACATGCCACGAAGCAGCTGGGCCCACGAGCCATGGCCGCTGAGCCTGCGGGTCCGGAGCCTGTGCTCCACAACGGGAGAGGCCACAACAGTGAGAGGCCCGCATACCGCAAAAAAAAAAAAAGCGTATTGGTTAAAGAGCAAATCAAAGTGCAATTTTTTTATATTTCAAACTGACAATGACTGCACTACGTAAGAAAAACTGTGAGATGTCACCAACATGGTACTCATTGACAATAGTGAGACAAATGACATTTTAGAGAACAATTAATGTTTGAAAATAAATGAATCATTTCAAAACAAGCACTAGAAAACAAGAACAAAAAAGAAAGAATTAATTAGAATAAAAGTTAATAAATGAGAAATACTAGAGACAGAGAAAAATTAAGCATTATAAGAAAACACTAAGAACAACTTAATACCAAAAACTTTAAAGTCTATATGAAATGGATGGCTTCCTAACAAACTATAACTTATCAAAACTTACCAAAGAACAAGCAGAAAAACCAACACCACACTAACGGAGGTAAAAAAATTAAAGCAACTGGCCAAAGGTCTACATCCTCAAAAAAGGCACTAGCCTGAGGGAGTCTTATAGGAGCTCTAATACACCAGCATTCAGAATAAACAACTTTCACCTGAAACAAACCGTTCCATAAGTGAGGCTCACTTAACCCCATTCAAGAACCAGGTAAGAATAGCCAAGAAAAGAAAAATTATCGTTCCGTCACACTTCAAAGTAGATGTAAAATTCGTAAGTAAAATTTAAAAATGGAATAAAACAGGGTATGAGAAGAATAACATCAAATAGAGTTTAGCCCAGAAATGTAAGGATGATTGCCATTAGAAAATGTATCAATGCAATTCACTATATTAAGAGGTAAAAGAAAAAATGACATGATCAGGTCAACAAACTACTTTACTACACATTCATAAAATTTCTTAGCTAAGAATAGGAGAGAATTTCCTTAATCTGATAAAAAAAAAGATCTAAGAGAAGGACATAAAAACACCATTCACAGTAGTCAAATATTAGATGCATTAAAATATGTAAATATAGAGACTTCCCTAGTGGTCCAGTGGTTAAGATTTCGCACTTCTAATAGAGTAGGGGGCACGAGTTTGAGCTCTGGTCTGGGAACTAAGATTCCACATGCCATGTGGTGTGGCCAATAAATAAATAAATTAATTAAATATCTAAATATATATACAAGAAAGGATGTACACTATTCACCAGGAGTAATCAGCATTGTACCAGAGGTACTAGTCAATGCATTAACCAAAAGCAAAAATAAAAAGAAAGAAAAACGGAAAAAGGAAAACACTGGACAAGGCAACACAACTATCATTCATTAGTGACTTAATGATTTGACTTTATGTAAGAAAATCTCCAAGAGAATAAACTGACAAACTAATAAAACTAATGAGAGGTATTTTAAAACTATATAATTCAATCTATCATTTCCACAGAAACAGAAAAATACATCAATAGAATACAGTATTTAAGTTCCAAAATATTTGTACATGATTAAAGCATTTCAAATTAGTTGGAGAAAGCACACACTATTCTACACATGGAGCTAGGACAACCAGTTGTGTGTGTGTGTGTGTGTGTGTGTGTGTGTGTGTTTGGGGGTGGGGGGTGATGGGAGAAGAGGGGTAAAAAGATTGATCTCCACCTCACAATATTAACAATAAATTTCAGACAGACTTTTTAAAAGGCTTAAACATGAGAATCAAACACATACATGTATAAAAGAATATACAAGGGAGTATATCAATGACACTGGGGTAGGAAAGACCTTCTTAAAGTACAAAAAGAAAAGCAAGAAGGAAAAGACTGACAAAGTTGACTACATAAAAACTGTCAATGTCCCCTGGGAAATGGCATTATAAATAAAGTTAAAAGAAAACACACCTAACTGATAAAGTACCTAGCTTGGGGAATTGGTGGGGCTGACAGCAAAACATTAAGACTAGGAATGAAAGTCAAAAGAAATTTCTTCTTATCTTTTATTCATTCAGCATTCATTCACAAACATTTATTGAGTGTTTAATATGTGCCAGACCCTGTTATAAGCACTAGGTATATGGAGCAAACAAAACAAGGGGCCTTGTTCTTATGAAGCTTCCTTTCTAGAGAGAGAAGCAAGGCTCTAAACATGTAAGCGAGCAAGCAACTAAAACACTTTTTATTTTAAATTAAAATAACTTCAGAAATTAGTAAATAGTAGGAAAAATAAAACAGGATTATAGTTATTCTCAAATGTATTGGGTTTTGGCAAAGAAAAAATGTATTCATGCATTACCTCTGAAATGGAAACATTAACCTTTGCAACTTTATAAAATTTTATTTTCTCTATAATAGTTTATATTTAAGGAATTTAAGGAATTTGTGCACATAAAGATATTTAACCTTCTGAAATACCTGGATAGAAATTCTTAAAAGGCCAAATCCAGCAATGACTGACCAGAAAATGGGGGTTTAATGAAAGAATTACAGGCTTTGTGGAGAGATACTTATATATCCATTGTGGCACCAAGTAGAGGATAGCACCTTGTGTCTGGTCCTGAGAGATGGAGCTGAAAGCCACACTGAGCTTCACAGATGTGGTGAGCAAGTTCCATGGGTCTTGAGAAGCACGCAGGTAAGGGCCCTTTAGGTCACAAACACTAAGGCTCTAACTGGGCAAAGGAGATGAACCAAAGATGTCCAGACACTCCATCACTCCATCAACAACCTGCCACTTTCTCTTTCTCTTTCTCTTTCTCTTTCTCTTTCTCTCTCTCTCTCTCTCTCTCTCTCTCTCTCTCTCTCTCTCTCTCTCTCTCTCTCTCTCTCTCTCTCTCTCTCTCTCTCTCTCTCTCTCT
>NW_006776646.1:1868518-1874021 GCF_000442215.2 Lipotes vexillifer
CTCTCTCTCTCTCTCTCTCTCTCTCTCTCTCTCTCTCTCTCTCTCTCTCTCTCGCTATACACCAAGGAGGAGAAGCTGTAGAGCCCAAGGCTGTGGGGCTGACAAAACTTCTAAACCAAAAACCTTACATGGACAGTAAAATAACAGGCTTTCAGGTCAAAAACAGATGTCAGTCTGTCTACTTCCTAAATATCCGCACAATAGCATATATAAAAATCCACCATGCCCCGCCCCCATTTTGGAGGGGAAAAAAAGACCTCAGGCTGCTATAATCTTATGTATGGTTCATTTGTTAAGGAAAAAACCTCAAATACTGGTACTTTATAAGTTACATTCTATTTCATTAAAATATTTTATAGAAGGCTGAAGCATATTAACTCATTTCTTTGCAGGTTACCTATAGTCATTTCAGCAGAAATAGAAATGTGCATAGTACTCTTCCTGGGTTGGAACTTTTCTCTATTTTCATTCTAAAATTTAAAATGTAAAAACACAGATTTACAAGTCTAATGAAACAAGAAGCAGTTTCCAAAATATAAAAAGCTCCTTCACTTTTTAATTTATCATTAATATTTCTTAAAAATATACTCACAAATATATTTAACATATTATATAATTTATTTAAAATTCTATTACATTCAGTCAATCTGTCAATAGTAAATGAATTCCGGGAGTTCCCTGGTGGTCCAGTGGTTAGGACTCAGCACTTTCACTGCCAAGGATATTAAATTTCCCAGGTTCAATCCCTGGTCAGGGAACTAAGATTACACAAGCTGAGTGGTGCATCCAAATAAATAAACAAATAAAAATAAAATAAATGAATTACATAAAATGTGATATTCAAACATTATTTTTAATTAATTACTTACCTAAGACAACTACCAACATACTAAAAAATTGCCCATTAAATAAGCCCTGCATTTGCCTAAAGCAATGACAGACTCTAAAGAACTATTATTCTTTTTAGACACTCAGGTCCACATCTGCCGTCTATAAAACACATGTTCAAAGCATGAACGTTTGAGTAAAGCGAAACTTTCCTTAGAACAAGTGTGTTTATTTGAACACACAATTTCAGAACCAAATCAACAAGTGTTTTACGGGTTCACACTCATAAGGGATCACATGTGTGTTTATTTGAATGTAATCTCATTGAAATAAACACAGCTGCATTTATTTCAACGTGTGAGAATCGAGATCTACACATGTTTGTGCAAGAACGAATCATGAAACCATGGCTTAGTGCATGGAAATGTGACTAGGAAACAGCACACCGCACAATCACTTTCTTCAAACATGTCACTGAAAATTAATTCTACAGCGAAGATATTTCAGAAAAGCTACGGTTCAATGCATCCCATAATGAACTCAAGATATCAATTTACACTGTGAAGTATTAAAGTGTCTCTTTTATGTTTCATTTGAAAAAAATAAAGAAAAATGCAAAGATGATAAATAATAAATACGCAAGAACCTGCCCACTGAAATTTACCATTCTGTAGTATAACTTCAGCCCTTTTTAAAAAAATAAACAAAAAGATGTAAATAAAATTGACATCCTCCATTTTTCTCTTCCTGGTCCCATTCAGCTTCATCCCTTCCTCCTCAGAAGTGAATACTGTCATGAATTTGAGCTAAACAATGTATATAGCATTGTTTTGCTTTTTTCTAAAACATATACAGAAGATAAAAAGTAAAAATTCTTCTATGTTTTGTTTTCTATCAACTTTGTTTTTGAGATTGATCCAACGATGCTATTTCCAGTTTTCTCTATTACAAAACAATTCTGCCATAAATATCCTTGTACACATCCATGTGCAGATGTTTGAGACTTTCTGTAGGGTATAACTAGATGCAGAATTGCTATATTTCTCAAGTTCTGCAAGATACTGACCAACTGTTCCCCTAAGTGGTTGTATCAAAGTGTACACTGATTTGGAATGGATTCTATATAATCGGGACAACCTTTCCCAAGCATAGTGTTCAAGAAATTGGTTTCTTAAATGGCAAAATTCCATTTATTCCATACCTTACAACACCTAAGATACAAATGTGCAGACTTTCATGTTTTTACTTGATCTGCTTAGGTTAGCACAGTAGTTCTCCACCAGAGGTGACTGTGCCCCTAGGAGACATTTTGATGGTCATGACTAGGGGAATGGTACTACTAGCATCTAGTGGCTGGAGATCAGGGATGTCTCACTCTCCCCAGCTTTACCTTTTGAAAAATACAATGTCCAACTGGCTTGTTCTGAAATAAACTCAAATTCACTCCTTGGCCAAGTATAAATTCCAGAAACTTTTGGCCTACGAAATCTTTCTTTAGATAATAATAAGCAGTGACCTTAAGTGGAAGTGCTTTCTGACATCACAAACAGTTGAACTCAGAATAAGGAGAACAAGCTACAGCACATAAAGCCATTCTATAGCCCAATTAATCAGACTATTAACAACACTTCTTTCTGAAGTAACTGACTACACATATCTAAACTGAAACAACTGGAAATACAACTAAATCTGAGTCTCATGGTTTATCAGAATGAAATCTTACTCTCACTTCCTAGTCGACCTTACTTAGTATCTTGGCTGACATTCTTGCCTTTTCTTTTATTTACATATCTATGCCATAGCAAGAGCAAGAAAGAAAGATTTTAAGCGAAACTATTTAATTACCTCTTTTGGAAAAAAAGAAGACAGGTGATAAAAGGTCAAAATACTACCTAGGAAGAGCTGAAAAGACATATGTTTGCTTTTGCCTCTCTGAGAGGGGTTTTTTTTTCCTCTTTTTTTCCCTACCCTACCCTAAGTTAGAAAGTAATAAAGGGTTTAACTTTCTCTCAATTTAATATGCAAAATGTAACTTCATTATTCATTTGGAGGCCATGTGAGTCAATGGATTAAAAAAAATGAACAAGAAGTTGAGACAAAGAATTTAATCCTAACTGACACTGACCCTCTCTTATTGTCATCCTTGGCAATTTTATTATCAGACCTTGTGGCTCTCAGTAATGGCCTCTACAATGAAGTCTTCTCAATCTACACAACCATCCCTGAGTTTTAGTTCAGCATTTCCTACTACTTGCTTGACATCTCCACAGTCGTTGTCCCTTACCACATTCCATGCTCCTGAACCTGAACTGCAATTTCTCTGCTCACTCTCAAACACCCTCCATCACAGAAGCTCCATGCATTTTTGAAAAACCCCAGCATCCTCTTGGCCAGCTTCTTCTCCTTTATTCCCCTAACTCCTGTACTGCTTCCTCTATAGCAACTTTTCTATCCATTTCTTCTTTTCCACACCCACAGCCAAGAATAGGTCCTGGTTTACCATGTACATTCACTGCTTCCAGACTTGTCTCACTTCTGCTTATTCCCAGTTTCTCCTCCTGAAATTCACCCTACACATATGTGGTCATATTAATCTTTCTTCTTCTTTTTTTTGTTTGTTCTTTTTTAAAAAAATATTTTAAATATTTGCAGTTTTTATTTATTTATCTGGCTGCTCCAGGTCTTCGTTGCTGCAAGCAGGATCTTTAGTTGCAGCATGTGGGATCTTTTAGTCGGAGCAAACACTTAGTTGCGGCACGTGAATCTAATTCCCTGACCAGGGCTTGAACCCTGGCCCCCTGCATTGCAAGTGCGGAGCCTTAGTCACTAGACCACCCGCGAAGTCCCTTGTATGTTCCTTTTTTATTGAGGCATGATTGACCCACAATCAAC
Organism: Lipotes vexillifer; assembly: GCF_000442215.2. Lineage (NCBI taxonomy): Eukaryota > Metazoa > Chordata > Mammalia > Artiodactyla > Lipotidae > Lipotes > Lipotes vexillifer. The sequence goes on from NW_006776646.1 coordinate 1,872,239, forward strand.
TGAATATATTTGAAGTGTACAATTTGATAAGGTTGATAATCCTATGAAACAGTCACATTCAAGACAATGAACAGATCCATCATCCCCCCAATTTTTTCTTGTGCCTCTGAAATCCCTCCCTCTACTCTCTCCACTGTGAAGCAACCACTTATCTGCTTCTTATGACTACAGATTAGTTTGTATTTTTTAGAATTTCATGTAAATGGAATCATACAGTATGTACTCTTTTTTGTCTGGGCTTTTCAATCAGCATAATTATTTTGAGATTCATCAATGTTGATGGGTGGATCAATAGTTCTTTCCTTTTTATTACTGAATAATAGTTCATTGTATGCATAGACCATCATTTATCCATTCATTTGTTGATGGATATTTTGGATATTACATATAAATCTACAATGAACATTCATGTACGCATCTCTGTATGGACATACGCTTTCTCTGACTTGGATAAATACTGTAAGAGGAAAATGACTAGATCAGTGGTAAGTGTAGGTTTAACTTTTTAAGAAACTGCCAAACTATGTTCCAAAGTGGTTATACCATTTTACTTTCTCACCTGTAGTCTATGAGAGTTCCAGTTTCTCTACACTGGATATGATCAGTCTTTTTAATTTTAGCCACTTTAATAGGTGTGTAATGGTATCTCGTTGTGGTTCTAATGTGCATTTCCCTAATGACTAACAATGTTGAATATTTTCCATGTGCTTAGTAGCCATCACCTATCTTCTTTGATGAAATGTTTATTCAATCTTTCACCCATTTTTATTAGGTTGTTGATCTTTCTATAATATCGTTCTGACTGTGTTCTTCCCGGATTAAAAATCTTCGATGCCAATTGCCTGGCATCGAAGAATATCTAAGACCTGGCCACAAACCAATATGAAACGACTTTTCTCCCAGAACTCTTTAATAAGCCCTAATTGCAGCCCAGCAGAATAACTGGTTTCTAGACACAAACCCACATTTGCATGCCACTATGCCTTTTCTCAGGCTATTCCTTCTACCTAGAACGCCTCTCACAGAAATTTGTACATACATGTCCAGATCTCTCCTATGTCAAGGCAAAATCAAATAACACCCCTTTCATGAGGGCTTCTGTTTTCCTCAGTCAAAAGCAACTCCCTCCTCTAAACTGTCTCTTGTTCATTTATGTCCATGTTGTTATTTCTATATTGTTCTGACCACAGGAGACACTACAGCTAATGGTTAGGAAGATGGACTCTAGATCTAGACTGCCTGAGTTCAAATTCCATTACTAGCTGTGGGACTCTGAGCTAGTTACTTAACTCCCCTGTACCTTAGTGTAGTGGACACTGGGATGACACACCTAGACCCCCTTCAGGCCAGCAAACCCACTGCCCATCTGCTGGAAGTATGGAATGCTAAGGGCTCAGAGCTGCACAAGACCTACCTTTTCCAGAGATTCTGGGAGATTATACGCCTCCCCTCACTGTCCCCCAAGGCAGTCCCCCACAGCGAATGTCTGACTGGCCCTCTATGGTGCCATTCCCGATCCAAAACTCCTCAAAGGATCCCACTGAGGCTACATTTTTAGCAAAACCCAAATCTTTACCTGTTTTTTTCCTCTATCCAAGTGGCTCTCAAATTTTAGTGTCAACCAGAATCACATGAAAGACTAGTTGAACCGCAGGATGCTGCTCGACTCCCCTGAGTTCCTGAGTCAGGGTTCCTGAGTGAGACCTGAGAATATGCATTTTCAGGTATCAATGAGACCACTGCCCTCCCCATCCTGCTTCGCTCCCCTGCTCAGGTTCCTGCT
>NW_006776646.1:1874043-1874602 GCF_000442215.2 Lipotes vexillifer
GCTGAGCCCTCCCTCAATAAATCACCTTCGCAAGACTTTGCATCTCAGGCTCTGCTTCTAAGAAACTTGACCTAAGACACACAACTTACTGTATAAAACATGTACATTATTAATTAGACTAAATGATTATTGTGGAGATAAAATCAGGAAATATATGTGCTATGCTCAGAACAGTACCTAGCACATAAAAAACTTTTAATAAGAATTAGTTACCATGATCAGCTCCCCTAATATTACTAAACATTACTTGAGCATAGGGTCTATCCCTTATCCAACTTTATATCTCCTATATTACCTACAACCAATACATACAATTGATATCAATCTAGTGGGCTTAATGTATTGTTCATTGCATTAGCTAAAATAATTACACCTTGGTCTCTACTGAAAGAGAGATATAATATCTGCTCTCTGAAAGAATTCTGGAGGAAAACAAAGTACAAGCACTCAGTTATAGTTGCAGGCAATGTTCAAGAAAGAATTCAAGAAATGAGAATAAAAAGCTGGGAGTGGATCATCAGTGGGATTCCTACAAGGTGACTACTGCAAAGGAAAGAGT
>NW_006776646.1:1874612-1882849 GCF_000442215.2 Lipotes vexillifer
AAAGAATGTTAGGAACTAAATGGCAGATCACATATACATGTGAATAAGGCCCTATTATAAAATAGATTACCAGAAAAAACAATGAAAGTGAACAAATCTTTAATTTCCTGATCATAGATCTATTGCTTGACTTGGTAAACTATTTGCAATTAGAGCAGTCAGAATTTTTTGGTGTTTAGGTAAACAATAGACATCAACCAACTTCTCTAGCTAGACTTTAAAGAAAATCCATTAAGATGCCTAGCCATTTTGCAGAGTTATCTTGATGAGGCCCACACTTCTCAAAACAGAATAATCATGCTATGTCCACTGCCATCATCCCAAGAGAATACAGAGTGGTATAACAAGTAGAAGACACAAAATTAAAAAGGCAGATAGTCTTAGGGAATGAATTTTCTTTTTCTTTTTTTTTTTTGGGGGGGGTGTCATGAATTTTCTTGGTGGAAAATAACTTCAAACACTACTTCTATGTTAAAACATGTAGGTATATTCTTGATACATGTGTAAATTACACCACTGTATGCTTATGTCAATACTCACCAAACTCTATACTTAACATCTATACATTATACTGTATGTCATTTTTACCTCAATTTTTAAAAAAAGAGGCATATATTATGGAACAGAATATAATATTCAAATAGATTTTTAAGATCAAGCATTCTGGAAACTTCAACAAAACTGAGCTTTCTGGAAGCACAATTTGGCCTATGACCCATGACTTCACAAGAAAATGAGTTTACCTTCTTCTGCTATTCAGGTATTTCAGTAGAAAATTTGAGAAGCAGAACACCAAGAAACCAATTATTGGTTTTTCATTGGTTATTTTATATAATTTGAGCCTTTTCTGGAAATTTAAATGGGTGACCTGGTAGGATTACCACCTAAGACTGGTCTGTGCCTTAAAACACATTTCCTAAAACAAGCTCTTCAAAAGAAATACCAGAAAAATCACCGCAACCACAGTAGCCCCAGTGGGGCAGCCCCACTGCTTCTGTTCATTAAAGGAATAACTACAGAAAGTTACCAGATACCTGTAAAGCTGTTTAACACAGAGAACTTACATGTAATACTCCCCTACAGAGAAAAGGGCTCTGAAAGTTTGCTCAGCAAAATGATTTGGCTCAAGGCCAGCATCAAAAACAGCATCTAATCCAAAAAATACACACACACACACACACACACACACACACACACACACACACACACACACCCCACTCTTAAAAATCATGAATCTAATGTGAGCTCTTTTGTATGTAATAATAAGTATATAAACCTGTTCAATAAACATCTGTTAATTCACAGAGTTGAACAGGCGGTGGATTCTATTAACCAATAATTTTCTAAAATGGAAAGCAAAGTCCTACATCTTGGAAGAACTTGGCAGGATAGCAACAAAGAGTGATATAATATCAGAGCACTGAACAACAGAGCTGAGCAGGCCGGGCCACCTGGGCCCATACTCGATTTGACAGTAGAGACAAGGGCTTGCTGTGGAAGGATATGGCTTCCACCCCTGACATCAACCTCACAAGATTATGGATAAACTCCAAAACCTCCCAATTGCTATAATGAAGGGTGGGGCGGAGGGGTGAGGGGAGGGTGATATTCATCCAGAAACTTTTAGGACTCTAAGGCATTACCACTCATTCAAATTCACAAGAACGTGGGTGAATAATCCTTTGCTGGCTTCATCCATGATTCCACAGGTTTAAACTAGAGATTCTTCAGCATTCAAAAAAAGAGCCTCCTTCGATGACAGCACTCCATCCCAGCAGTGTTTCAGATGCCCTTCCATTGGGGCCTCCTTAACTCACATCTTTCTAACCTAGAGGTGCATAACGTATTTTGTGGAAGATGAGCACTGTGTTCTTAAACATGAGTGGGATGGTATTTCTGGTTCTGTTTCTGCTTTTTGACGAATAATTTTTTGTTGTTGGACTTTCGTGATCATAGTGGTGATGTGATCTTAGTCAATGTCTTCTTGGAAAAGTTAACAAGCACTCAAGTTTTTTCCAGCGTCTTTTTTTTTTTTTTTTTTTTTTTTTTTGCGGTATGCATCCCTCTCACTGTTGTGGACGCGCAGGCTCAGCGGCCATGGCTCACGGGCCCAGCCGCTCTGCGGCATGTGGGATATTTCCGGACCGGGGCACGAACCCATGTCCCCTGCATCGGCAGGCGGACTCTCAACCACTGCGCCACCAGGGAAGCCCTTTCTAGGGTCTTTAATGAAGAACCCAACTTGTGTGAATTATTTGACACTTGCACATCACTTTTCCTTTCTAAACTGCCCTTTGAAATCTACAAATTCCTTTGTAGGCTGGGTATATCTAAAACCTTAAACCAAGAGGCAAGCACCTGAAAAGTTACCCCAACTGTGCTATTTTGTTTGGTCAAATCATCGTGTTCTCACCCCCTCCTACTCAAAACTGTTAGTCTACATGCAAATAGAGAGGGTAAGATAGGGTGGGAAATTGAGCAACCAAACCTCAAACAGAAGGCTTTGGTAGAGCAGAAACAAATACTCTGGAAAAGAAGTAGAATCAAAGATTTTTTTTTTTAAAGGATGAATTGCCATGTTAAGGTAAAGCCATTCTCAGTCATTTGCATGGATTTATGTCCTGCCAAAAATATTTCTTAGGTAGTAGAGAGGTTAGACAATACGGAAAAGGCAAAAAATGATGTCATAATAATTGCTGTAGGTAAAAAGACCTCAGGAGAGCCCCATCACCAGACTCAGTATTAACTTCTGGATTGTCTTCCCACTGATTCACTTCCATATCATCTTCTTATCACTCAAGGTTTTAGAAAAAAATTACCGCTAGCAAGTTTAAAATATTTACAAACCATAAGATATAACCACACCTCCAGAGTCACTCACAGTAACTGCTTATCTGGAGCATTAAACACACGCACACACACACAAAACAAACCTAAAATACTACCATTTTCCCAAAATATCACATTCCACCACTGTTTGAAACCTAGAAAATAAGTGTTGTGGAATTAAAGATTTAATGAAACTAGATAGAATAATTAAAAGAATTAATTAATAAGATACTTTGAAGTTAAGCTGAGTAACCATGTCTTTTTGCTTAAAATTAATATTGTGTTCAAAAAGTAAGTGAAATGATACCAGTCTACTTACAACACAACCTCTTTGTGTACCAGGTCATTTAAGCTAGGCCCACTTCATACACATAAAATGTGAGAGAAAAAGGTCAATTTATTTTCCACAAATAGCCAGAGAAGGGTTTAAAAATTAAGAATGAATAACACTCCAAATCTGTAATCACTAGACCCTCACCACTGTCTGTTTTGTTCACTGATGTTCAGCTCTGTTCTTCAGAAAAGGAACAGCCCTCAACATACTCAGCACTCCTCGGTTTAGATTCCAAATCCCATTTCATCCACTTTACTCTCTCCACATACCTCTTGGTATCCAACTAGCATTTGGGCATATGAGAATCATCTGCACAGGGCTTGTGAAAAATACAAATCCTTAGATCCTACTCTGAAGATTCTGATTTGTTCAGGAGGAGACCAGGGAGGCAGTAGTTGGGGCAGTAGTAGTAGCTACATCTCAAGGCCTGATTTATTTACCTCTTCATCTGCACTTTCACTTTATAGGGTCTGATGTGGTATCTTTCAGTTACTATCTTGGGTTCTGCTGTTTAAGCTCCAAAGTCTCTCCTCCTTCATGTGCCCTCACAGGCACAACCCTCATCTACCCAACCTGTCCTGTAGCCCATGCATTAAAAAGCACAGGCATGATGTTAGCTATAAGTATGTGAGAGCAGGGGGAAAAGTGGTGAATTGGACTTAGACTCTAGAGTCAGAATGACCGGAATTCAAATCCTGAAGCATAGACAGCATATATGGATAAGATATTTAACCACCTGCAGTCTTAGGTTCTTCACAAGTAAAATGGGGAATAATAATCTCTCTCTCATAGTATTACTGTAAAGATTAAATAAGATGATTTTAAATACCTATGGCATTGTCTGGAACATTACACTCTAATAAACAGTAGCAATTATTATTATGGAGAAGAATTTATAACAATGGTTAAAATCCATCAGTTGAATGCAGTGAGAATTGTTATCATTCATTTTAATGGGATGTCTAAATACCAAATAAGTCAGATTTTTCACTACTAACCATCTGTTCAAACTCAGATTGAGCAGATCCTTACCAACCTGAGGTCACACTGTACTCCAAAATAAAACCTTTGAAATGGAGTGTTCTCCTTATGAAGCCAAGTACATCATTTAAAGGGTGGGTGAAATGAGGTCTTTGCTACCTCAGCAAAACTGACTAAAAATGACTTTGATCTATAAATTCCTAAATACTTGGAGCTGCAGTGTCCTTAGAGATTGCCTATGTCCCTCCCTCCTGTCATGGTTGTTGAGACTAGCTGAAATGTCCCTGTTCTTTGGACCTGAACAAGGGAAACATGAAGAAACCAGATGAGAATTTGTCATCTTACTTCAAAAGAAAGAACCTTAAGTTGGGGGAGGGGAAGTTGGGGTAAGTCCTATTATCTTTCTGTTTTTTGTACGTGCTTTTACTGATTTGGACATTTTTAAAAAACACAATTTTACTTTTAACAATGATTTAAAGGACAGTCACTTGATATGTAATACTGGAGTAATACCTGTCTGTACTAAGTCGTAATGCCCATCTTCTCTACTACTGTGGAAGCTGGCATTGGGGATACCTATTTTTACTTACTTATATACTCGGGGCTTAATACCATGCCTGCCAAGCAAATGTCAGGACCTCAATAAATGTTCCCTGAATGTATATAATCGTTTCTGTGATCATCCATTCAAGAGTTTACTTCTGATATGGCGAGAGTTGTTTCAACTGCTTTTCTGACATCAGCAGAGGATCAGACCAAGTCCAAGAGTAATCCCTTAACACACTAATGTCTCTCATAGCTGAAACAAACCCAGCAATTGTTTATTGGGGGTATCTTCCATGTGCCTTGCACTCTGCTCAGAAAAGGGCAATGTTCTGCAACAAAAGTAAACATGGGCCTTTCAGCCTCCTACATAAAAAAAGGTACTAGTCAGGAACTTGGGAAGAATACTAAATAATTTGAATTTTGAAATATTACAATTCGTCAATGTTTCTGGGAGATTCTTCCCCTTGTGGCTCTAATGGGTCATAGAGTCACAAGGAGTTACCATGGGAAGGACCTACCCGATCATTCCAAGCCAGGACAAACACTTATTTAATGAAAGGGAAAACTAAGACCTGTTGAAATAAAGGGTCTGGTACAGGTTACACACTTAGTGCCACAAAAGCCAGGGGTGGAATCTGGGTTTCTCAGATTCAGGACTTACACCCTAACACACGAATATACTGATGAGGTCTGTAACACTGGAGGGAAAGGATCATACATATTACATTTTTTAAAATTTATTTATTTATTTATTTATTTTTTTGGCTGGGTTGGGTCTTTGTTGCTGCACACAGGCTTTCTCTAGTTGCAGCGAGCTGGAGCTACTATTCATTGTGGTGGGCATGCTTCTCATTGCAGTGGTTTCTCCTGCTGTGGAGCACAGGCTCTAAGTGTGCAGGCTTCAGTAGTTGTGGCACAAGGGCTCAGTAGTTGTGGTGCACGGGCTTAGTTCCTCTGCAGCATGTGGGATCTTCCTGGACCAGGAATTGAACGTGTGTCCCCTGTGTTGGCAGGCAGATTCTTAACCACTGCACCACAAGGGAAGTCCCTACATTTTTATATTGTCTCTCCTTACAATCTTACACACTTATGCTAGATGTGAAGGCAAAAGCTGATTTTTCTGAAGGTGCTTTTCTAACACAAATATATTGTACTAAATAAAACCTAAATAGCATTATTATTCAAAAACAAATTTCTTTAAATGGAAAACAAAACAAAACAAAACATAAAACCTCCTGAAATGCTTTCTCGGAAACCATTTTATAAAACTGATGATCATAAGGAATTTTTACATTAAAAAAACAACAGTGTTATCATTGGGCTACGTTACTGATTCAAGATGCAGCATCAAATAAGTAACTGATATGTGGTTATTTCTGTATTTCTGCTCTTCTTTCCTGATGTGTGTGTGTATTTAGAATAGAATATACAAAGGACTCAAAAGAGCTATAAAACTATATTTATAGTATATAAAAACTGAGCTCTGCTGTAAATTACCTAAACATTGATATAATAACTTTACTTAACATTTTTTTGCTTTCATAGTGTTTATAAGGGTTCCTGAGAGCATGACTTCAGGTAGTGCTAAACTCTTAGAAAAGTTGTTCCAGTGAATTTGGTTTGATGCTTTCCTTTTCTCAAAAAGAGCTCCTATATCAAAAGGAGGCATTCAAAATCACTCCACTGAGCTACAGTTGAAGTATTTTAGTGTGCTGTCAATTCAGCCTTTAAAATATCAGACCTGCACGCCACAAGAGAGAAGCCCATGCCTAGCAACAAAAGATACCGCGTGCCGCAACTAAGACCCAATGCAGCCAAAAATAAATAAAATAATAAATCGGTCTTTAAAAATATATATATATTACCTGGCTCCATTCATGCCTCTTCAATCCCTGCAGCCACACTAGATGAGTTCCCAGTTACTTCCAGCCTCTGATGCTGTAATAGTTTCCTCACCTGAGGCTCCTGCCACCCATCCCCTCCTCCAGTGTTTTCGGTGCAGGGTGCATTCTATGGGGCCTGCTTCAATTATCCTCCACTGCCTGGTCTGGCAATTATGAGCTCCTAGGATCTGACCCATTATTACCTTGAAGCATAATTCCCTTTCCTAAAGGTCCTTGGGCTTCCCAATCTCTACCATGCCCTTGCTCTAGGTTTTCCCTTCACCAGGACTGTCCTTTCCCCTTATTTATTCAAACAACAAATATTTATTGACCACCTATTCTCTATCACCTACTAAAAATACAAAACCAAATAAAGTAATCTCCCCACACTCAGGGGCTATGCCCAAATCCCAATCTCCAAGGACCATTTCCAGTTCCCATGAAGACATCCTTAATAATGGAGTCAGATGTTACTGCTCCCTCATCTAACCTCCTTTTAGCACTTTTTTTTTTTTTTGGCCATGCCATGCGGCTTGTGGGATCTTAGTTCCCCAACGAGGGATCGAACCTGGGCCCATGGCCGTGAAAGCGTGGAGTCCTAACCACTGAACTGCCAGGGAATTCTCAGCATACTATTGTCTTTACCTCTCCAGTTACTAATTACTTTATCCAAGGGTCAACACACAGGTGTTGAGCATCCACTATACTCAATTCCCCTTGTGTTATCACATTAATATCTTATAAGGAGGTTATTTCTGTACTTCCTCTCCCTTCCTATTGTACTCACTCCTTGTGAGCAAGGATATCACCTTACCCACCCTTATCTTCTTGGTACCATTCACAGAACATAGCAGTTGCTCAATAAATAAATGCTGAAAGAATTAACAGACCTATAAATGAATGTGGTGGGGGGAGTATTAACTCAACACTATTCCTCTTCTCCCTGTCTTGATTCTTCATAGATTATTTTAAAATTTAAATGTACCCTCCTCGCATTCAGTGTTGCAAAAAAAAAAAAGGCAATTAAGAATAGCACACTTGGGGCTTCCCTGGTGGCACAGTGGTTAAGAATCCTCCTGCCAATGCAGGGAACCAGGTTCGAGCCCTGGTCCAGGAAGATCCCACATGCCGCGGAGCAACTAAGCCCGTGTGCCACAACTACTGAGCCTGCGCTCTAGAGCCGTTAGCCACAACTACTGAGCCCACGTGCTGCAACTACTGAAGCCCACGTGCCTAGAGCCCATGCTCCGCAACAAGAGAAGCCACGGCAATGAGAAGCCCGCGCACCGCAAGGAAGAGTAGCCCCCGCTTGCCACAACTAGAGAAAAGCCCGCGTGCAGCAACAAAGACCCAACGCAGCCAAAAATAAAAAATAAATTAAATAAATAAATTTTAAAAAAAGAAAAGCACGCTTGTTTAAGACATCTTCTCAGTCTGAAAGGTCTCCTTACTAGCTCACCTGACTGCTATCAGGGAATTTCAAAGAAAAGTCTTGAGAAGTATGAGAGAGCACTTTAGCTGCAAGGAATGCACATGGTTTGCCTCTAATTCTGCCAACTACAGAGAAAGCCATCCAGAGTACCAGGCACCCTCTTCCAAGCATAATAGTATATTCCCCAAAGCCTGCCACCAGGTACAAACTTCTGTACCACCTTTCATGCTGA
>NW_006776646.1:1884540-1887474 GCF_000442215.2 Lipotes vexillifer
ATATATAATTTTTTTTTGTTTTTGCGGTATGCAGGCCTCCCACTGTTGTGGCCTCTCCCGTTGTGGAGCACAGGCTCCGGACGCGCAGGCTCAGCAGTCGTGGCTCACGGGCCTAGCTGCTCCGTGGCATGTGGGATCTTCCCGGACCGGGGCACGAACACGTGTCCCCTGCATCGGCAGGCGGACTCTCAACCACTGCGCCACCAGGGGAGCCCGATACGAGTTTCTTGCAAAAATTATCTGTCTCATGTGAGATAAAATGAGCTTATCACATTTCCTAAAATGATCTGTCACTAAAACCACTAGATAATGATTTATTTAATCATGTAGCCCTGTGTATCATGATATCTAAAAAAAATCTGGGTTTTATTTAGTCAATAACCAATAAGCAAATAACCAGTGTTCTGACAAAGGGCTTTAAAAACCATGGTCCTTAAGTTACTCACGCTAACATTTCCTAAAATCATGGCAACGGGAAATACAAAATTTAAAAACCAGTAATTTATGACCAGGAATGACTAGAGAACGAATGTTATCTCAGCAAAGTCTAAAGAGTTGAGGAATCAAAATATGGATGGTCTGTGGATCCCAGGTCTTAGAGTCGATCTTCAGAGGGCAGAGAAAAAGGTGCTAATTCAAATAAACTTCACATTATCAAATCAGTCTACTGTAAGCTAGGAAGCCGGCAGGAAAGCTCTGGACAGGTTAGGTACTACAGTATAGAAAAACTGGTTACTGGCCAGAGGTACCTAAGTAAAAGTAAAAGGTTAAGGATTACCTGGAGATTTCATGTATAATAATATTCCTACTAGAAACAATTAGCATGTTGGAGCTACTGCAAAAAAGCACTCTCATTTTTACACACCAGCAACACTTTACTGCCCTTTCTCCCAAACTCTGAAAAGGATTGGTAGAAGAGCACATTTCAAAATCTTTGTTTGGAGCCTAGTAATTTACGATCATGTCACCAAACTGAATGAAAGACCCAGCACAACTGTGGTTTTAGCTACTTAATGCATCATCACTACCTACTGGGCAAGACTCAAACTTAACCAGGGAAGCACCACAGACTAAAAACAGGGTAATGGACTTCCTGCTGAATATCCCACCAACTGCCACTCCTGAAATAAGATTGAGAAAGGTAATTATTGCTCCTGTTAAGAAAATAATTCCACGGACCAGCACAAAGACAGTGAACGCATTACTGTCTTTTCCAAATGTGTAGGGGATTAAACCTCTACACTCCCGAGTCGCCCAAATGACCACCCTCACGTCAGACAAGCTGCATTCTGAAACCTTCTGCTTCCAACTAAACATAAGGTACTGATCTGCTATCACCCTCCTCCCACAAAAATTAAAAGCTTTTATTTCCATTTAGCTGCCACTTAAGATTTATAAAAAGTTTGTTTTTTCCTTTCTTTCCCTTAACTCAAGTCCTCACAGAGCATACTTTCCTCATCACAGGTTGCCAATTTTTGGAACATTATAAATCCCATCAAGTTGCACTTATATGATGTGACAATTAACTTTTAATGATGGATAAAAGAGATGGATGCTTAAAGTCATTCTGCATTCTATTACTGTACCCATCTGATAAAGGAAAGCTCCTTCATAAAGGTCAAAACTTTTCTTCTTTAATCAGAACTCTAAAAGACAGACTAACTTTGAAAATATATTAAATTGGTTGGGCCAAGAGATGTGTAATAGAATATAGAGGCTTTTGTCAGTACACTGCAGAGGTAAAGAAATGTCTCCACTCCATTCCAACAGAAACAATTTCTATTATGTTTATAACTAAGAAAAAAATGATTTCATAAATAACTAGCATTTTATATTCAAGAACTATACTTATAATTTTCTAGATGTGACATTTTAATATCTGATGTCTAAAGACAATCTCCTCAGATACAACTGTCTGCAGGGTCTCCATGTACAGCTGTGCAAGCTGTGCTGTGCACAACCCTAGGGGGCGCCATTCACAGCAGAGGGCATAGATCTATATATTTATTACGACAATTTCCTGCCAAAAGGCAGTAAAGTGTCTTGTTCTAACAAAATCAATCTATTATGACAATTTTCCAACATTTGAAACTAGAGTATCTCAAGAAAAGGGTGTTTTTTTTCTGAATCACACAAAGAAGCAGAAGATGCCTGCAACTGCTGGGACTACCTAGCTCTTATTCTCTGGAAATTCCGGGCTGGAGGATGGCAGGAGAACTCAGAGAAGCAATGCTTTGACAAGGCATTACAGGCTTCCTCCCTGGACTGCAGAAAAGAGGTTAATTTCTCCCAAATGAAACACAGAAATACAAACTTTGAAAATATTATCGAGGGTCTTAACTCACCAATGTTCGTGCACATGCATTTGAGGGGATTCAGTCAGAGATACAAGGTATGTGGTCACTATGTTTCACTACAGCAGTTTCTTAATAAGGCCACCATGAGGCGTCGCAGTACACAAATCTTTCACAAGTAAATCTGTTAGGGTTTAAAAACTTCTTTCTCCTGATCAACAGCTTTATACTTTCTTGGAGAGAACAAAATCTAACAGCCCTAGAATAACTTCAATGGCTCTTTCGCTTAAGATTAGGATGAGCTGCTATAAGGCTGAGATGTTTTTTCCTAAAACCAGACTGTAATAAACTTATGACATTTGATAAACTGGCATGCCATTTAACAATGTGTTATTGTTTTGCAAATTCTTCCTGTTTTCACAGGACACAGGGAACACCACCAAAGCCATGTATCTGTTAGATACCAAAATTATGTTATACTACTAAATAACTTAGAAGTCAAGTAGCACAATAATAAAATACTTTCAAAGTTAATACGTATGCTGTATTACATACAGCTCTACTCTAACAATACATTATTTTCGTTCTTTAATATTTTTAACCATTATGAACAACACACCAAAAAAAGTCACATATTCCT
>NW_006776646.1:1887552-1898276 GCF_000442215.2 Lipotes vexillifer
TTCCTGCTGTGAAAATGGCGCCATCAATGGACTAAAAATATTTTCTATATCATTTTGGAGCTAAGCAGATTTCTCTAGCAAAACACCAAATCAGAAGTCTTACGTCTTGGTTCCAGCTCTGCCACTCACATGGCCTGGGTCTCAGTTCCTTAATCTGGGCCTTTCTTTCTTCAAATTTAAAATGATGGATTACAGGCCTCCAAGGTCATCTGCAATGTCCCTTCTAGAGCTCAAATTCTACTATTCTCTTTGAATGTAAATTATCTGAATCCTAGGACTTCCCTGGCAGTCCAGTGGTATAAGAATCCAGGCTCCCACTGCAGGGGGCACGGTTCAATCCCTGGTCGAGGAACTAAGATCCCACATGCCGTGCAGTGAGGCCAAGAAAAAAAAGATTATAACATTAAAAAAAAAAAATTATCTGAATTCCAAAACTTTTCTTTTTTATATTTGCAGCACAATCTTATTTTAAAAAAAAAAACAAAACACAGATATTTCACCTCTTAGAATACTATATAATACTACCTTTTTAAGTTTAGAAGTTTACCATATGTTTGGGATGATTTAAGAAATAATTAACAAGCAAATGTGAATATGGCAACGTGTTCGACAAAGAAGAGGTACTTTTATCCTGGGCCGGAACCTCAACATTACAATTCAACAGGAGCCAAGACGGGTACAGGGCACTACGCAGTGGTACAAAGGCCGTGCTGGCAGCACAAGAGGCAGTGTAAGGGAGAGAGTGAGTAGGAGCGTGGCCTCCTTAGAGTGAGCTGGAATGGAATGCCAGCTCCACCACTTACCGGAAGAATGACCTTGGGCAAGTTGCCGAGCCTCTGAGACTCAATTCCCTCATCTAAAATGGAGATGATAATTCCTCCCTCACAGGCTGTTTCAAGGTGGAAAGAGAGGAACCACTGGATTCAACTGCTTAAAAACTGAGGGTGGGGAGGAACTCTACCGAATTATCCTCATGATTTTTATTTTCATACCTCATTTTAAATGAAAAGCCAAAGTAACATTCACAGTTTCTAACCCCTTCCATCTTTATACGCTTTCTTCAATAAACACAGGCTCTGGCTTTTCTTCAAACTGTGATTCTTCAACAAACTTCTTTATCCATTAATACTACACCGTGTCCCAGAGTTGGTATAAATATTCAAAATCAAATTATGAAAATTAAATTGAAACAAAAGGAATCTGTAGAAATAAATATTTTAAATAAATTTCTTTTGTGTCAGACCTTAAATCTATTAAATAAAAAAAAGGTTTGGGAGATCTAATGCAATCAACCTTTTATCATTCTCCCACAGTACAATAATTAAGTAGGCCTCTTTACTCTTAGGGAACTTTGAGATAAGATCCTAACAAATAAAACTTTTCTACTATGTAAAACATGAGTTGAATAATTGATCCTGTCGTTATTTTTGGATAGAAATATCTTCTCTTGTAAAGTTGGCAGCAGTGCCATATTGAATTCTCTAACTGGCCTGTGAAACGTTCCTTTTCTACAGAGTGCCAAGTTAAAATGCCTTTTAAATTTAAAAAGAAAAAAACTTTAGCACTTCCCATCACTTCTTTGAAAACACCAGTTGATATCACATTATAATATATGTCCTAGAAATGGATGTAGCTTAGATATTCAGATATCAATTCATATTTTCCAATTAATTTTCATTACAGTTTCAGAAATATGTCTCACAGGAAAAAAAAATGGCCCCAACACATAATCCAAATCTCACTTAAGAATCCTAATATACACTTCAAAGCACATTCTTTGTCCGTGTGTGGTTGCTATGCATTTAATTTTCCACCACAAGCTGTAAAAAAGTTAAGTCAAATGGACAATCGTTCCACATGATCTGAGAACACTTATTTAAATACACAAATGGATTTAAATACACCAGAAATTCACGGCCCATTCCACTGATATTTTATAGCCCACAGGACGTTGACAATTAAACAACCATATTGTCTATGCCACTGCCGTTCCAGGTATTTACAATAAGTTATCAGGTTGAAAGTAAAAAAAGAAAAAAAAAATCATAGTTTAAATAAGATAAATTCTGCTCTTCACTGTGGGCAGTTCTCTAGAGGAATGGCCAGAATACAGGGTTTTTTGTCTCAGAGGAGCTACTGCAAACTCAGTAACTTGGGTCCAGCCACTTGACAACGTTGAACCTGTTTCCTCATCTGCAAAAATGGGACTAATGATACCCTCCTATCTACTTCACAGCATAAGGAGCAAATAAGATGTCAGTGAAATCACAGTGTAAACTCTAGATTGCAATAACATGTGTAACATATATTACTCTTGTGCCTTTAAGGGTGACAAACTTACAATAAAGACTTGACGACTAATGACCAAAAGGACGAGAGCAAAGAAGTTTTAACAGTTTAAGTCTTTATTTGGAGACTATGCTAAAGATGCAGGAGGGCTCTCAGAGGGAATTTTTATTCAGCTCTAGGAAGCTTGGGCAGACTAAACTTTTTTTAAGGGCAAAGGGGAACTCGCTGTGTTTACTACAAGACATCAGAAATGCAAATTAGAGCATAGTAATTTATTAATTGTACAGATGTGAAACTGCTTTAAATAAACATGCCCTAAATGAGATTGAACTGCAGAGGGGGTAAGGGGGTACCTGTCTTGACTGGTGTGTCAGAGCCAAAGAAGGATGCCTTCGTCTGGCCAGCTTCTAAAGGAGAGAGCTACTGCCATAGCTGCTTCTCAGGGGAAATATTTGTTCCCCCCAACTCTGACAACACTCAATAAAATGCATGACAGGTTTATTTTATGATCACAAAACTAGAATTTTTAGCACCTTTTAAAGAGGAAGTCTGAATAAGAAAGTTCCAAAAATAGGAGGAAAAATACAAACTACCTTGTTTTATTTATTTGTAAATAAATTCAGTCCTAATTGAAATAGTATACATGAGGGTGATCCATGACATATGCCAGCATTAGTGATGAGGGAAGAAGGTATAGGATGATAGCTTATAAAAAATAATTCTATCACAAACCCCATTTTCTTCATTGATAATGTGTCGATAGAAGTATGTTAATAATGACATTTAAGTAAACAGCTAAATATGATTTGGCAGTTGTGGTCACCAGAGCACCTCTGTGCAGGCAATACTGCCAAGGCTTAAAACCATGTCTGTGTATGAGGTAATCCCAGAATCGTTGGCTTTGCTTCAACCAGGGCAGGATTCATTTACAGGCCTCTGATCTTTACACTAATCCATTCCTGTACCTTGCAGAATCTTCTATATCTAGTACATAGTATAAAACAGAGCAATTTAACATAAATGAATCAGACACCTACTATACTGTTCTACGAACTGTGGGTACAAAGATAAGTAAAATCCAGATCTTACTGCTTAAGAGGGTCACAGTTTTTAAGATCTGAGGCTACCAAAGCCATTCCTCTGAGATGTTCTTACTAACACTATGACCCCCTCCCCACATTGGCTGTATTTTTCTACCTACTGATAGCCAGTCTATCTCCATATACTGTCCTGCTCTAGGGGACCTCCTGGAATTTTCCTTTTCATGCCCATCTACGGCCTCTAGCAGATACCTCATGCTGAGCTACACACTGTCCACCCCCTTAACTCAGTCAACTAATATTTTTTGAGTCCCTACACTTTTATAGGTATGGGAGATACAGCAACAAACAAAAATTATCTCTATTCTTATCAGATCCCTCATGCTGAGCTAGACTCTGTCTTCATCCCTACAAATTAGCCTAATTCTGCCTATTCATTCAACAGTATCCACTGCACTCCTACCATGATCTAGGTGCTGAGGATACGGCAGTAAGCAAAACAAAGTCTTTGAGCTCATGGAATTTATGGAAATTTGGTGTGACACTGCCCAATTTTGACCTATGGTCTCCAAAATGGGGTTCCTGAGCCCCAAAACATGAATAAGACTTAGCCCACTGGAGTAGGTAAGAAGGAAATAATATAATTTTTCTTTACATTCAATTTATTTTTTATTTCTAAGCATTTATATTTTATTACATTAAATAATATATTAATAGCCCAGTATACGTAAGTTATAAATAAATGTACAGATATTGAAGATATATGCTCCAATTCTTTTACTGAAGGGAATAGCACTTAAAAAGTCTGGAGACCATTGGCTTGGATGATGACACAACTGCAGGGAACTGTTTGGCCAAGATAGGGTTAGCCTGGGCTTTCCAATAGCCTGGTTCATTTTTCTCTGGTAGACCCAAGTAAGCATTTTGGCAAGGATGCCTAAACATTAAGCTAAACAACCAAAGTTCACGTCCATCCCAATTTCTCTCCCTAATTATCTCCTAACAACAATATACTCATCATCCCTGTGTCCCATGGATATTATAGCATCTTTATTTTCTATTCCACATTTGGTATGTGTATGTCATTACGATGCTAGAAACAACCTGAAGCCAAAGCTATTACCATTTTATTCTGCAAGCCCCAGAATTCCTAATCCAGCTTTACACATAATGGGTAGTCAATAAACACATGCTATATGAAATAAAGACAACTGAATATATGGAACCCAGAACTACCAAACAGATATGATAGAGGCCAGTCATTTGCTTTACCAAAGATTGCTCTCCTTTATAATGATCAGTACTGCATCCCTTTAAGCAGCTCTCCTCTGTGTAACTTTACAAATCACTGATTACTATTAGGACCTGGCAATGGTAAAGCTTCAAGTAACCACTGCTAATTGAAGATCAATTATAAATACATATGAAATGTTCTGAAATTATAGTTTGTCAATAAGAATACGTAGTTAATTTTGAAAAACTAAATAAGTCAAAACTTTTCAGGAAAATACCTTTAACGATGAAAAGTACCAATCACCCTAATACTTAAGACCTATATATTAGACTTCATGATCATCTAGCTGTATTTGAAATATATGTCAGGAATGATATATATTGTTACCTTAAAAAATATTAAAGAAATAAAATCCACCACTGATTCATGATCACAGTTCCTTATATAGTAAACTCACCACTATGTGTGTGAGACCAGATCCTCAGATGTATAACTCTACGCCCATTCCTCAAGACCCACTCCCAAGACCTTTCAAGCTACAGAAGGCTTTTGTATGGATTTAAATTTATGCAGAGGCTGTATGTAGAAAATTATTAAAACTTTTTAAAACCCTGGGCCTTACAACAAATCTGAACATGTTGTCTGGGACAACTAAGAATGTATAGCACCAAATGAGACAAGAATGCATATCCATATACAAAATTTATTTTAAAAATTCATTATTACCATGAGGACTAGTAAATAAGATCCAAATAACTGTACTTCCATGATGCCAAACAGCCCCATGACAGAGAATGGAAGAAAGACTAACAAACCATTCTGTGTGTCTCCGTTCCTCTTTGCTTCTTTAATGTAAACATTAGGGTCATTATCAATGTTGTGAGCTTATGAAGAAATATTTTCCCAGATCAGTTTCTTCCTTATGATTTCACTTAGAATGTATTTGCTTGTTATTAAAGCACCCAGGGTTGGCATCTGGAACACTGAGCAGTTTAGAAACAAAGTTTTAATCTAAACTGTGTTGATGTCCAGAAATGACCAGTCAAAAGGGAGCCATAAATAAAACTGGGTGAAAATGCATACATTCTGAGGTGTAATAAACATAAAAGTCATGATTTTAAAATGCGATACTGAAGGTCTGATCAAGTCAAAGGGAAATCCAAAGACCAGAACCCAGATTACTAAACATAAAAGAGAAAGAGGACCAAACTCATGTGTGCCCTCCAGGTTATGGCTTACTAAGCCACAAGAGAAACTACAGCTGTAAATACAGGTTGAAAACATCCTGGAAAACCTGAAAATTGCTTGATGGAAGCATTGGGCATAATTTTTAATCTATAATCTCTCATAGATAGAAAAGTACATTTTTACCTCTTTAGAATCTCTCGTGTGTTTAATAACTGGGCTTGAGATCTTATTAATATATATATTTCTAACTAGTATAATTTATCTAAGTAAGAATAAGTGTTAGCTACAGTAGTTTATAATATTTTTATTGGAATGTGAATACAGTTCAAACTTATTCTGTTCACTATACTTTTAACATGACTTGGTATACGGTACGTGGAATCCTCAAACCCCTCCCTTTACTTCAAAAGTGTTGTCATTACAGATTGTGACATTAATAGCAATAAATAAAAAAGTAAAAATAAATAAAAACAAAGTCCAAAACTCTTGAATGAAACATAACAACATAAATTGACAACTTCATCCAAAAAAAAAAAAATTCACTGGCTTTTGAAATAGACTAAAAGCAAAAAGAATGTACTAATAAGTAAATAAAAGCCAAATCAGGGTTAAAAGTCTAATTTTTAAAATCCACTCCAGTGCTTGGGCCAAACTAGTTTACAACCCTAATGACAATTAGGACAAATACGGTGCCACAGGAAGAAACCCCTGCTGTATTTCAATGTCAGCTCCTACGTTGGAATTAGCCAGTTTTTTAGTGGTTTTTAGTCAGTATTATTTTAGGCCATATCTGTTAGAACAATTAGCACAGAATAATTTATATTATGTATATTTACATCTACTGGACTTTTCCAGCCAGTAGAAGACACTTACTTTGAGGATAAGGGTTGTTCTATACTCATCTTTTATATCCTCAAAGTTTAAATCAGCATCAGTACACTGTAAGTACCTAATCCATGACCAGTGAATTAAATCAGTAGTAGTTTTTGCTACCTGAATCTCACCTACACTTGACCAAATTATTTAACATGCAAAATGGTCTTTGAACACAATCCAAGAAAGCAAGTCAAAAGAAAAGTGTCAGACGCCATAAAACGTACTCAGTTTACCAGCCTACCTGAATGAGAATGGTATAGAAGTGGTTTATTGTGGGGGGATGAAAGACAAGAAATGGAGAGCCTGACACACCCCGGGCAAAGCATCATGCAGCTAGAACCATGCAAGAGCACTCTTCATAAGATTATCATCCGCAAAAGCTGCTTTGCCAAAATAGAAAAATATCCTACTTCTATGTTTCATGGATCAGGGGAAAAGAAAAGCCATTTAAAACGAACAAACTTTTTATCTTCTATATCTGAATTAGGCTCTGACCTTGCTGAATTTGCAAAGCAAAGAGAACTTAATTTCAGATGAATAGGGCTCTTAGTAAAAAAAAAGCAATGTGTTACTTTGTATTTTTTTAAATGATTTGCTACTTGTATAGAAATGTGTAATTTATAAAATCTTTTCTACTTACTATAGCAGAAATAAGTTTCTTAGGTAAAATAAATCAAAAGTACCCATAGACCACTTTGAAAACTGGTAACTTTTGATTAACCCTCTAATCCACGTTTGCTCATTAAGACACTCTGAAATGAAGTCTGTGAATCTGCTTATTAATTTTTTCCACAAATACTGAATTTCTTTTCAAAGCAAATGCCAGAAAACTATTTTATAACACTATCCATGTTAAACTGTTAAATTCCTTTTGTAAAATATATTCAGATTAAGTACTTAAAAGTACCAGAGTAAAAACATATAGAATATTCAGTGAGAAAAACTCCTCATGATGAATGATGATTGCTACTGACATACCAGAGGAATTAATAAGTAGTGAAACCAGTAACTGCTATTAGACACTTCTGTACTAGATATACCAAACAGAAAGAAAGTTCACTAAATATCAATTTATAAACTAAGTTTGAAGCCAGTTTTGTCTTTGACTGTGACCTCACAGATGAAAACTGACAGCTGGCCCCAACTCAGAGACTTTCTCATCTACCTCTCTTAAGACTGATAGAGAACAGTGTTCCAAGCCCTATCACTTCAAAATGAAGACGATTTCTCTTTTGGGAGAAAGAAAAATTGGAGGGAATTCTTGGCTAAAAGTTGCCTCAAAACTTTCATTTCTAACCTTTTGGAATGTGGTCCTCAAGGCAGGTAAATACAAAACAAGCCCAGGAGACAGTGGCACTACAGACAGGCATTCTAAGCCTGGCACAGCCACTTGCTAGCTGTGTGACCTCAGACAAACTACTTAACCTAAGACTTAGTTTCCTCCTCATTAAAACAGGGTCACCTCTCATCAGAAATTTGTTGTGAAAAATAAACAAAGTAGTAAAAATAAAACTTGTATTGATACTTCACAAGGCAGCCCTCAGTCCAAATATCTTTCTCCCAAGGGGTACAGCTCAGCGGCAGAGCATGACTGCAAATTATCTTTCTCCCTTCCTCCCAAAGAGAAATACTATTTGGGCAACTCTTCTAAAAACTGCTTTCAATTTTCCCTTAAATATAATTGAAACCATAAAAACAACAGGTGCCTTTACTTCACAGAGCCCTGCGAAAGGCTCCACATGATCCCTTCCTAACTGACACATACATAGAGACTGTGTAAGTCTCCAATTCATATATCAACAACTTCATGATAATACGTAGGGATGAATACTAAAAGGACTCAAAAACTACAAACAAATCTTTAAAATCAAATAATGGTAAATTAAAAAAAAGTTCAACCCCACATCCCATTCTCAGACATTTCTAGGCAGTATCCCAGATGCACATTAGTGAATACAATAATCAGCTGAGAGAAACAGGACAGAGATAAAGGGGGAGGGGAGGGAGGAGAGGGAAGGAAGAATGGGAGAGAATGAAAAAAATGGTAACTTCAGTAACTCAAAATATAATCAGAGTTTGACAGCTGGGTGTAGAGAATTATTTTCTCATTTTGTTACATGCTCCACCACATTCCCTTTGCAGTCAATGAGAACTCTACCCCTGGGTGGTTTTGAGAGGTGCACCAAAAGCTGGAAAACAAGTCAGCATTCTTTATTATTAAAAGAATCAGCACTGCTAATAAGACTCCCTTTGAATTACTCAATCTGTAGCTTTCCTACACCAAAGGATGTAGTCAAATCAACAAATAATAAAAGACAGAAAACTTTCTTTAGCCATTAACAGTTTTAATCTACCAAATGAAGACTAATTTAAGTCTTACCATAACAATAGTTCAGATACAGCTATTACTTTATTCCTAGGGTGTCATATAGACTCTTCCTCACATCATACTTTTCAATTTTTATAGTGGTTTTTATAGGAAATTAGAAGTACAGATGAAAGATCTTGACTCAGCATTTCACAGTTAATTATTGAAAATAAAGATACCTAGAACCTCTACAAAATACAACCCAGAAACATTCTCACCTGAGAGGAGACCAAATTTGCAGAAAACATTTTCTATTTTTACTTTTCTGATAGAAGGAAAGAAACATGCAAGCAGCAAAGTAATAAAGGAAATACAACCGCTTCATGAAACTTCTCCTAAGAGTAAAACATAATGAAAGTAACCTAAATTTTGTTCACCATTATGAGAAATGTTCAACATGGTACAAATTTCAAACGTTACTGCTATCAGTGTGTTTGTGTTTGCTTAACAAAACTAAAAATTACAACAACCAAAAAAGAATCACAATGTCAAAATGGATAGACGAGGTTCAACTAGTGTGTGTATGTGTGTTTAAGCTTTCCTTATCAAAATTAGCAAAAGGATTTTCATTGAGTTAAATGGGAATACCAGATAATTTCACGCTGTGGACTAAGGAAGTTAATACAATAGGATCACAATCCCTTATACGAAACCCTTAGGTCCAATGCTTCAGATTTTTGTGGGCTTTAAAAAGCTCAGATGGAGCATATAGTATATTTTATGTAACATTCCTAGTCCAATCTAGGCTAGGGCCTCATAATCAACCATACTACTTACTACTTCTACAGCAAAATATGTGAATATTCTAAGTGGGCTTTAAAAACTATGTTAAACAGGTTCATGACACTCTGGGTCAGGATTTACCACCAAGTGAGTTTTGATGTCAAACTTTTGGAGGAACAAAAACTTTTTAGTTTTTCAGAGATTTTTTTAGATAGAGGATTGTGAATGTATATCCAGTACCACTACAGATCAAGATACAAAGACTGTTTATTTATTTATTAGAGATGAAAAAGTATGGCAAATTAAAATTTAGCCAAGTAGGAAGATGTTCCTGGAAAATCTATCCTTACAAGTTAGGAAATACAGGGAATTCCCTGGTGGTCCAGTGGTTAGGACTCCACGCTCTCACTGCCAAGGGCCTGGGGTCAATCTCTGGCTGAGGAACTAAGATCCTGCAAACCGCACAGTGTGGCCAAAAAAAATTAATTAACTACTTAATTTTTTTTTAAAGTTATAAAAAACAAAGTTTTTTAATTTATTCAAATAAAGTAAATGAACACTGAGACTACTTAAAAATGTCTATGTTAGAAGCAGTGAGTATTCAAGTTTGAGAACCCTGGTACTTGCAGTCTTTTGCACTTCCTTTGCACTTAACCACAGGTTGCATTTCCCCTGGCTTTTGATTTTCACATTGTTCAAGACTGCAGGGATTTGGAGTATTTCCCATTCACCTTCTCCTTAGTATGTCCCACTTTTTTATTTAAGTGCCGTTTTGCACGATGTAATTTGTTACGCACTTCGGATATAATGCTTCTCAATCTTCATGCCTTGACACAAAGGTAAGTTTTAATTGGTTGTGAGGAGTGCCCCCAAGTAATTAGTTATGAAAAGTTAAGGTACCACAGTTTATAAAGGATTTTACATGTGTATATATGGGTGTATTTAAGGTTTTCATCATAATAACATCACTCTTGCTTGTACTGATATACTTTCTTGATAGGGAAAG
>NW_006776646.1:1898515-1968238 GCF_000442215.2 Lipotes vexillifer
GGAAAGAAGTGGCTTTATCACACTGTGAATTACCTATAAAACTGACTGCATGGGACTTCCCTGGTGGTCCAGTGGTAAAGAATCCGCCTTCCAAGGCAGGGGATGCGGGTTCAATCCCTGGTCAGGGAACTAAGATCCCACATGACGCGGCGCAATTAAGCCCAAGTGCCGCAACTACTGAACTAGCACGCCTCAACTAGAGAGCCTGCATGCCGCAAATTACAGAGCCCACACGCCCTGGAGCCTGCAAGCCACAACTAGAGAAGAGAAAACCTGCAAGCCACAACTAGAGAGAAGCTCGCGCGCCTCAACAAAAGATCCCTCATGCCTCAGCGAAGATCCCGACTACCACAACTAAGACCCGAGGCAGCCAAAAATAAAATTAAATAAATAAATAAATAATAAATCTTAAAAAAAAAAAAAACTGCATAATTTACCTATGTCTATAACCAGGGAACTCATAGTGTCCCATGCGTAAACATTAGTCGCACGTGTCTTGGTAGAAAAGAGAATTGATGCTCTAAGACATTCCAAGATGTATCAAAGTCATCAGAGGGAATGTCCAGTGCTGTCAACTAACCACTCTGAACTGTGTACTGCTCTGTGCTACGTCTTTTTAAAGAGGTGGGAGAATCATTGCCCCAACTTGAAGGAGCACTGTACTTAAATGTGGCATGCCTCAGTTGTTTTTTTCTTTTTTTCCTCCTGGTTATTCTTATTATTTCCTTCAGTAACAACTTGTTTGTCCAGCACCTCACATCCAGTTAAAAATGCACCAGTGATTCATGATATCAGAGTTGAAAATTACTTTGGAGGAAACAAAAATTAAAAGGCACAGCCTTGTGAAATTTCAAACTTAGTGGGAGTTGGGGTGAGATGAGATGTATTGAATAACTATAAATCATATACTATTGAGCGCTGACTGTGGAAAAGGGTCATTACAGACATTATTGTCTTAAGTAATTCTCATTCTGCTGCATGGTAAATATTAAGATGCCCTTTTGCACATATGATAATGGAAGTTCATTCTGAAGTGACATGCCCAAAGTCCCTCAGCTTATAAGCTAGAGAGGCAGCAAGAGTGAAACCCAGGGCTCTTTGGCTGCAAAGCCTCTGCTCTCTGTACTATACCTGCTACTATGGGACATCTACAGAGTGCGATGAGGGCCCTCTGAGTATTGTAAACATGCTGACTGAAATACAGCCATAGAATCTTGAGACTTTGGAAGGGACCTCAGCAGTAAATGAACTCTAAGCCCACATTCAAGTATGTGACTCCATTCAATATTTTTCAATCTTTAGCCATCAATCCCTAATACCAGAGTTCCTCAAAATATGTCAGAGGACTTCACACCTGCTTCACAATCACTGCAGTACCATTAAAATGCATATTCCTGGGCCCTATCCCAGACACACTGAATCAGAATATGAGGATGGGGCCTGGGAAATTCCATATTTTGCAAGCAAAACTGGTGTTTTTTAAATTGTAAGTCATAAAACAAATTTAGTGAATGACACCCTGTATTTTTTTTTAATAAAATTGTTTGGAACAGATTAGATTTATAAAGATTAGATAGGAACAGAAAACATCAGAGCACTGCTCTTAGTACTGTTTCAGGAAACTTTCGTTCCACGTTTTTTTATGTGGATTGGAATATAAAAGGTATTTCTTACCATAGATCTCAAAAACATTTGAGAAATACAGCTGCTTTAAACAACTTTTATCCTCATTCTTATTTGTCCTTTGAAATAAGTTATCAACCTTTTTTAAAATTATTCCCTTTACAAAATATCCAAACTTCTATGTCCTTTTCAGGATGGATCTCAGTCATTCCAATCCAGGATTTTCTGTTTTATTCCCTGATCTTTTCACCCAAGGGCTATATTTAACTATTGGTTTAATTATTTAATCAATATTTTACAATATTTTTCACTTTTCTAAGATTTCATAAAATCCAATTCATTCTTAATCATTTTTACTTTGTATTTTACCCAACCTCCTCACTATCTGAAGATATTTTACTATCTAGATCCTGGAACTGACTCACATATATTAACTTATTAAGTTTATGTTTTGGAAGGTGTGTCAATGCTTCATGGTCTATATTTAATCCTTTAAGTCTTTCATTCCCTTAGTCTTTCATTTTCTATTTATATATACTATTAGATAGAATTCTTTACTGGCTTGTCTTCTTTTGAATTTCCGTTGTGTAACTGGTACTTATTTCAATTTTCACTTTATCTTTTTCTTTGAAAGAAAAAAAAAAGGAAAGAAAACAATCCCCATTAAGACATGAGGATTTTCTGGGTATATCTTTACAGTTATAAAACGATGTCCTGGCATTTTAAGAAACTATAATTGCCTTCTAAGGGATAATATGAACACATATGAATGTTGAGTGAAGCTGAACTCAAAAAGTGCTTTCCTCAGGTATGACTTAAAATACAGAAATCTCAACAATTCAACACAGTATGTGATGACTGCCCCTGAGGCAGTACAAACCCACTGATGGAATTACAGTCACAGAATCTTCAAGCTGGAAGAATGTCCATTCAGTCATTAGCCTTAGTCCTTACCACCTTTGGAGCAGTGTTTCTCAAAGGGTAGCTGAGGACCTCCTGCACTCAATTTACTTGGGGCACATGATAAAAATGAAGCAGTGGGACTTCCCTGGTGGTGCAGTGGTTAAGAATCCGCCTGCCAATGCAGGAAACATGGGTTTGAGCCCTGGTCCGGGAAGATCCCACATGCTGCAGAGCAACTAAGCCCGCACGCCACAACTACTTGAGCCTGTGCTCTAGAGCTCGAGAGCCACAACTACTGAGCCTGTGCTCTAGAGCTCGAGAGCCACAACTACTGAAGCCCATGCACCTAGAGCCCCCGCTCCGCAACAAGAGAAGACAGGGCAATGAGAAGCCCATGCATCGCAACAAAGAGCAGCCCCTGCTCGCCGCAACTAGAGAAAGCCCGCATGCGAAGACCCACCGCAGCCAAAAATTAAATAAAATAATTAATTTTTTTAAAAGTGAGGCAGTGAAATTTCAATGTTTTTATAATTTGGGTTTGTTTTCATTTCATAGTGAGAGGAAGGAAGCTGACTAAAAATACAGGAGAGATACCACTCAGACCTATTTTAAAAGGTGCCCTTGGCGGTGAAATGTTGAAAAACAAGGTGGATTTCAAACTACGAGTTCAAGAAAAGTGTCTTCTTCTTAAGATAAATACTTGCTTAAGTTTAAATTTTAAAATATAGGTATGCCACACTGGTGGTGATGCAATATGCCAAAATTAACTGCCTATATTTAGTAATTCAGAACATTTAAAAACACAATCTTAAACATTTGTGCACTCTTGCGAGAGACTAATAATTTCAGGGATTTCTGTTAGTACAGCAAAAACAGGCACATCTATAATGAGGCTATTTTCAAAAAGTTCTTTTAATAGGGTTGAACTGTGAAGTCTTTATTACTTCTATTAAAGATTTCTAATATTAAAGTAATTGATATTCATGGTAAGATCCCATTAAAACTATAGCCCTTGTTTTACCCATGCTCTTTATGAAATGTAGGAAAACGTAAACATTAAGTATATTGGCTGATGATTAATAATTAGAAATTATGTTTGTAATTTTACTGAAAAATATGGCTGTACAAATACTTTAGCTGCTGAATTAGATTTTCATAAGTTGTGCCACATTTTAAGGCTGTTGTTCCTTCTTTAACTATATACAAAAAACATTATCAATTACAGAGTTACTTACAGCACAAGCAAATCATAAATATATGTTCATCCTAGTTTTCACTCAAAGCTTGTTATAAATTCAATGTGTAAACAAATCTGTTCCAATGGATGAAGTATAAAGATCAGGTCTGTAAGGTCAAAGACAGTATACACTTTTCAAGTTGTATAGCAGAGCTATATATACATTAAAAGCAGAGCTACCTCACAAACTCCTAAACCTGGAACATTGTTTTACAAATTTGGATATAAAGATCAAGGTGGATATAAAAAAAAGAAAGGTGCCAAAATTTCAAAATTTGTTAGTATCTTAGTCCCTAGGGGAAGATTCTACCTAAAACCGCCACAGTACCTCCAAAGACGTACCACTAAGAAACAACATAGATGAACCCCCTTTTCAATAGCTAGCTTTAAATGTGAAATGCAAATTAAGACTTCAGCTTCAGAACTTAATAGAGATATGCAGAATAATAAAATGAGAAGTTTGAAAACTCTTGGCAATGTAGAAGCAAAACCTTTATCTAAAATCTTATTTTGAAAATTAAGCCTCGGGCTTCCCAGGTGGCGCAGTGGTTGGGAGTCCGCCTGCTGATGCGGGGGACACGGGTTCGTGCCCCGGTCCGGGAAGATTCCACATGCCGCGGAGCGGCTGGGCCCGTGAGCCATGGCTTCTGGGCCTGCGCGTCCGGAGCCTGTGCTCCTCAACGGGAGAGGCCACAACAGTGAGAGGCCTACATACAGCAAAAAAAAAAAAAAACAAAAAAAAAAAAAAAAAGAAAACTAAGCCTCAAATCCAGTAAATACATTTTAGATGCAAATAACTTGTAACTCATTGTCGGCGTGACTTTTAAAATCACTACTTCAAATTTTATACTAAAAAAACTACTCTGACTTCAAAGACCAAGACTTTTCTTGAAAACATTGTTTTAATGAAGCAGTTATTTGATATCTCAAAGAAATGCAAGAGCTCATCAGATCGCTTTTATGCTGGAAATTATCTATTCCCATTTTACATTTTGAATTGGTCAAATATATTTCTACGGCAAAAGAACTAGCATTAAAAGTTTGCTCCAGTGAACAAAATAATGTGCCTCACATGTATAAATGTGGTGTTCTTCAGTAATCAGGAATGCATTTTGAATACTCTTGCCATATGTTCAAAAATGAAAAACTTCTCTTGCAAAGAAGCTTTAAAAAAAAAAAAAACAAAGACGCTGAAATCCACATATTTTGGTGTGTACTAAATTCATCTTACAGACCCATCTCATTCTGACCACTCCAATTGGCCTGTTATGCATGTGACATATTAGGAGGCTCTTCTATCTGAAACAACACGATATTTTACATTCCATGAAAAAATGCTGGACACAGAACTTCTATTATATATCATCTAAGGTTCTCAACAATGTCAAAGTACATTTTGCTACCATACAGAAACTACCAGAAAGGCCTGGTCTTCAAAACTCAATTCTTCTCAATGCTAAGACAATCTTTTAGTAACATACACAATATGCCAGCAAGCCAGGAAACAAAATAAGGTCCCTTTTCTTTTTCTTTTATGGAAAACTGAATTCAAGTCCATTTTCATTCACAAAATACAGCCTGTCTTCATTATGGTAATATTACAAAGCACCAAAGCTGATTTACACAATTTCTTACAACCAGTTTTCTTAACGTATCAGCAACTTAGAGTACCTGAGGCGTTTCTGACAATGGAGGGGCAAAATTACACACTGGTTTTCTGCAGTTTGGGCTCACCATGCGGCTTTCAAATGTTAAACCCTCAGTTTTCACCCAGAGGGTTACTTCTCACAACCACACTTTTTAGGCACTTACTGTCCCACATGTTATTTCACCAACTTTTCCATTTGGGAGGCATACATCTGAAAAAGGCACTTAGTGTCAGATTTCAAAGTTGCTAGTTATTATATATACAGACTGTTAAAATGCACTCAATTTCTCCAAATATATAAATTTTGACAAAAATTACTATCAATTAGGACAGTTATTTGCCTTTTGAATCAAGCTGGTACACTAAATGCTAGATTTACTATATTGCCCAGTCCACCCTTCCCCCACTAAAAAGGTAACTGTCAACAAACAGCACAAGTTCCCTAAGAAAAGAGAGCCCAGGAAAGAGTAAGCAAATGTCAGTCACTGTAATTTAGAGAGGTCTTCTGAGCAATGATTCCTTGGGTTTTTAGTAATTCTCTCTACTCACAAGCTACAATCTTTCTACAATATTATCTAGCATTAAATTTCCTAGGCCTTCAACTCTATGTAAAATTTTATTATCAATTAAAAAAGATAAGTTTTCAAATGACACTTGCAGGAAAATGCAAAATGCACATTTCAACTATCTTAAAATAATAATAACCATAGCTGAATTGTAAATACTAGAAATCATAAATTGACTTCTGCTATGGGAAACTCAGCAAGACAAGTTTCTGGGATGCTGCAAACACAATAAGGCATCTTCTTATGTGTACAGTAAGAACCCTTATGTCATTACTAATACCATCCAGCTTCCCTGTATGAAGAGTTTGCATACTTACCCAGGAAGGCAAATGGAAAGTACACAGGGAGGAAGATGAACTGCAGCAAAGCCTTTGTCATATGATAGTGACCTATAAAGTATCAAATAAAGGTACATCATCAGTGTAGTAGAGCTTTACAACTGAGTCCCAACTCCTGCAACATCTGTGAAGGAAGGACCCCGAAACCCAGAAGTCCAGCTCCCCACCAACCCCTCCTTCTTACCATCCCCACCTCTACGCTCGAACTGTGGGGCAATAAAGGCAAAGAAGCTCCCTGTATTCAAAGGGCAGAGGCTGAGGGGAGGGTAGCCCAGCTGGCATTCTAGGGTGTCTCCAGCACACTTGCCCCCTACTCCCGGTATGTACAAGGCAGCTGATCCATCCTGCAAACCCCAAAACCCACATCGTGAGCATTCATCAACTTGCACAAGTGATCGCCGCCCCCAGGACAAATGCACCAGGAACCAAATCATGGCAATGGATAGGCAGTCCGAGCCTCCCCGTGCCCAGGAGCCGGCAGGAGGTAGCAGGGCGACGGCAGCAAATCCAGCAGATCCAGGTAGCGCAGCCCTCAGCCCTGCAGACCTGGGCGGCCACAAATGTCGCCCCAACGCCCGGCCCCGGTCACAATCCCGAGATTGGAGATCGGAACCGAGCGGGGAAACACATTCACCAGAGCCCCCGGCGTCAAGTGCAGGGCCACCAGGTCTTCGAGGTCGGGGTGGGGGGAGCTGGAAAACGGAGAGGGAGGAAGGCAGCGAGGGATCCCACCCCGGCTTTGTTGCTGGTCACCATCAAGTTTGCATCTTAGTACAAAATGTCGATCTTTAAGGCTGACAAGACAGAGGCAGAGGGAGAAAGAGAAAGGGAATAGAGTCCATCTTGCTTTGGGGAAGAGGGGGAAGAAAAAAAAATGAAGTGCAAAGCCCACACTCCGGGCGTAAAAGTCTGCTAAACACCGTTCCATAACGGAGGAGCAACGAGTGGGGTGTCCCCGTCCCCGCGCCCGCTCGAACTGGCGGCGGTCTGGACAGAAAACACCTCCTCCCTCTCCTCCTCTTCCTCCCCCCCTCCTCCTCCCTCTCCTCCTCCTCCCGCGGGCCCCGGCGAAGATCCCGCCGCCACCGCCGCTGCCTCCGCTGCCCCCCGGGGGGGGCACAGCCGCTCCGCCCGGCGCTGCCATTCCGGGCTTGGACCGCGCGGCGCGCGTGGGGCCGGGAGAGGGGTGGCCGCGCGGAGACGTCCGCGCCGGGGACCCCCTGCGCCCCCTCGCCGCGGGCTGGCTACAAAAGTCGCGCGAGCCGAGGTGGCGGCGGCGCGCAGAAGAGGCGCGCGTGGGGGCCCCACGTCGCGAGTGGGCAACCCCAGGGGATGGCGAAGAACGCCCCTCCCCGCGCGGGGAAAGTACCCCGGTCCCCGGCAGCCCGGCGTCCGCGGCCGGGAGAGGAGAACTGGACGTGTCATTAGCAGGACAGGCAATGGTTTCAAAGCCCCAGGCCAATGACCATCAGCAGAGGCAGAGCTCGCTCCGTCCCCATCCCCCATCACCTCCACCCACCTTCCCCTTCGTACCCCCCCACCTCCACCCCACCTCGCGAAACTTTTCGGCGAGATCCACCTGGACTAATCTGTCCTCAAACAGTTAAAATATTGACTGGACCCTACACACCAGGAGGGAAGGGGAATGCACGCTTTATTTTCCTTTCTACCGAAAGGAAAGCAAAAAATAGCTTCTCTCTCCGTCTCTCCCTCTCCCCCCCACCCCTGTCGTACATGTTGTGTCTTAGCTTTTTGCATCGTTTCGTTTTACCTTCCTCATTTAGCTGAAATGATCGCGGATTATTTCACACATAAACGTGTTCCAGATTCCTGGATTCAGGGTCCTTGTAAATTACAGGACTCGGGTTTGGTCTCAGTTACGTTAAGTTTCATACAATACCAAAAAATAAAAAAAATAATAATAATAAATTGCTGAGGGTGAGCGAGCGAGACGAGGTGGAGGAGGAAAAGAAACCTCGAGTCTGATTTCTGTAATTTACTAGCGACCCGGATCGCAGCAAATAACAGGGTAACACGAGTGTGGCTTAAGAGGGCTGGGGAGCTCTTTCTAGAGGCATCGACCCCATCCCCGGATAAAGGATCTGCAAGTTTTCTGTCATCGCGACCATGCAATGCCATCACTTACCTTCAGAAATAAGACTTTAAACAGCCAAGGCCTTCCTCCTCCCCTCCACCACCAACCCCCCCCCCCCCCCCCCAGCCACTCCCACCCGTCCTTGGACCCCTGCCCCACAGCCCGGCCCGCTTCGGGGAAGTCTTCCCACCCCCCCCCCCCCGCCAGCTTCGCTCTCTCCACCTTAAACTTATTGACACAACATAATCCCACATTCAAGCAAAATCCTGACACAGCCTCCTTCCTCCTCTTCCCCCTCCTCTCTTCCCTCCCGTTCTCTCGTTCGCTCTCCCTCTCGTCCTCTCCGGTTTTCTCTCGCTCTCTCTCTTGCCCTCACCCCCCGCCCCCGCCGGCTTTCCCTCCCTCTTCTCTCTCCCCTTCTCCCTCGCCCTCTTCCCCCTCTCCCCCTATTCTTCCTCCTAGCCACTCTGGCACTAAAACAGCACTTTCTCTACTCGCCGCGCATTTGGTTAGGGGTGGGGGGGTGAGAGGGCACCGATCTCCGGGGCCGGAACACCCAAATCCCAACTCTCCAGATGAACGAGCAACTGGGCTGCTGTTCCCGGTCACCGACGCAGACGAAACGTTCGATAAATCCACTGAGGGCTGGCTCCTTGTACCTTCCTCCCCTGCCCCGACTCCCCAGGCCCCACCTCCCCGGCAGCCGAGCCCAGGCTGGGCTCCACGTACTTTCGCCGAGATGAAGTTTGGGGCTCCCCAGGCGGCCAAGAGCCGCCCGCCGGCGTGAGGGCTCTGTTGTTGTTTTCCTCAGGCTGCTCCTGCCCGCGCCGCGGCTCCCGTGCCCCTCTCGGGCGGCGCTGCCTGTGTGCCGAGAGGTGCTGGTTGCAAACGCAGCCTGGCACCGGCTGGCCTACTACTCCCCAGCCCGGCCCCCAGCCTCCCGCCCGCAGGGCACTGCCTTCGCGCCCCCCGCTCGCCGCCGGCGCGGCCGCGGCGACCCTCGCCCCCGACCTCTCCCGACCCAAAGTTTTGGCGGAGGGGTAAAGTGCCCGGGGAGCTGGCCGGCTGGCGGCGGCTCCGGACGCGCGGGGTTCCCTCCGTCTTCCTCAAGTCCAGCCTACCGGCTGCCGCCACAGCCGCCGCCGCCGCTGCTCCTGCCGCGGAGTCCTTGGGGCTGCAGCCCGGCGGCTCGCAAGTGAGTAGGAAAACAGAAAGTGCGGGGAGAGCGCCCGGGAAGGGCTGGGGATGGGGGGGGCGCTTACCTCGCGGGCTCGCCGGGCGCGAGGGCGTGTATGTGGCTCGCCCTCAGCGGCCAGTCAGGGGTTCTCTATGGGAAAGTGGAGAGAGAGGAGCTCGCGGAGCCGCTCTGCCTCCGCTTCACTGTACACTGCTCCACATACAGTACATGCAGCCAGGAGAGACTGAAAACACTCATTTTATATAAGGCAGCCTGCCATTGGCCCGCTCCGTGATGGACAGGCCGCGCGGCCAAACAGAAGGCCCGTTACACCCAAACACACGCACACATACACACATTTTACAGAGACACACAAAGATCATCACATTTTCTATTTTCTAATGTTCGGGACCTGTAGACAGTAGGAGAGGACAGGTAGAGAGGCCCAGCAGAGTGGGTTGCGAGCGAAAAACCCTGTCTGCACCGAGTTTCAAGGCTTGAAACTGGTGTCCTTTTGACTTGGGAGGGTTATAGTAATAAACTACAACTCCACTGGATATGGAAGTGAGGGTTTTTTTTTTTTCTTTTTTTTTTAATCGTTGCCTTGTGGTGCCCCATGGAAGAGGCGTGCATTGTGTTATGATTTTACAGCCTGACCTGGCTAACAAGTGGCCAGGAAAGGCTTTTATCAACTTGGATTTCTTTTGTCAATGGGTTAACTATCACATAGGCCAAAACAGTGCAAGATAAGTTTATTAGGACTGTAAGCACTGAGGTTGTTAGTGCTTCATTCGTAGGTAAATTGAGAAAAATCAACACAACAATACACAGAAACAAAGATAAACATTTTGCTGAAATAGCCACTCTACTTTTAGCTGGTCAGAGGACTGCAGATCACCTGTGTGGGCATACAAACAGTGCTGTAGAGTAAGTCATGGAAGATCGGCTATTGCCCCTTTTCCTTAAAAATAGGCCTTTTGAATCAATATATGCAAGATTTATATTTTGCATTTTATATATATATTTACTTTCCATATTTCACATCATATGTGAACATCACATGTTGGTTGACTTTGGGAGATGGAGAACCCAAGGGCTCTTCTTTCTAATTTTTTTTTCTGTGATGCATCTTTGACAGATTATATTTGACAGTCCTATATAAACAAGTCAACAGGTTGCTGGGAAAAAAACATAGCTGGAAACTAAGAGGAACAAATTCTAGACCCAACTCTTAAACTTGTTAAACAATCTTGAGCAACTACTTCAGCCTCTTTAATGCCCAGATTTGGTTTGGGGTTTTGTTTTCACTTTTTCTTTTAAGGTTAAAATAAGAAGGTTCTCCCAGTTTTACTTCACTAACTGTTTATTCAGCATCTACTGTGTACCAGGCATTATCATAGGCCCTAGATGTTTTCTTACGGTTCTTTCTGATTTAAGAGTCTGTGAATTATTCTTAAACACAAACATTTTGAAGATTAAATAAACATCATGATTTTATGGCCTAGATGCGTAGCTTTAAAACTTAAAGGAAAGCTGGATAAGAGAACTTATTTCAAATCCCGCTTTATTTCCTTGATGTTATCTTGAGATTTTTCTCTCACATCCATAAAGTTATCGAATGAGTGTGGATATGCGTGTGTGTGAAAGACTGGGAACCAGAAACAGATACAGAGAAAATTTTATGAAGTTTATGAAGTTTAGACAACAAACAGTGGTATTTAGAAATGTGATGTTTTGTTTATTTTTTAGAGGAAAATAATTTTTAAAAGGGAAAAGTATATAAAACCACAGCATTTTAAACGGATAATATTAAAGATTATATTAATGATGCTCTGCATTTAGTTGACGGAAGGAACAAAGTGTTCTTTATCCACATTACACACTGCTTTGAGATTGGTGCTAAGTATTGTTATCTCTATTTTATCCATCAGAGAAATGAGACTGCTCAAGATTACACAGAATACCAGTGAAGAAGGAACTTAAACCCAGGACTCTTTAATACCCAACACAGGTTTTAAATAACTTGACAGTCCTTCCTTCCAAATGACAAACTTCAGGGACAAGAGGCAGATAGAGGAAAAGCCAGAAAAACTTTTTCAGGATTTCACTGTTCTCTGTTTTGAAGAGGGAAGAAAAAAAAATCAGCACAAGTTGCTATATTTAATTGCTGAGTGAAATGCTGTGAATTATTTGCTAGTATATTCATGTTATGAAAAATATGAAAGACCTGCCCATTCCCCACCCCTACCCCCAACCCCAGCCATAGGAAAACATTCTTTATTTCTTTATAGTCTCAAAGATTTTTTTTTTTTTGGTTGAAGTATACTTAGCTTAGCGGATTATTTAGAGTTACATTTTCACACTTTTAGATCACCCATTGCTATCAGTAAAACATTTGAGTGAGTATCCTCAATATATGTATATTTCTGTGTATGTTTTTAAAATGTACCACTACATGGATATATTATTTATTATTACAAAGCATGCAATCACAGAAACTAAATGAAAAAGCATGAAATAAAAATAAAAGTTAAGGGAATTCCCCGGCAGTCCAATGGTTAGGGCTCACCGGGCCACGTTCGATCCCTGGTTGGGGAACTAAGGTCAGCAAGCCACGCAGTGCAGCCAAAAATATAATAAAATAGAAGTTAAATAAGAGTTTTAATATTTTCTCCCCACACTCCTATGATATAGTCTTA
Organism: Lipotes vexillifer; assembly: GCF_000442215.2. Lineage (NCBI taxonomy): Eukaryota > Metazoa > Chordata > Mammalia > Artiodactyla > Lipotidae > Lipotes > Lipotes vexillifer. The sequence goes on from NW_006776646.1 coordinate 1,910,802, forward strand.
TCACGTGCCCCAGGGTTTTTGTATTCAAGTTTGGAGACCTCTGACAGTACAAGGTACTAACTGACCAGGACTGTTGCAAGGGAGCATAAAGAAAGTGCATAGAAATGATTAGTTGCAAGTCATAACTGCTACTGGAAAACTGGTGGGTCCACAGAGCCTTTAGATTCGGATAACGGCACTTTTTTTAACACAAATTACATATTGGTGGTGTTTGGGGCATTATGTGGCAGTATAAGCCATCATTCAGTACTCTTTTGCAAATCATTTGTTGAGAAGGATCTATGTGCTAGGTAGGCACTGTGCATATCAGAATTTTGGAAAAGGAAAATTGCCTGCTCCTAGAAGTGATGGAATACAATTCCAGTCTCTTGTGTGATAGGTAAAGCCTTGCCAGGAAGTAAGGAGAAGAGGCTTAGAACTAAATGTAATGTAGCACTTTACCATTTATCATTTAGGAAATACTTTTTAGAATTTTAATTATCTTATTTAACGATAAATATCAAGAAATTTTAAATGCCAGTAGTGCCCCCAAATTAAAAATATGAAAAATCATAGCTTTCAGGGAGTTTATTTAATTTTTATAATGTAGGGTTATGAAAAGAAAAATAACTGTTGGTTTCCTGAGTAAAATGACATTGAAAAGAGTCTCCAAGAAAGGGTTTTTCCTTTCTTGTTTTCACATTTGATGGTCAATCACAGGTTGAACTCATGGTTAGCATATTCCTCTTTTTCATGGCCTTCACTGTCCATTTTCTTAACTTCATTTTGAAATAAAATAATTTCAAAATAATTTGGGAAGAGTAAATTTAAATATATGTGTAAATGTGCACATACAAGTGTTTATGTGTACATGTGTATATATCTATAAACAACTTTTTACTTCCTTATTTTACATTATTTCTTTATTCAGTCCTATTTCAAATCCTGATTTCACCACTTCCTAACTGTGTAACCTTGGCAAATTCCTTGATCACACCAAGACTCAGTTTTCTAGTTTGTAGGGTAACAAGAGAAACCATAAATGAAACAATCCATATAAAATGCTTAAACCTGGAACATACTGAACATTCAAAAAATATTATTTTTACCTTTCACACATACAAGCCAATACAGCTGCTTTACAGGATGTTTTCTCAGACTTAACCTTCACATCAAATGGAGCTTATAGAACCTGTTGCAACTTACTTGCCCAGTGTTTGCAATTTCCTTTTAGCCTGCCTTCTACTAACTCCAGCATCTCTGCACATAAAAGGGATGTCAGCCTGATCCCAGCATAAAGCAAACATCCTATTGGGTGGCCATTATTAAGCACCTGAAAAGGCAAACTTGTAATAAATCATTCCTTGAAACAAGCCTTGCTTTGTGCATTGAAACTCTAGATAGTTGCAGAGAGGAGGGTCTGCCTTACATAACAATTTTTGACTTGTACTTGACCTCGCTGAGCTTCACTTTCTTTTCTCATATAAGAGAAAAATAGAGAAAATCACACCTCTTTCCCCAAGGCCAATGCAAAGGGACTAGAAATTAGAACTTGGACAGCTGGACCATTTCTCAGCAGCAATGCAAAAATTCATAATCTTGAAGAGAACCAGCTTCTACTGGATCCCAGCAGAGTTGGGGGGTAGAAAGAAAGAGGAAAACACCCTGCTTTCCTAGAGCAGTGCTAGCCAAATCATCTTGGAATTCCCTCTCTCCTGTGATCTTCTGTAGCATTTTATCTATATTACTCTTAAGGCATTCAAATGCCTTACCTTGTATTACATTATTTGTATGTTGATAGAGATCTCTATTTGATGGTAAACACCTTGAAGAAAATGATGTTTCATCCGTCATTTTGTTTTCCAGCAGTTGCTAGCACAATAGCCTGTACATTGCCTAACATGTAACGGTAACTCAACAAAGATTTGTAAAACAAATGAACAAAACAAGCAAAAACAAACAAATAAAAAGACTATAAATTTTAAAAAGAATCAGAGAGAATCTAGGGATGAGACAGGTTCCAGAGAACGTTGGGCGTCCCAGGTATATGGTGAACAGAACTTACATTATAGTCATCATAGGTTATACCCACATATTGTTTAAATTTTCTAAAGCACCTTTACATTTGGGATAGCCTGTCATACTCACTAAAATCCACGTGAGGTAGGTGAGACAGATAGAGGAAACTTCTTTTTAAAGATGAAAAAACCTGAAGCAGGGCGATTTCCCTGGTGGCGCAGTGGTTAAGAATCCACCTGCCAATGCAGGGGACAAGGGTTCGATCCCTCGTCCGGGAAGATCCCACATGCCGTGGAGCAACTAAGCCCATGCACCACAAGCACTAAGCCTGTGCTCTAGAGCCCTCGAGCCACAACTGCTGAGCCCGCGTGCTGCAACTACTGAAGCCCACGCGCCTAGGGCCTGTGCTCCGCAACAAGAGAAGCCAACACAATGAGAAGCCTGTGCGCCACACGGAAGGGTAGCCCCCACTCGACGCAAGTAGAGAAAGCCCACGCGCAGTAACAAAGACCCAACGCAGCCAAAAATAATAAATAAATAAAATAAATAAATTTATTTAAAAAAAATTGAAGCAGGGAAAGGTTAAATGATTCTCTCAATATTATACAGCCAGTAGCAGTGCTGGGGTAGTAGTAAGGTTCTAGACACCTAGTTCTGCAAGCTTTCTGCCTTAGGTAGCAGGCAGGGGAAGGGGGAGTTGCCAAGGCGTCACTTAAGGATCATACCATAAAAATGACTTTACACTAATGGTTTTGATAATAAAGTCAGTTAACACTAGCATTACCATTAGACAGCCCTTCTAGCCACCGTCTCATTAGCTTCAACAACATCCCGAACAGGGAAGGTATACTGTGACACATCCAGCTCTTGGGAACTCCTTTCTTCCCAAGACAATCTATTTCATCTTCTGATGGTTTTGACCACTACAGAGTTCTTCCAAATCTTTAACATACCTTCTCTCCTCCTAAAATATACCTTCTCTCCTCCTAAGTGTTATCCAGTGCTCCTTTTTCTATTCCCTGGTTACCACATAGAACAATCTAATCCCTTTTCCATGTGCCACTTGAATTATGTGAAGACAGCTCTCATGACGGCCTCCTGCTTTGAGCTGTACCTTTTCCAGGTGAACAGTCCTGGTTCCTTAAATCATTCTTCCTATTCCTGATTCTTGGTCTTCTCTCAAACCCTGCCTATTGTCCTTCACATGGGATATCTAGAGCAGGTGGGGGCGGAGGCAGTTTGCAGTACAGCATGACCATGGCTCCCTTCTCTCTGATACAAAATTTCTATTACTGCAACCTAAGATGGAACTCGCTTTTTTTGGCAGTCGCATCACTCTGCTGACCGTTATTGTGCTTATTCTCCAAAAAAACCTTTTGTTTGAAATGTGGGCTGTTAAGCCATGTCTCCTCCATTCCATTATACGATTTATTTTGGGGAAACTGAGGCATAAGCTTTTATAACCCTGTGGTTGTATAGTGGTTAAGATTCAAGGCTTTGGAGTTAAAACAACATGAGTTCAGAGCTTGGATGCAGCAGTTACTAATTTGTGTGGACAAATTTTACAACCTGTCTTTGCTTCAGTTCTTCATGTGTAAAGGGGAGGGTAATATGTAACTCATAAGGTTATTGAAAGGATTTGATAAAAAATAATGTATATAAAATACTTAAATACCCTTGGTTCATTCACAAATTTGATGCCTTCTTTACATTTTTCCAAGTCATTTTTAAAAGCATTGTCTAAGGCAGAACCTAGAGCACCTACCCCCAACAGGTAGACATTGATCATTAATCTGCACTCCCATGACCACAGTTGTTGAACCTGTGATAGAGCCACCTAATTTCACCTAAATTTTAAAAATTTAGAGCTGGAAATTCCCTGGTGGTCTAGTGGTTAGGATTTGGCGCTTTCACTGCCATGGCCTGGGGTTCAATCCCTGGCTGGGGAACTGAGATCCCTTGAGGCCCATGAAGAAAAAAAAAAATTTTAACCTAAAGAAATTTATAAAGGATAATATAAAATAGCAATCATGTAGGAGCTTTATTATAATTTAACGTATTATTATATTGCCTCAGATTTCTTTATAAGAAACAAAACATTGCATATACAATTGAAGCCCCATTCGCTGGTCCAGTTTCTCTCCAGTTCTCTCCAAAGGTGACCATTATTTTGTAATTTCACTCTCATCCTATCCATATTTTTTGCAGCCCACTCATGAAGACATCTGATGGGCTTTGTCAAAAGGCTTTATGAAATTTTCATTCACTAATGTTACCAGAGAGGAGTTCTTTGGTGGGTGGGTTATACTAATTCTGGTTAATTAAAACAAAAAGGGGAAATTATGGAATGATATGAGAAGGCTCTTAGAAATAAAAGAAAAGCTGCAGAACCAGATCTCAGAAAGCCCAGGGGCATTGTCAGCTCCAGGGATTGAGATCACTTTTGGTGAGAATATCTTCATTATGATGAATTTGCTCAAACTCTTTTCCTTCCCTTCTTTGTGCCACTAAAAAGAGTGGAATGGAAGAGTCCACTTGCCCTTATCCAAGTTTTATGCTTACTCTTCGGCCAAAGTAGAAGAGGACACTTTGCTTGACCCTCCCACCAAGATTGCATGGTTACATGCTGTGGGGAGAAGGGGGCATTATTGGAGGCAGCAGGCAGATGAGTTAGTACAGAATTATTTAGATGGATGCAATGTGTTGCTAACATTCTGCTTCTTGGTGGACTCACAGGTGCTCATTTTATAACTTACATAGATGCTACATTATTCCTTTGTATATATCAAATATATTTTGAAAATACTTTAAGAAAACAATAGAAAAAAGGATTGCATACAAAGGCTGTTAGCTTTCCAAAGTAAAACTGGAGTACTACTAAGAGAAGAAGGCACTAGATACTAGGCAGGTAAAAACAAGAGACCTGTAACACATCCAATGGCCACAGTGCAACTGAGCTATCAGTTTATTAACCTTGTTACAAAAGAAAAATAGATTTAGGCTAGTCTTAGGAGCTCCACGGTGGCTTCTAGCGATTACTTGGTCCTTTTTTTGAGTACACGCAGATCTTTCCTTCACTTGCTTATCTTAGTCAGATTTCATTTCGTTCCAAGGACCATAAAGCCACTGAGATAAGCTTAAGAGAAAAGGGAACTTAACTGGACAAATATTGGGGTCTTTCACAGAACTCAAGTGCAGTAAGGACAATCAGGTGTGGAAACAAAAAGCACATGGCCTCCTTCGCTGTCAATGCCACCAGGTGAGGGGCAAGGACTCCCCTATAATGGAGGGCTGCTCTTTTGGTGTTTGTAGGCAGAAATTATCCTCTAAAGTGAGGACAGGGATGGGAGGATATAATGGGCATTCCACTACATAGCACTTTCTAGAATATTATCTAGGCTCGGTATCTCATTTACAACCATATAATTTGCAGAATCCACCTTTCTTCCCCTAATCCCAAGAAATTTAACTAGAGTGTTTATGGCCTGAGTTTATACTCACAAATATTTAGAAATAAATTATTTCCTTGTATGTTTGTTTATTTATTTGTTATATCCCTTGACTCATTCCAGAAAGGATTTCCATTGGTGTTCAACAGTGCAAACTTAACTGCATATTTTCTCAAGACTCTCAGGTATTATTCAATAGAGCTCGGAAATCTGAACACATTTAGAGTGCCTAGGTGGTCTCTTAAATTTTTTGAAACTTATTTTTACTTCCTATTACATTCTACAGCAATCTTCTCAAACTAGCTAAATAAAAGGGGGATTTATTAGAATCACCACACAGGTAAAGTTACGGCAAGGAACAACCAACAGAAAGCTATAATTTAAACCCCAAACGAAGTGAGATTATCAGGGCTCGGAGATAGGCAATAGGCCAGGGACATTTTCTGAAGCTGCACTTGCAATGAGGGAAGTACAACCCATGAGAAAGGTTCCTTTAACCTGGAGTGGGATGGGACAGACAGGAGAGGCATACAATTGAGAAGGTAACTAAAACAGTGATGTTTTGAGGTAATGGAGCTAAAACTAAGGGGGAAAGTTTGTGTTAAATAATGGTTTTTATATGAATTCACTTCTAGGCTCATCCTCACCATATGGAGTTATTGACAAAAACAAATCTATTGAGGATGGCTGACAAGAAAGGACAGCTTTAAAAGAACAATGTGACAGTGCTTAAAAAGGAAGCATTAAATGTTACCTGAAATCAGACTGAAGTCTCTTTACAGTGGAAGAATTGACTCCAGGTCTTAGGAGGATTTAGCTATTTGCAAAGAGATGTTTTCCTTTTCCATCATTTGACAATTTTTCTTACAATACCATCTTCTTCATTCAAAAACCAAGATTTCTGGTCTGTTGGATTGCTAAAGTCCTCTTTCCAAATATCAGATCGACTGTTACAAGTCTGTTAAAGTGCTGACCTTTGGCCAGTGCTATTTGAGAGAAGGAAAAATGAAATGAGTAACTTTGCTTGTCACAATATAGAAGGAGAGAGGAAGGGAAGAAAGGAAAGAAGGAAAGAAATAGGAAGGGAAGGAAGAAAGGTATATTCTAGGAGAAGTTATGCTGGGATGATTTCAGAATTCACCCACCCTTGGCTCTGACTTTACATTTAGATGTGACCTGAGTAGGAGCTGAAGAGGGGGAAGAAATAAATATAAAAGAAACCTTTCCCTAAGTAGATAATTCTGAATTAGAAGAAGAAAGGCTTTTCAGCAACATCTGGGTCCCCAGCATCAGCCAGGGGGATAAGGGTCTCTCTGCCCTCTAAGTCCCCAAATGCTCCAGACATAACAAAGTCAATGGCTGCAGCCAGACGAGGCCTCCTTTGGCCATCCTGCCTTAGATGATTGGTATCTTCCTGCTATACCTTAACTGCTCAGTAGAGTTCCATTGCTTCTCTCCAGTCTTACTTGTTCTGTTCACAAGAGAAAAGCCCGCAGCAGAAAGCTCTCACTTTTTCATCCCCCACCACTGTATCCTGTCTTCCCTTCCCAGTTTGGAGGCTGTATCTGCCTTCACCTACTGGAGTTGTCTCTAACACTCCAAAAGAGGAAGAGCCAGTGATCTGACAGGTATTGCAAAGTGATGAGTAGAGACAATCACCAATCAAATTCTTGGTGATTGTCTGCAAAACCAGTGGCTTTTCAATCCTAAGTGAAGTAAAGTAGAAAGAGGCATCCATTAAAGTTCAAACTATTCTCCTGGTGAGGTTGGAAGAAAGAACCAAGCTCTAGGAGCCACTAAGTTTCATGGGTCACGCATCCATTAATTAATTCAACAGCACTTATTAAGTGCCTTCTTTGCGTCAGGTACTGTGGTTATTGTAAGAGATACCAAATAGATGTGGTCCCGTGTTAATGGAGCCTATAGTCTAGCAGCAGAGATGGATATAATACACAACATAATACAAAATGTTCCTTGGAATCACAGATGGAGGCAGAGCAAACCAGTTTACAATGCTGAAGGAATCTAAAAGTAAAGGAGCAAATGCAGGATCTGAGGGTGCTAAAGCTTTAGCTGTTTTAAACGGTAAAGAGGTTTTCCTTCACTAAGGAAAAAGGCTGGATTATGAGATCTTTAGATTCTTAGATTGACTTTGTATTCTACATAAAAGAAAATACTATTTTGGGACATGTCCTTTTTATGATTTTTGTGGTCAGTATTCTTCTTTTAGAATTCTAGGGTTTGTGTGTACCAGTGAGTGGCTGGGAGAGATTATTTTGTTTGCTTCAGAAATTTCAGTAGGAGGCTAAATGTATTAGGAGTATTCAACAGCAACAAAAAACTTTAAGTATTGGTGGTTATAAGAAGATATGTCAGGGCTTCCCTGGTGGCTCAGTGGTTAAGAATCCACCTGCCAATGCAGGGGACACGGGTTCGAGCCCTGGTCGAGGAAGATCCCACATGCCGCAGGGTAACTAAGCCTGTGCGCCACAACTACTGAGCCTGCGCTCTAGAGCCCGTGCTCTGCAACAAGAGAAGCCACCGCAATGAGAAGCACCGCAACAAAGAGTAGCCCCTGCTCACTGCAACTAGAGAAAGCCCGTGCACAGCAACAAAGACCCAATGCAGCCAAAAATAAATAAATTATTTAAATTTTTAAAAAAATTTAAAAAAAGAAGATATGTCAGAAAATATGACGCATTGGAGGTTTCAGGTGGAAGCTACACTGATCAAAAAAGTTTACCTGCTAGCAACAAGAATCACCATTTCCATAGTTAAAGCATGTCTAGCAAGAATGGCAAGCACTGGATAGTGATGTAGATTTTAGTTTTTATTTATATTTTGGAGAGGCATAATTACATTTTGGTCTTATGTCATTTTTTATGAAATAGACCTGTTACTCTGCTGGGGTTGTGTATCTTTGGTAAATTAGTATTGACATTTACTTTATCTGTGTATGTCCATAGGGTGTGTGTGAACAAAGACTCCAGTGGAGACAGAATTGCTTAGAGCTTTAGGAGCTGGTGCTTCCGGAGTCAGAAAAATCTGAATTCAAACATTGGCTCTGCTATTTACTAGTCATGTGACTTTGGATAAGCTTCTTTTTTTTCTTCTTTTTTAAGGTGACATTGGTTCATAACGTTACATAAATTTCATGTGTACAACATTATATTTTTACTTCTGTATACACTACAGCATGCTCACCACCAAAATTTTGTTTCCATCCATTGGACAAACATCTTAAACCTGCTAAGCCTTAGTCCTCAGTTTCATAAACTCTAAGATGAAGATTATAATGGTCCCTACCTGTCAGGCTTATTGTGAGAATTAAACAAGATGCTGCATATAAAAACAGTCTCTGACACTCAATAAATAGTAGATCTTATTTTAAGTGTGGCTTGTCATGTAGAGTAATGTTTTGTGTCCAGTAATATGGAGCCCTGGAAGATAAATAGAAATTTTATCTTCTGAGGTTGATAGTTAAAATGCTTGAGAGATTTGGGAAGGCCATTCTTGGAAGATTGCTGAAATTTAATATGGTGGCACAGAGATTACAATGGATGGAATGAGCTAAGTATTTCCTTCTGCTTCTTTATAAAATATAGTGATATTCACAATTATTTGGTAACATTGGAGAATTTAAGAGTATTTATGCTCTTCTGATTTGACTTGTTTAGCTTTCCTCGCAGCTTGAGGGATCTTAGTTCCCCGACCAGGAATCGAACCCGGGCCCTGGCCATGAAAGTGCCAAGTCCTAACCACTGGACCACCAGGGAATTCCCTCGTTTAGTTTTCTTATTAGGTCTGTAGTCCTGTAGTCAAACATGAACTCATTTTTAGCTCCAAATCACCATTGCATCCGTAGTACTCTGCAGTCTTATGATAGCATCTTTCAAACTGTGGTTCATCAGAATCACCCAGGTGACTTGTTACAAATTCAGATTCCTGGCCCTGATGTGTGAAGAAGTCTCTGAATTTTAAATAAATATCCCAACCCAGCTTATTTTTATCAACACGTAAGCTGAAGAATGACTAGACCACATAAATAATGATGCTTCACAAATCAGCTCTACTCCCCAAGCTCCATCAGGTTGTGCCTATTATTTAAATGGTAGCTTGTATGAAACATTTATGGGGCACACCCTAAAACCCTCACAGGACGTAAAACTATTTGTTCTTTATGCCTTAACAACCATTCAAAATCACTTGATTATTTATTTTCTCTTCTAGTCTTCAGAAACAATTGTCTTTCCCTGCTTGTTGTGGTTACAGCTAAACTGTTACCTTATCCCTGTTACTGGAGAGAAGAGCTGGGGATGGAGCAAATGTGAATAAATGTGTGATTAGGATCCAGAGAGACACCCCCCCCCCCAGTTTATGCAAACCTTTCCATGGCTGAACTGGTTAAAGCTGGCCTTTCTCTCCCCATTTTCCTCTGTCCTTAGTCTCAGATATCCCCGGCATATATCCCCATGACAGCCCCAACCTGTATATCCCTGACCCTTCCATCTTGATCACTACTTCAGATCCACGTTGATCACATCAGCCAGATACCTGTGATTACTGTCTGCTTCTGCTTCTAAAAATTCGTTAGCCATGAAAGCGGTAAAACTTATATTTCCGTGTCCCAGTTCGTAAACAGAAGAAATATATATGTGTGAAAGTATCAACTCGAGTTGTGGGGTGAAGAGTAGAAAAGGAAAGATGCCTATGAAGTCAGGGAAGAAATCTCTACCTTTATATAGCCTAAGTGATTGCAGGTAAGCCATGGAAGTGGGTCTGATGCTGGCTGCCCCAATATGTTGAATCTGTGAGTACTTAGCTCACTAAGCCATTTTCTACTGCCCAGGCAACGTGACAAGTTCCGATATTTGAGTTCCATGGTTTGGGGGATTGATTCATGAATGAACAATACCAATTTACTTTTTTTTTTTCCCCCCAATTTACTTTTGATTAAGAATGTTTTTAGGAGATTTGTTCTGTGGTAAATTTGGAAAGCAAAACCTGTTCAGCATGAATCTGCTAGTGTCCCACAAAAGAAACCTGTCCATTTAGCCAGTTTAATAAAATCAGGCCTGTATGCTGAGCTGGCTCCACCAGCACTCTGGTTCACAGGGGTGGCATTACATAGTCTGCTACAAAGCAGTGGGGACACCCATGGGCTTTGCAGTCAGGTGTGGGTATTGAGCCCTGGCTCCACCCCTTACCAGTCGTATGAACCTGAACAAGTTATCTAGCCTCAGTTTCATCAACTGAAGGAACAGAATAATAGCTATGATAATAAGGTAATGGACATAAAGCTCTTTGTGTTGTCCCTGGCATGTCGTAGTGTTCAATAAGTGTTCTTTTCCTTTGTATTCATATGATTCTATTGTCCCCATCTTTTCTTTGCATCTTGTCCAAGTCTTTTTCAAATATAACCGTGTAATGTGTCAAGATGTGCCTTAATTCCCTATTCTTCATTTTCTCATTTTCGTTTTTTAATTCAACAAATATTTCCTGAGCGCCTATTATGTGCAAGATACCATTCGAGGTAAACAATCAGAGAACTAAACAGAAATCCTTGCCATCAGGGAGCTTACATTCTAGTTGCGGAGAGAAATATAATAGCCAATAAACATAATAAATGAGTTAATTATGTTGTATACTAAGTGAGATGAGTGTTATGGAAAAAGAGAGATCAGGGGAATGGAGACAGGGTGTAGAGGTAGAGGTGGTCTTAAATAAGATGATCAAGATAGGTCTCCCTGAGTTGTTTAAACACAGAGGGTGTGGGAACTGCGTGGTTTTTGTTGTTGTTCGGGGGCTTTTTTGGGGGGAAGGGTGCAGAGCTCACTATACTTGGGCAATTTTAGGCAAAAATGAGAGGCTGGAATGCGTAAAAGAAGTAGGATGTTATTCCTTAGTTTCTCAAATGCAACAGGAAAGCAGCAGAAGACAGCTTAGTGATGCTTGTCCATTAGGTGGCAAGAACTGTTTTTCTGCTTATCTCTTTCTGACCTCACTCACCTCTAGTCTCTACTAAGGCCATTGAATCTTCATCCCTCCCTCTCCTTGGTTTCACATCTCAGGACCTTGTGGAATGGTTAGTGACAACAATAAGAAATAAGAAATTAGGGCTTCTTATACTATATCTCTGTGTTTGATATAAAAGAAATCCTTTGCAACTCAGGGAAACATGTGATTTAGTTATAAACCCATGATTGGACTTAACCTTAGATAATTTTTATTAGAACAAAGCAAATAATTTTTTTCTAAAGCCTGGTAAAGTAGAAAGAGCACTGCAGTGGGAATCAGAGACCAGTGTCTGCCCCAGTCCTGCCACCAACTACCATTTAACAGTCTACGTCCAAGACAGTCTCACCTGTGAGTTGTGGGTAGAAGGAGGTGTCCCTTCCACCTCTCTAGTTACACGAGTCTTTGAAAAACTCCAAGAAAAATTTTCTCCTAGAAACTAAAGCAGGTATAATGTGTGGGCTTAAAAACTCTTGGCATCTGCTTTATTGAAAACTGCAATTAAGGTGATTTGTCCATTTCTGGATGGGAACAAAAGCAGGGTGGTAATATTCCACATATTATTTGTGCCTCTTTACCTTTCATGTGATAAATGAAAGGGAGAATATTCTTACCACATACTGCTCACCAGCAGTTTTGCCAAATACATAGAACATCAAGGCCTTCCTATTCAATGTTATCTATCAAACACTTAAATTAATCCAGTACTTAGGAACTTAAGAAGACCTACGAGTGACAAAGTCCTGTCCTCAAGGTCTCAAAACATTTTAGCAATTATTATTTTAATATCACAGTTAATTATATTAGTAATATGTTATTACATAAGTGATATAATCTTCATTTTACATGGGAATAAATTGAAATGCACACAAAGGTCCACAAAAAAAACCCCGAAGTCACTCCAAACTGTAAAGCCAGACCTTTCCTTAATCTCCTAAACCAGGGACTGGCAGACTACTCCCCACAGGCCAAATATGCTTCCCCTTACTACCCGCCACCTCCAGACCTATTTTTGTATGGTTTGTATATTTTTTTAATGGTTGAAAAAAATCAAAAGAATAATATTTTGTGACATGAATATTATACGAAATTCACATTTCAGTGTTCGTAAATAAAGATTTACTGGACCACAACCATTCCTATTATTTATATATTATCTGTTTTATATATACGTGTGTGTGTGTGTGTGTGTGTGTGTGTGTGTGTGTGTGTGTTGGACGAGGTCATCAAGAGGGCATAACTGCGCACTCAGAGACGCCTCACACGCTCCCCTGTCTTGGAAGGTACCTCTGCCCACCGTTCCCTCCGTGGGAGGTGTTCCAGGGATGCAGCCTTGAGACAGCAAGGTGTTGTTGAGACCATCGCCACAGAACACGTGACTGAACCCGGTAAGTCCTCTGTATAAACTTTTAAGATTCTGGTGGGAGGGTGTGGAGATGTGTGTAAGTTCCGTTGCTTATTAAACCTGCCACCTACCAGTCTGGAGTGGCTTACTTCTTTCTTCAGTGTCTCTGTGCCCTCAGTGTCTGGGGTCAGTTTTCGAACAAGCAACATGGCTGTTTTCTCTTGAAAATGGCAGAGTTGAGTAGTTGTGACAAAGATCATATAGCCCACAAAGCCTAAAATATTTATTGTCTGACCCTTTAGAGAGAAAAATGGCCAATCCCTGGTCTAGCCCATATGGCTGTCTTTGTTAGGGGTCTAAGGAGAACATATATAGACTTATGGCATTGCAGACCTGCCTGATTTTATATATAATTGCACATGGTACCATTTTGCAAGAAAAACTACACATCTTTTCCCATGCTACTGTATTTCCTTCTTTATGGGTTGTTAATTGTTATTCATGGAAATTCCTATTTCTTCATTCATTCACTTCATGAGCCCTTACAGTGCACCTACCTGGGAATAAGCGGCTAACAAAAAGTAGCTTTACTGGTCAATTTTTTAAAAATATTTATTTATTTATTTTTGGCTGTTTTGGGTCTTCATTGCTGCATGCAGGCTTTCTCTAGTTGAGGCGAGCGGGGGCTACTCCTTGTTGCGGTGCATGGGCTTCTCATTGTGGTGGCTTCTCTTGTGGTGGAGCACAGGCTCTAGGTGAGTGGGCTTCAGTAGTTGTGGCACATGGTTTCAGTAGTTGTGGCTCACGGGCTCTCAGCAGTTGTGGTGCACGGGCTTAGTTGCTCCGCGGCATGTGGGATCTTCTCGGACCAGGGATCGAACCCGTGTCCCCTTCATTGGCAGGCGGATTCTTAACCACCACGCCACCAGGGAAGTCCTGTTGGTCAATTTTTATGGACAAGTAATGAACAAATATAGACCATTATTATACAATAGTGAGAAGTGCCATCCTAGGGTTATGACTGGGACAGAAAAGAAGGTATTTGATTCAGCTGCAGGGGTTGGTGAATGCTTCCTAGAAAAGAAGACACTTGAACTGAGAACAAGAGGATGAGGAGTTGAGAGGGGACATGCATCCCATGTCAAACAGAGCAATATTTTCCAAGACTTGTGTTAGTCAGAGTTCAGTGCAGGAAACAGAAACCAATATCGTCATTTTAAGAAGGTGAAAATCCATGGGTGATTAGGATAAAATCATGGAAGGGCCAGAAGAATGGGCTGTAGGCTGGCCTACCAGGAATGATTCCCGAAAGACTATAGTACTGTCCCACTGAGGCCATTACTGGAATTATTCAGACCAAAAACATGTTACTGGGCTTCCCTGGTGACGCAGTGGTTGGGAGTCCACCTGCCGATGCAGGGGACATGGGTTCGTGCCCCGGTCCGGGAAGATCCCACATGCCGCGGAGTGGCTGGGCCCGTGAGCCATGGCCGCTGAGTCTGCGCGTCCGGAGCCTGTGCTCCGCAACAGGAGAGGCCACAACAGTGAGAGGCCCGCATACCACAAAAAAAAAAAAAAACACGTTACCATCCTCTAATGAGGAATCAGGAAGGCAGCCCTGATGCTGGTGCCAGTGGACTCTGCTAGAGAAAAAGATCTCTGCAAAATTGCTTGCCAGTAGAAAAACAGCCAGGAGAGCAGGAAGATGGCCTCAGCTCTGTTTTTGAAATTTCTAAATCTCACAGGAGTACATCTATTTTGTGCATTCAGAACTTTTGCTGCAAAAGAATTTGAGAAAGCCATTAGCTTTCTAGTCTCTGCAGCACAGGAAGGCACCATAGAAGTACAGTGGGATGGAGGTTGATCAAGCCAAACCACAGAATCCACCACATGTACAGAATCAATGTCACTGTCCATTCAAGGAAATGCAAATAGTTTGGATTGGCTACAGCAGTAGTTCCCAAATAGTCAAGAGTGGATCCCTTTTTAATATCAAAACACTGAGCCCCCGATGCATGTGACAGTAGTTTTATTTAATATCCTACAACTTAGAAATATATTACAAATAGTTTCATTCAAAAGGAATTTTATTTTATTAGTCACAATAGCAAATAAATACATTTGGAAAATGATGGTGATAAAAGTAACTCACATAAGTTGCATGCATTATATATGTTAACTCAGTAGTAACGCACATATATTTAAGCTATATCATTTGTTTAGTCAGCAAATAATGCCTGGACCTCTTCTGAATTCCAGAACTCTTTTCAGTAATGCCTAGGAAACCAGGTATTTTAGACTCACACTTGGGAACCATTGAGCTTTAATAGTTTAAGGTGTGTGGTAAGGAAGACATAGCCAAGAGGCTCTAAAAGATGGCTAATTTCTTTTGATATTAGTCGGGAGGTGATGCAGAGTTACTGAATTTTGAGCAAAGAAATGACAAAATCAGATTTTCATGTCAGAAAGACCACTCTGGCAAAGGCTGGCTGATAAATCAAAGGAATGAGAGACTGAGGGCAATTAGAAAATATAGGAGGCTATTTCAGCGATCCAGCTGGGAAAATCAGGGATCTAATAAGCAAGGTATAGATGAAGAGAAATGGATGTTAGTGGCAGAATTGATTGCTGATTGATTGATTTGGTGTGATATGGGTGACTAAGAGGACATGAAAGGAAGGACTGAGAGGCCCTGCTTGGGTAACCATGTAAATATGAAATCCAGGAAAAAAATGAATTGTTCCAAGTTCTCAAGAACTTGGGTTGGCCAAAGAGTTAGTTCGGGTTTTTCCATAAGACCAATAAATATCTTTTTTAATATTCTCAAGAAAAATATATATATTTAAAATAAAAATCAGTTAAGTGACATGACTACTGTTCTAAATTAGTCAGGACAAGCTAACTGCTATAAAAATAACCCCCACGTCTCAGTGACTTGACACAGTAAAAATATGTTTCTCATTTAGATCGCAATCCAATGAAAGAGAGGCATACTCTGGCCCATGTGATTATTTAGAGACCCAGGCTTTTCCTTTCATTGATTCTGCCATCTCCTAGGGCTACTGGGTTCTCTGCAGCATCTGGACAAAGGAAGATAGAGAGCTGAATTGCAAACAGTAAGATTCTATGGTCTAGGCAAGGAAGAAATGTACATTACTTGTCACGTGTTCCAATGGTTAGAGCTCAGTCATGGTCATGAGAATGTAATCTAGCTGTGTGTCCAGGAAAAAGAAGACATGAGCTTTAGGAGCATTTAGCCAGTCTCTACCATAAGCACTTGTTAGGTTATAAAGAAAAACTCACAGAATTTTGAAATATGATTGCAGTGAATGACAAAGTGATTTGAGTTTAATCAATGTCTAAATGTAATGATATAACAGAGAAATCTCTGAATCACTTGACTATATTACTGAAGAAATTCTGTGGTCATATAGTGTGGGGATTGGGAAGAAATGGGAGTGAGTAATACCTCTACTGAGTCCAGAAATATGTGAACCAAAGATAAAGAAATTATCACTATCTCCCGGGTTGGGGTACTCCACCTGTTTATCCATTAACTATTTATTAAGTACCATTTGCTAGGCACTGTTCTAGGTTCTGGAATAGAAACAACTTATCCTGCCTGCCAGACAGGCGTATCCCTAGAGTCGAGGTGGGTCTACCAGATCCTCATGGCTTGAAGGCCCAAGCTTTTATAATGTTCAACTCAATACACGTTGCTCTGATTCTCTCTCTTTTTTTTTTTTTTTTTTTTTTTTTTTTTTTTTTTGCGGTCCGCGGGCCTCTCACTGTTGCGGCCTATCCCGTCGCGGAGCACAGGCTCCGGACGCGCAGGCTCAGCGGCCACGGCTCACGGGCCCAGCCTCTCCGCGGCATGTGGGATCTTCCCAGACCGGGGCACGAACCCGTGTCCCCTGCATCGGCAGGCGGACTCTCAACCACTGCGCCACCAGGGAAGCCCTGCTCTGATTCTCTACTAAGCAAGTGCCTTCTAATTCTCTCTTGACTGTCTTTGATCAACCAGCACAAGTCTTCTAATCCTTGCGGTTCCTGCAGCCTCCTCCCCTCCTCTTCCTGCTTTCTGTCATCGCCACTATCATGCTCCTCATAAGAACCACCATTTACTGAGTACTAGGCATTGTGTTAGGTACTTTATACATTTCTTCTATTCCTCATGACAGTTGCATTTTACAGATGCATGCACTGAGTCTCAGAGAAATTCAGTAACTTGCCCTCACAGGTAAGTGAGGTGGTGAGCCTGGGTCAGAATGCAGTTCTGCTGACTTCCTATCCCAAGTGCTTCCTACCATTATAAAGGAGTAAATCTGCATCTGGGTCTATAGATCAGTCCCTTGATAATTTATGAAATATGGATTACTTGAATTGGTCAAGTCTGGGTGCATTGACAATATCAAGTTTCTGGTCCCACAACACTCAGGACCTGATACTGAGCTGAGGAAACTCCTCAGAGGTCTTCGACCCTATGAGGTCTTGCCAGGGTTGCTGGTTGGCCACTGGCCTCTATTCCTTTTTTTAAGGTAAAAAGTCGTTTATTTTATTATTTTAATTGAAGTATAGTTGATTTACAATATTGTGTTAGTTTCAGGTGTACAGCATAGCGATTCAGTATTTTTGGAGATTATATTCCATATAAGCTATTATAAGATAATGGGTGTAGTTCCTTGTGCTATACAGTAAATCCTTGTTGCTTACCTATTTTACATATAGTATTTTTTTAACATCTTTGTTGCAGTATAATTTCTTTACAATGGTGTGTTAGTTTCTGCTGTATAACAAAGTGAATCAGCTATATGTATGCATATATCCCTATATCCCCTTCCTCTTGCATCTCCCTCAGTATTTTTAAATCTGTTAATACCATACCCCTAATTTGTCCCTGACACCCCTATTTCTGAACTTTAACTTCAACATTTGTGACCTGGTAATATCACAAAATAATCTGTTTGTCAGAGGGAACTGTTAACATATTTACATTTTTATAATGAGAAAAAACACTCTCACAACAGATACAAAATCTACTGAGGTTACAAGATAAACATTACATTTGATTCCTTCAACAAAACCATACTGTGTAGTTGCAATTATTGAACAAAGGTGTAATCAGAAAAATATATTTTGAATTAAAATGTATTGATAGGAATAAATCAACATAAATGTGTTTTCCTCTAATGGCAGTTTTATTTTCCCAGAGTGGGAATTTAAAATTGCTTAAATTGCTTTTAAGTTAGTGAGTACAAAAAGTGCTTCAATGGTGATAAAATGCGTAACAAATGTTTAACCAGCATGCAACGGATGACAATCAAAAGCAGCACAGTTCTGCACGTGTCGAGATAAACCATGCACACTTACGTCACTCCATACTGATATTTCTAACCCATGTACAGCTAGCAAAAGCATCTACT
Organism: Lipotes vexillifer; assembly: GCF_000442215.2. Lineage (NCBI taxonomy): Eukaryota > Metazoa > Chordata > Mammalia > Artiodactyla > Lipotidae > Lipotes > Lipotes vexillifer. The sequence goes on from NW_006776646.1 coordinate 1,929,032, forward strand.
TCATTATAATCTTTCACATTATTACATATCCTTATGTACCAGTACAGTAACCCTTGCACAATATATCATTTCTTTTATTTCACAATATTTCTGATTTTGCATCTTTTGTTGTTATTTCTGCTGGTCCTTCACTTCTGAATTACATCGTTATGTTATAGAAATGTAAGTCAAAGTGTGTCTTTCAAAAATCACTGTAGGGGGCTTCCCTGGTGGCGCAGTGCTTGAGAGTCCGCCTGCCGATGCAGGAGACGCGGGTTCGTGCCCCGTTTCGGGAAGATCCCACATGCCGCGGAGCGGCTGGGCCCGTGAGCCATGGCCACTGAGCCTGCGCGTCCGGAGCCTGTGCTCCGCAAATGGGAGAGGCCACAACAGTGAGAGGCCCGCATAACGCAAGAAAAAAAAAAAAAAAAAAAAATCACTGTAGGAACACTAAAAGAAACAAATGAGGGAAGAATGTGCTTTTCTTATACAATATCCAATAATGATGACAGTTGCTCACGGCTGTTCTTGGGAGAAGGGCCATGGTAAGTGTGTGACTTGGGTTGCAATGACTTTTTTGGTGATCTGTACAAACTTGAAAACCCACTGTTCTCAAGTGAGTTGCACTAAAGCCTAGCTTTATCACAAGTAAACCTGTGATGATTATCTAGCTCAACATCTCTGTGGATAGAGCAGACAACTACAGGGCTGCCTGGCAGGACTTGATAACTCATCAATCTATGAGCCCTTTAATGTAGTGACTGCAAATCCTACTCTGAGAAAGTACAGGAGCACTGCTTAAGAGTGAGGATACTTGATTCTAGCTCAAGTTCAAACCTGTGACTCTGAGGGATTCACCTAACCTTCTGCAGGTTCAAGTTTTTAATCTGTAAAATGATGGGGATAGGCTAGATCTACAAGGTCCCTTCCAGGTTTTAAATAGAGCAATACTGGGGCTTCCCTGGTGGCGCAGTGGTTGAGAGTCTGCCTGCTAATGCAGGGGACACGGGTTCGAGCCCTGGTCTGGGAAGATCCCACATGCCGCAGAGCAACTGGGCCCATGAGCCACAACTACTGAGCCTGCGCGTCTGGAGCCTGTGCTCCGCAACAAGAGAGGCCGCAATAGTGAGAGGCCCGCGCACCGCGATGAAGAGTGGCCCCCGCTTGCCACAACTAAGGAAAGCCCTCGCACAGAAACGAAGACCCAATACAGCAAAAATTAATTAATTAATTAATAAACTTCTACCCCCAACATAAAAAAAAAAAAAATGCTTTCCAGGTGCCTAGCTACACAAAATATTATAATATTCTATAAAAAAAAAAAAAAATAGAGCAATACTACTCCATTGTGGGAGATAACAGACTTCCTTAAAAAATTGATTAGTAATATTGTATATGAGGTGATACTTAGAAAATAATTGCAATCTGTATGGTTGTAGTACTAGTGTAGTGAACATGAATATTCTTTTTTTTTTTTTTTTTTTTTTTTTTTTGTCCTTAAACTTATCCAAGAGGGGACGCAGGGACTTTGAGGCGAGGTAAATATCCTCTCTAAATCCTTTGCATGGAAGAGTAACTTCAGACAATTCACTATCCTCTTGGTACCTCAGTTTTCTCTGTAAAATTGCGGCGATGACATTTCTCTCATAGGATTAGGGGCAAGGATTGAATGATGGTGGTGCTATAGCAGTAAGAAGTGCTTAATAAATAGCAGCTGCTTTAATTATATCTTATAATACATTGTTGTAACTAGCTCATCTTTGCTTCATAATTATTTAAGGTGTTTCCAGTTCAACTGTCAACTCCATCAAGGAACACTTCTGCTTTTTATCTACTTATATTGCCCAGTCTCGGACTGGAAATGTACTAAACGGTTAGCAAATCCCTGCTGAAAAAAAATAGATAAATCTTCAGAAATCTTTCCCTGCAAAGGCTGGGAGATTTAATTAAGTTAACATGTTTAGATTTGTGGCTTTGAGAAACATAGGAAATTTCATATATGGAGTTTATTTAAAATCATGTTAACCTGTGATGTAGGCATTTGGAATAAAAGACTGGAAAACGAGCTGAATGGGTCTGAGAAGGCATCTGAATCAGCAGCATTTTACACACAAGGAGGCTGAGGCCCACGAAGTGAAGTTTCTCGCCCAAGTCAAATGTGAGCTGGCAGCAGGTCTACGATGAAAATTTGGATTCTCTTCCTCCTACTCCAGTGCCTCTTCTTCTGACAAATACTTGGCCTACAAGGTTTAGAATCCTAGATCCTCTTCAACTCCTACAGAGATGGCAAGATGTGGAGAGGAAAGGAAAGGGAGGATCCATGCCTGCATCCTTTGACACATGCCTCTGTAGAATCTTGAATTAATCATTCTCTTCCCATTTCCACTGCCATGCCACAGTGCTGGCCCAACGCCTGCCCAGAAGATTTCTGCAGGAACTTCAAAGCCAGTCTCAACATGAATATTCTTAATAAAAAGGATTGAATTTCTTTTTGTCCGATAAACCAGTTTAAACCTGTGCCTGCATCACTGGCCTCCAGGCTGATGATAGCTGTAGTATGTGCTTACTGGGACTCCCCATGCCTGTGAGGGTTCATGCAAAATTGCCGGGTACTCTTGATATCACAAAGTTCCTGGGAAGCTATTCTGTTGATCCTACAGTCAACCCTGGTTTCCACTGGAACCTGTGCCAGCCCATGAGGACCTTTTGTCTCAGGGGTTTTTGTTTTTGCGGTATGCGGGCCTCTCACTGCTGTGGCCTCTCCCGTTGCAGAGCACAGGCCCCCGATGCGCAGGCTCAGCGGCCATGGCTCACGGGCCTAGCCGCTCCGCGGCATGTGGGATCTTCCTGGACCGGGGCACGAACCCGTGTGCCCTGCATCGGCAGGCGGACTCTCAACCACTGCGCCACCAGGGAAGCCTTGTCTCAGGGGTTTGGATGGATAATTCGATGACACTGCCGAGGCAAGGCACGTTTGGGTGAGACAAGTTATGTCTGGGCCTGAGACCCAGCCCTGCCAGGTACCCCAATCCAAGGGCCACTTGCCCCAGAGTCCTGTTCCCCCTCTACCCTTGACTTCTCCCAGGGTTGAGAACAGCCCTCCTTTTTCCTTCTTGTTACTTTAAAAGGACCCTCCCTCTCCCCTGTCCATCTCTAGGAAACCTTGCATAAGCTCTTCAGTGAGTTTAGAATTTTATCCAAGTTGGAAGGAGGATATGGTTCATGCGGCTTCTACTTGGTCATGTAAATACCTCTGAAGAAAGGAAATTCAAAATCTTGAGACTAACATCTGGGATTGAGGGCAAAGAAAAATGCACAGGCCAAAACACAAATTAATATTTCAATAAGTGATCCTGCCACACTGTCAAGTAGATAAAATGTAATCACATTTAGGGGGAAATGGATTTGTATTTGTTTTTATTGTAATTTTTTTAGTAACTGCTTTATTGAGATATAATTATATACCATACAGTTAACCTATTTAATGTGCATGTCTTTATTTTTAATAGTGAGTTTGAATGAAGGCATATTTAATTAGAGGGATAGCTGGAAAATTTTATGGGTGTTTTTAAAGGGAACTTCTGAATACCTTAAAATATTTAAGAGGTTAATTGTGCTGGCATTTTTATTGTGTAAAATTTCAATAAAATATTACTTCTATAGGATGTAATGGGGTATATAATAACATTAAAAGTTTTTATACTATGGGCTTCCCTGGTGGTGCAGTGGTTGAGAGTCCACCTGCTAATGCAGGGGACCAGTCCAGGAAGATCCCACATGCCACGGAGCGGTTAGGCCCGTGAGCCATGGCCGCTGAGCCTGCGTGTCCATAGCCTGTGCTCCGCAACGGGAGAGGCCACAGTAGTGAGAGGCCCGCGTACCGCAAAAAAAAAAAAAAAAAAATGTTTTTATACTATGATGTTAACTGAAAGGGCAGGCTACAAAATTATAGGTATGACCATACCTATAGGAAAATATGCATAGATAAAAAGACAGGAGCAAAAAAATGGGCTAATTTTGGGTGGTCAGATTTAGGGCACATATTTTATTTTCCATTTTTATAGATTATTATATTCCTCAATTAGTATGTATACTTTTGGAATGAGAAAGGAAACTTCATTTATGAAACTTTGGAATTATCTTTTTTTTTTTCTGAAGCACATATCATGGGCACTACTCATCAGGCCTGACTTGGGTTATTTGGGGAGATTATAAATGATAACAATAAACTGCCTTTGTTTATTGCTTTATAATCTACAAGTTGCATTCAAGAATATTATTTCATTGAGCAAAGAGACAGGCATTTTCCTGAGGAAATTGTCAAAAGTTGGGGAAGCCAAGGAAAGAAGAACATTTTTAAAGGACTTCTAAGTGTAAGCAGATGTCTCTGGTGGTGAATTACCATCATCTGAGATGATGGAAGAGGAAGGGGGGTGGCATTGGCAGGCGGACTCTCAACCACTGCGCCACCAGGGAAGCCCTGAACACTGTTTTTGATATACATACTTTGACGTAACGGCTAAGTATAAGAAATTTCTTTGTTCTTATTTTACGGATTCATAAGCAAGGTTATGAAAATGCAGAGGGTAACATGTGTCACCTATTTTACTCAGTGGCAATAGCTTATTTTATCAGAATTATCATTAAGTTAAATTATCATGGGTTGTGTTTTTTGTTCACGAGGACTTTTTAAATAGCCACTATTAACCTTATTGGAATTTCTTGTACTCTAAAATCACTTGAATTGAGGGAATATTTTTTGGTGTCAAAGCCCAGGCAGGTATTTGAAAGACACCTAAATGCCGTCACCTCAGTGTAAGGTTATTGCACGGAATAGTACATAGGCTGAATCATGGAGGTGCAATGCACTGGAATATATAACTGCTGCCTTTAGCACAACCAGATTTTGGAAAACTCCAATCTTGAAATGTTGCAAAATTTCTGGCATGAGAAATTCCATCAGTTCTCTCCAGGCTCAGCTGGAGTCCAGCCTCCTTAAGGAAGCCTCCCTAAACACTCAGGCCTGCAGTGACCTTGTGCTCATTTGAATGCCTCACCTCTATCAAGTATTTCTGTAGGTTGACAGGCATCTCTAGTGCCCCTATCACCTCCCTCTGACTCACCTCTGACTTCAGCTACAGCTGTGGTAGAAGGGCCCTTGCAAGCTCAGACTCACCTCATCCCAACTCATCCCCTTTACGTTCCCTTGCTCACGAAGCCTTCTCCAATACAAGGGACCTGGTGCTGTGGACAAGCCCATCCTGGAAGTGTGGGAGAGTCATTGTTCTTGGGAAAAAGCTTTCATCAATAGGATGTGGGGAGACTTCCCTGGTGGCACAGTGGTTTAAGAATCCATGCTCCCAATGCAGGGAGCTCAGAGCTTCAATCCCTGGTCAGGGAATTAGATCCCACATGCATGCTGCAACTAAGAGTTCGAATGCCACAACTGGGGAGCCCACGTGGCACAACTAAGGAGCTGGTGAGCCACAACTAAGACCCAGTGCAACCAAATTAATTAATTAATTAACTAATTTTTAAAAATAGGATGTGGGAACCAGTAGATAAATACTTTCACCTGCTGTGGAAATTTCTGTTCTGTATGCTTCTTAGAGATCCTGGCAGAAATGAGCCCCCATTGTCTACAACAATGACCTCTAAATTGTACTATTATATTGACTTTTCCTCTTTTTCTGCCCCCTCACTTCTGCTTCCTGGGATCACTTCCAAAATAGACTGCCTGACCCAAGTCCTCCCTTCAGGTTCTGCTTTGAACAACAGTTATGCACTACTTTGCATTGCTCTTGTGTTTTAATTACATCAACCTTTAAAGATCTTATTGATATAAGTATTGCTTCCACAACTAGATTGTAGTCTCCTGAGGACAGCAAGAATTTCTTACACATTGTATCATGCCTTGTACATGGTAGGTTTCTATTAGTAAATATTTGTTAAATAAGAAGTTCAAGATGGTATATGGAGATATTATCAATCCCTCTGAGAACTTCTGGTCATCCAGTGTCAGTTCTTGTAAAAACACTGGGTGTTCATCTGCATCAGTCTAGGGAATGGACATTTGACATTCTTTATGTCTACCAAGCATCTGTATTACTTCCTCAGAAGATGGGCCACTCTGATCTTAGGCACCGAAAATATTAGCAAATCACTTTCCAAGCCTCCCTTGCAGCTACGTCATAAATTCCACCAATCAGATTCACACGCTCTGGACTCTGAGTCAAAGTCAGGATGTGAAGAAGAAGGGACTACTCAGAATCCAGAGTAGTGGCAACTTGTGGCAAGCAAGAAAAGTAGAATGTATTGGAAGCCAGAAGAATGGGATAGGGAGAACACCTCGTAAAGCCATCCTTTATTTCCGTCAGCTCCACTGGAATTGCTGCCAGATATTTCACAAACATAAAGCACCACACACACACACACACACACACACACACACACACACACACACCTTGAGCAAAGACAGTACAGCTGACCCTTGAACAATATGGGTTTGAACTGCATGAGTCCACTTATATGCCATTTTTTTCAATAGTAAATACTACAGTACTGCATAATCCCCTGTTGGTTTAATCTGCAGATGCAGAACCACAGATACAGAGGAACAGCAGATATAGAGAGCCAGCTATAAGTTATATGCAGATTTTTGACTGTGAGGCAGGTCTGTGCCCCTAAACCTTCCTTTGTTCAAGGGTCAAATGTATTTCAAATTCAAAAGACAACTGACTATTAACACGCCTACCATCTATAAGCTAGGGATATTCATGTTAGCAGGTAGGATTCACTCACATGTTAAGAACATGATCTCTTTTTTTTTTTTTTTTTTTTGGCGGTACACGGGCCTCTCACTGTTGTGGCCTCTCCCGCTGAGGAGCACAGGCTCCAGACATGCAGGCCCAGCAGCCATGGCTCACGGGCCCAGCCGCTCCAGGGCATGTGGGATCCTCCTGGACCGGGGCACGAACCCATGTCCCCTGCATCGGCAGGCGGACTCTCAACCACTGCGCCACCAGGGAAGCCCGAGAACATGATCTCTTCAATGAAAATAATAAGTAATAAAAGACCTGTAAATGATAAAAGGCTAGGCCATTATGGACACTGTACACTTTATCAGGCAATCCTAAAACAAATAAAGCAAATCCATATTTATTATTAGGTTTTTTAAAGCACATAGCAGCTCAAGTCTTCCGAATCCCAGCCACTCCCACCCCAAATGCCTGGTATTGTCTACAGATTTTGTAAATATATTAGGGTTAACTTTCAGATTATCAAGTAATGAGTATATTGTTATATTTTTAGAAAAAAGTGTCATACTCTACCTCATGTGATACTAAAAACTGAAATAATAAAATAGCTAGTACTGGATAGGAAAGGGTAGAATAGAGGTGACTCTCTGATGTCAGGATGGGGAAGAATACTTTTAGCATAAATCAATGCAGGAAACACTAGGAAAGAGATTGAATACATATTCAATACATAATCAAGATACTGACTGTAAAAATTTTTAATTTCACAGACCTATCATAACTAAAATGAAAATGATATGAAAAAATTTTCAAAATATAGGGCTTCCCTGGTGGCGCAGTGGTTGAGAGTCTGACTGCCGATGCAGGGGGCACGGGTTCGTGCCCCGGTCCGGGAAGATCCCACATGCTGTGGAGCGGCTAGGCCCGTGAGCCATGGCCACTGAGCCTGCGCATCCGGAGCCTGTGCTCTGCAGTGGGAGAGGCCACAACAGTGAGAGGCCCGCGTACTGAAAAAAAAAAAAAAAAAAAAAAAATTCAAAATATATGAAAAATTGGTTAATAGCCATAATATATAAAGAACTTTTAAAAATTAAAAATATGCTGATCACAATTTTTAAAAACAGGGTGCATATAAATAGATACTTAACATCAAAAGGAATAAACTCGAAAACATGCACACTACTAAAAATAAAAGAAATACAAGTGAAAGTAAATAGTATTTTCGACAACTAAATTGGCAATTTTTTTCAAACCATTTTGTTTGCTGAATATGCAATGAAATGCTATTCTCATGCTGGAGTGCAAATTAATGCATAGTTTTTAGAAGGAAATTTGGCAATAGTTTCCAAAAACCATAGAAATATTTGTATGTTTTGATCCAGTATATCCAGCCACTAATTTCTTTTAAGGAAACAATGAGAGATGTGTGTAAGTATTTTAAGAATGTTTATCTTAATACTATTTTAATTGCAAAAAAATTAAAACATCATGTGTCCAAATAACTTGATAAATGTTTGATGGTTTATTCATATGATGGAATAATAGCCAAAAAAAACCCCATGTTTTTAAAAGAGTGTTTAATGACATAGCAATATTCTCACATTGAATGGAAAAAAGCAGGGTAAAAAAGCTATACATATAGTTTTTTCTTAATTTTGGTTTTTAAAATATTCATGGAAAAAGTATTAGAAATGACTGCATGAAAATGTTAACAGTTTTATCTCTGGTTAGTAACATTTTGAGTAATTTTTATTTTCTTTATAATTTTTGTATTCTTTCTATAATTAATCATACTATTTGAAAAATAAAATCTTACCAAAAGAGTAATTCTTTGTTATTTCCCACGTGAAATAACACATTTAGTAGCATGATCTGCCTTTAGTTGTGTTAAAGAACTAGAAACAAATATTCATTTAGTCCATCTTAAGAACAGTTGTTAATGATACCAGTTAGGAGAGGAAGAAATTGAAGATTAGAGAGACTAAATGATTTGCAAGTATTCAGTTAATTCAACAGCAGTTTTTTTTTTTTTTGAGCATATAGTAATTACTGTGAATTGGATTAGGCATTTAGGCATTAAGAATAAAAGATTAAAAATTGTTCCCAAGAGTGTGTGTTCTCATAGTAGGTGACATTATATTAAAAAAATGATATTTTCAATTAGTGGGATAAGTGCTGGCAGAGATCCCACATACCGCAACTAAGCCCTTGTGCTGCAACTACTGAGCCCACATGCTCTAGGCCTGCGCACTGCGACTAGAGAAGCCTGCCGCAACAAAGAACCAGTGCACCCAAATTTAATTAATTAATTAATTAATTAATTTAAAAAAAGAAGCAGGAGATATGATTAAGGCGGGGTTGGCTAGATAAAAGTAAAGAGAACTCTAAAGGACCAACCACTACTCAACCTTAGCAATATACCCAAGGAAGGGCTCCTCCTTTCTACTCCAGGTCTGAGAGCCAGAAATGGCAGAGAAGTTGCTGCGACAGAAGTCTCTGGGGTGTAGGGGAAGTTGTTCCCAAGGAGGTATTTCACTGAAGGCACTCTGCTAGGAAACAGCCCAAGAGGGTGCTGGGGAAAGCAGCTGGCTGCTCGCTGCTGCTGACTGCCCTGCACTGAAGAAGAGGCTGCCTGAGCTGCAGGACCCTGGTATTGGCAAAGCTGAAGTCACCAATGCTGCAGGAGGTGGGTGCCTGGGAAGCCATGGGCACTATAGGAGCCAGGCACTTGGGAAATTGTGAGCGCTGCTGGAGCCTGGTACTGGGGAAGCTTCACATGCCTGCCAAAGGAGCAGACTGGGAACTGGAAGGAAAATCCCTTCATCCTGCAATGCCTCTCTACCACCCTCTGTTGACAAAGTTTAACATTATGTCAGCTGGCAAATAAAAACTATTTTAAAGGCACAGTTGCATTTTTGCACAGCAGGCAATGAAGAGTGAGTTTGGAACTGAGGTGATAAATTTGTAACTGGCATGGTGTGGAGAGTTTTCCAGCTAATGGAATAACATGAGAGAAGACATGTAAAGAGGACTTCCATATCTGACAGCATGATAGACTAGATACCCAGACTGATGCTCTCACTATAAAACAAACCAAAAAATCCCCTAATATCCTGGATTTTAAAAATAAGACATTTGTGTTTAAATACATCGGTGAGATGGCAAGAAAGTATGGAATACATAGATGTCAAAACTAAGAGAAGACATGAACTTGAACACACTGTAAATGTCTTTCACTTTGGGGGAAATTGCCAAATCTTTTGAATTTGAACTTTACTTTTCAGGTCTTGAGGAGTACAAGGGACAAAGATTATTTCCAAGTTCCTCTCAAACTGGGGAGTCTAATTTTGAGACTCTTACATTTCACTAGGATGCAGAATACTCAATGTGAAAGTAAACAAAAAACTGATGGTGAATCTGTACATTTAATCAGTGTGATGGTGAAATAAACCCACCCTACTCCCCATTTTGTAAGGGAACTTCAAGGAAAACTGTAGTATTTAAACTTTGGCACTGGTTGAAGGAGGACAATTCTTTCCTCATAATTCATAAACACAAGTCAACCCCTAGGGATTACAGCCTGGATTTACACTACCCACATGGTCTGAAAAACTTCAAGGTAAATATTAAGTTTAAAGTGATGCCAAATTAGTAGTGTCCTAGGGTTTGGAAAAAGTAAACACAAATCCTCTCAGAAGGATAGTGCCTTCAATCCAGGCATCAAAAAAGTCCTACAGATAAATTCCAAGAATGACTAGGTCACCATCAAAAATCACAAAATAACCAAGGAAGAATAGCCACAATGAGAAAGAACCAGCAGAATCAATAACCCACAAAAGCTTAACTATTTGGATTATTAACACAATTGATATGTTTAGTTTTTTGTTTTTTGTTTGTTTGTTTGTTTTTGCGGTACGCGGGCCTCTCACTGTTGTGGCCTCTTCCGTTTGTGGAGCACAGGCTCCGGACACGCAGGCTCAGCGGCCGTGGCTCACGCGCCCAGCCGCTCTGCGGCATGTGGGATCTTCCTGGACCGGGGCACGAACCCGTGTCCCCTGCATCGGCAGGCGGACCCCCAACCACTGCGCCACCAGGGAAGCCCCACAATTGGTATGTTTAATATGTTTAAAGAAATAGTAGACTAAAAGATGATCGAGCTAATTTGAAAATAAATCACATATAACCTCTGGAGATGAAAAATGTAGTACTTGAAAAAATTCAATAGGTTGCTTTAGAAGCAGATTAGACACTGCTGAAGTCAGAATTAGTGAACTGGAAGATAGTACTGAAAATTAGACAGAATGTAGTACAGAGATATAAAGAGGCAGAAAGTATGAAGAGACATTGAGACACAAATGATAGAGTGAGAAGATTTCACATACATCAAATTGGAATTCTAGAAAGAGATGAGAGACAGAATGGTGCAGGCAGAACATTAGAAGAGTTAGTGATAGAGAACTTTCCAGAACAAATGAAAAACCTATATCCAAATATTCAAAATGCATATCAATTCTCAAACAGCATAAAGTAAGAGAAAAAAATACCCCCAGCCACGTTGTAGATAAATGTAGAACACCAGTGACAAGGAAACTTAAAAGAAAAAAGTAGATTACCATGAAAAGATAATTAGACTGGGAACTACCATGGAAGGCACAAGAAAGTAGCATAATCTTAATGTGCTAAAAGAACATAACTCTCACCCTGGAATTGTATGACTGTCAAAAACATATGTCAAAACCAGGGCAAAATGAAGACATTTCAGACAAACAAAAACTGAGAGTTTGCAATTAACAATCCCTAACCTAAGGAAACTCTAAAATATGTGCTTCATATGGAAGAAAGTGACCCCAAATCAGTGGTCTGTGATTCAAGAATAGGTGATAAAACAAAACGTAAAATATAGGTAAATCTAAGTAAACATTGTAGAAAAATAATTTTGAGGAGCTTAAAAAAAGATATACCTAAAATATACAGCTATAAATTATAAGGGATAATCAGAGTTAAAGTGTCCTAGAGACCTTATGTTGTTCAGGAGGATGATACAAATATTGATTAATTTTATGTTTTTTAAGTTAAATATTATGGACAAATTTCTATGGTAAATGCAAAAGCAATGGAAATAGAGTGGGCTTATCTGTATTTTCAGATTTTTCTTCCATGGTTATTTATTACTTAGTTAATAAAAAATAATCTATCCAAGATCAGAATTAATTGACTTCTGTGAAAAAGTTCAGATGTATAAAGGGCTTTGTGAAGGTTTGATATGGGCTTCATCTCTATATTTCCTTTTTATGATTCTCTCACTGGCCTTTTTAGTGTGTCAGCTTCACTCTTATAGCAAAACAGTTGCAACAGTTCTAGAGATAACGTATGTGTGAGTCAGACTGCAGATTAAGAGAAAATTCTCTTTGCTCAACTTTACTGTGACAGGACCCACACATAAAGCAAACATTGTGATGGGGGGGGGCAGTGTCAGGGGGATGTCATGCGCAGACTCTCTTAGGCTTGAGTTGCACAGTGCTCTCTATGCATCTGACCGTGTCTCAGTCCATTAAGCTAAAAAAATAAGACAACAGTCTTGAGGATTAGCATTCCTCTATCAATTATTTACCCCATGTATGCTTATTGAAGCTTTATGTTAGTTCTAAGTCTCAGGTTTTAAACTTTTAAAATAATTTTAATATTAAACCAGACTCACGTTTCTGGGTAAGTCCCACTTTGTCATGATGTAATATCCTTTTTGGTCATGGCTGGATTCAACTTGCTACTATTTTGCTGAGAAGTTTTGAATCTGTAGGGGAATTGATTTGTAGTTTTGTAGGGAAATTGATTTGTAGTTTTCTTGTAATGCTTCTGCCTGGTTTTGGTATCATAGTAAATGCTATTCTCGTAAAATGAGTTGGTACATATCCCCTCCTCTTCCTTTATTTTCTTAAAGAGTTTGTATAAATTTGCCATTATTTTTAAAAATATTCAGTAGATTTCATCAGTGAAGCCATCTGGACCTGGAGTTTTCTTTGTGAGAATACTTCTGTGTTTTTTTTTTTTGGCTGTGCTGTGCATGGCATGTGGGAATCTTAGTTCTCCGACCAGGGGTCAAACCCGTGCCCCCTGCAGTGGAAGCGTAGAGTCTTACTTAACCACTGGACCGCCAGAGAAGTCCCTGTGAGGATACTTTTAAATTATGGAATTCTACAATAGTTGTATGGACATAGTATGATTCAGATTATCTGTTTCTTCTTTTGTTAGTTTTGGTCATTTGTACCTCTCAAGGAATTTGTTCATTTTATATGTTATTGGAATTGTTAGCATAATGTTGTTGATAATTTTTCCTTATATCTTAATTGATCTGTAGTGATATTTCCTCTTTCACTTTAAAAAAAAAAATCAATTTATTTATTTATTTATTTTTGGCCGTGTTGGGTCTTCATTGCAGTGAGCAGGGGCTACTCTTCATTGCGGTGCGTGGGCTTCTCATTGCAGTGGCTTCTCTTGTTGCAGAGCATGGGCTCTAGGCTCATAGGCATCAGTAGTTGTGGCACACGGGCTTAGTTGCTCTGCGGCATGTGGGATCTTCCCGGACCAAGGCCCAAACCCATGTCCCCTGCATTGGTGTGTGGATTCTTAACCACTGTGCCACCAGGGAAGTCCTCCTCTTTCATTTTTGATATTGGTAATTTGTGTTTTTTCTCTTTTTGAGACTTTTAAAATAATTTGAATAATGATACACACCTCCATATTGCATAATTATAAATGCCAAGAAGCAAACTTGATGTAATGAGGCTTAACTACTATTGAAAGTCACTCTTGTAGTTTTAGTACCAAGGAAATGTAAGAATATTGAGGTTTCTTGAAGTTGAAAGGAATTAAACATTAGTTAATCAATGGTGGTAATATATACTTGGTCATGATAACTCAGTATAGGATTCTTGGCCCATGGTAGTTGTTAAATTAATAAATGGATAAATATCTTTATTATAGAATGAGGAAAACTAGATTGATACTAGATGAATATTCATGGAATTCGCTGCAGTGTGATCAGTCCTCCACATTGCCACATGTATTATTTTTCTAAAACACAAATATGCTTTTGTAAATTCCTAAATTAAAAACTTCAGTGGTTTTCCATTTTCTTTATGATCCATCTGAATGCCATACAGTGGCATGCAAGCCTTTTTATACCACGGTCACATCTTATTTATTCAGCCTACTTCTTACCTCTTTCTCCAATATGTTGCATCCATCCTAGATACATTCCTTTTACTAATTTAATTATTTTGCCTCAGGTCACCATACACATGTTGTTCTCTTTTACCTGAATTTTTCCTTCTTCCTTCAAGGCCAAAGTCAAAGGTCATGTCATATGCATTTTTTCTTGTCTCACTCCCAGAATAATTTACAGAGTCTTTTTCTGTTCTCCCATGGCATTTGTCCATTTGTCCATCCCTCTATTCTATTATAACATGTGTCACAATTAATCAGGTTTAGATGGTTTAGTGGCTTTTCCCTAACAAATAGAAGCTCTTTGAGGACAGTGATTGTCTTATTCATTTTTGTTCTACAAATTTCTAGCAATGCTTTGAGTATTGTAGGCACTCAGCAAATGTTACATGATGCACAGACACATATAATTCCATAGTCCAAAATCACTCATAGAACAAGCTAGAATTTTACAGAGGAAGACACTGTACTTTGGTCTGGGAAAACACTACCAGTCTGGATCAACTAATTTACAAATGTGAGTCTTTTTTTCACAAAGGAGAAAAATCCAAGTGTGAGTTCAGCTGGGAAAGTATTATCATTTTCATGTACAAAAGAAACTACACTCATCAAAACAATTATAAAGTAATTGGAGGTTATACTTAGCTGCTGAATGAACAACACGAGTATACTGTTAATTTTGCAGGTCAACGTTATGACCTCAGATGTGAGTTTGCAAATGGATTGATACAGCATTATAAATGTAATCCTATGAATGTGTTGGAAAATTGCTACAAGGTGTACTGGGACAGAGACATGGTAATACCATTAAAGTCTACCAACAGACTAGACATTTTGCTGTTTGATAGGCCTATAAAATTGTAGTGCTTATTGGTATTCCCATTTTGCTAAGCATAAATATTATAAGAAATAGACAGTAGGGAAGCAAATATGTAGGGTAGATTAAGAAGCCAAAAGAAAAGTGACATTTACAGCACATCAAAGAAATGAAATCATCATCTCAATGACTCCATTTAATTATCAGTTGTTTAAGAACATATACCTAGTTAAATATTTTAAAGAACTGCATTTATCGTGTTTGCATTAGTTTCAGATATAATATTTCTGCAAATCACAAAGCCTTTTCTCCTTAACATAGTACATTATTATAAATCACACTAGAGCATGGTTTACCTTTTATCCAGACAAGCAAAATTAAAGGCCATGATATACTCCTATGAGAAATAGTGGTTCATAACAGTGTTATAGCGCAATCTGAGGAACAGACACCACCCCCATCACACTGAGAATCATTTTCATAGGGCATGTTAGTCATGACAGTCATTTAGTCTCCTCCATATAGGCTTCTTGGAGATTTGACCCTCCATAACATGGGAAGGGACAGACCTTTATATCACATATTCCCCCAGCAATTGTGCCTTCGATGCTTGGACAAGGAAATTGACCCAGAGACTGTTAATGGCTACAGGAGCTAGATGTATAAGGTCATATAGCCACTGATGCCACCACTTAGGGGCATTCATTGTAGGCCGTGTGTGTTTGATAAACAGGCAGGGAGCACTGAGAGAGAGATCATGTGGTTTTGGAAAGGGGGAGAGCTGGAGAAATAAGCAGTCATGGGCTCTGAGAGCTTCCCAGTTCTTAGTCCATTCCAGCTATGAAACTCAGTGATTTCTCCTGTCCTTGGATTCTGCAGTTTCCTTGGATTCGGTCTTCACTTAAACTTTCTCCAGTGTGCCTGTTTCTTATAATCAAATGGTCCTTGAACATCAGGACATAGAGTTAAAAAATAGGTTAGTAAATGTCCATATGCTTCAAAGTTTTAAAATCTGATTAATCTGACAAATATACACACAATTTATTTATTAAAATACTGTCAACATAACAAGATTGGGAAATATTTTCAGCATGTTTATTCTTTATTGAGGTTTAGGAAATAAGGGTTTGGAGTTTGTAATATTCCTTATGTCAGATCATCTTTCAGAGTCATAAATCAGTGAGTTGTGCTTTAATAAAACAGGCAGTGGGCCAGATTTGACCTCTGGCCACAATTTGCTGACCCCTGGACTAAACAATTATAAACCCCTGGGCCTAACCAATTTCAAGATTTAGTGTTAGTTTTTCCAGTGATTCTCTAAAGTCTTATAAATTCATTCAGTGTTTTTCAGACTCATGTTTTTTAGTTTATAAAAGGAGGTTGTGCTAATAATTCTAACTGGCCTCATAGAATTTAATGAAGAATATTTAATTAATCAGATCAAATGAGATTAACTATAATAAAGTAGTAAATAAAGTGCCTGGCTCAGGATTTATTCAACAAATATTGTCTGTGTCAGACTTTAATATAGCCATTAGAAGAAAGAGCAGAGCTAAGTAACACACAAAAAGCCGTAAGCAGCGATAAAATTAATACCTACACAAAACTAGCAATGTAATAAGATAAAGCAGAAAGCAGCTTTACACTGGGAAAGAAGTTATTTAAATACAGAAATAGCACCTTAAAAAAAGGAACCGAGAAATGTAAACTTGGTAGGTAGATTCAAGTATAAAAGTTATACCCCCAACTCTTGTACCAGAATGAAAGGGCTTCCCAAACACCTCCCTCAGTGCTGACTCAAAGCTGCATTTCCTTAGCAGGATCACTGACAATCTTTTTTTTTTTCTTTTACGAAATTATATAATGATAGACTCAAGATTGCCACGGCTTCTTCACCACTGCAGGGAGGGATTTAAGGGGGGGGGAAGGTAGTAATAAGTGGTATCATTATTTATGGGAGGTGGATGGAACATGGGAGAGAAGTTCATAAACTCTATACATTTCACTGACCAATCTCCTATTAAATAGGAAGCTTTTAAAAATTTAAAACACTGTTAAGTTAACTTAACTGCCAGGAGCTGTAAATAGCCCTATAACAAGAGGAGAAAAAAATAAATCACACTCTAATTGCTAATAAATACAATTTAGCATCTTATTATATATAAAAGATGTGTTTAATATGTTAGTAAAATATGTTTTTTGCTTCCTTGTTCAAATAAAAAACTACAATTCCAACCTGTCAATTTAGATTCATTCTGTCCAGAATAAAGAATCTTACCACCTTTGTGCTAGACAGAGTCTCGGTGGCTTTAGTTAAGTTTCTAATAAAGTCCTGACTGGTGAGACTAAAGATATAAAAGGATCAGGAAGCCCACAAGCCTCCCTCCCGTGTTTCTTGCAGATAAAGGTCAAGGGTCGAATGACAGAGAGAGGCTTATATCATTGTTCTCTTAACACAGACTGAAGTTATCTTCCAGATTACAGATAAAGTTATTGCAGATAAGATAAAAGAGTTATCCCAGGCACTGTGGAACAACAAGCCTCCAGAATCTAAGAAATCCTTACCCTTTGTGCTCCGAAATTATGGGGTTCTTAAAACATCAGTGTATTTATTTGGCACCTTTGTTAAGAGTTCAAGCCTCTCAGTGAATCATGTATTCCTTTTAGTCTCTGCAGAATCCTGAGGGGAAAACCGGGGAGATGAGAGAGAAGAAGACGGAGAATATTTCCATTTCGCAAAAGAGGAAAATTTAGTCACAGATTTCATTTCTGATAGGAACTGTAAACCGCTCTGCCCTGGTGGTGAACCTTTAGAGGTAGACTGCTGTCTGCCCGAAACCAGTCACCTGAGGGGCTGGCCAGGCAGCTGTTGGGAAATGCTGTGAAAGGCTTTGATGCTTGCTTCTTTCTCTTCCATTTGGAAACACAAATTGCTCTCAAAAGAGGTCTCTGCTAAGTTAGACTCTAGGCTAATGCATCTGGTCAGCAGCCGCTTAATTACCTGGTAGGATCGTTTAAAATGCAGATTCCTGGGCCCCACCCCAGACTCGCTGAATTAGAAACTCTGAGGTGTGTGTTTGTGTAGAGAGAAAGGTGTGTTTGGGGTTGGGGGGGCTTGTGGGAGTGTCCAAGAGTATGCGTTTTTTCTAGATTCCCCAGTTGATTGTTAAGCAAAGTGAAGATAAAGGCTTCAGAAATGCTTTTCTTTTTTCCTTTTTTTTTGGCCATGCAGCGGCGGCGGCGGCGCGGCTTGTGGGATCTTAGTTCCCCGACCAGGGATTGAATCCCTGGCCCTTGGGAGTGAAAGCACAGTCTTAACCACGCTGGACCGCCAGGGAACTCCCCAGAAATGCTTTTCTAACTAATCCTTCCCCACAGCACTTCTCAATTCTTGTCATTATAAGGGTCACTGTGTCCAAAGCTGCTGCTGTGCTAAGAGGCTGTATCCTGTCCTTCTAGAGAAACTTTCCTGGCCAAAAATTTTGACAGTGATGGAACTTGTCTGTGGAGTGTCTCTAAATCAAGACAGGCCAGGCTGGGCAGGATGAAGCAGATAGGGTCAGACTATTGGAGTTAAATAGAAGGGGTTTTAACCCCAGATCCACAGGTCCCTCCAAGGGGTCCATGGATGAGAAAACATTCACATCTTTATTTTCACTAACCTTTAACTGAAAATGAGCATTTCTTTCTACTATGAATTTGGCAACAAACCACATTAGTGTTTGCAGTACCTGTGACTCCTTGTCGCTGTTAGAAATCACAGATATTCCTGTGTCACATTTTAGTTGTTACGGATAGCTTGAAATATTATTTACACTCATCTAAACATCAAATTACAGTTGTTTTTAGACTTGTCACTAGATCTTTTTAAAGATGTTAATAAGGAAACACAGATATTACCCTATCACACATTAAAAATATTTTGATAAATGTAATTCAATATAGTTGCCTGCCTTTGTCATTTCATACCTTTGTTTTACACATTAGAAACATTGTTCTGAGAAGTGGTCTATAGGCTTCAGCCTTTCTCAGAGTAATTTTCTAAATACAGGCTATGTGACTTCACATATGATTGCCAAAGGAGCCCATGGAACTTAAGAACCCCTGATCTCAAGGAACCCCAAACCATCAAACGGCTTTGGAACAATGAAAACGAACGTTTTGAGATCTTTGTTGGCTTAACCTTGTGTTAATAGTTGTAATACACTGGAGATTACCCAAGTACTCCTACATCTCTCAGACTAAGCACGAAGTCTTATCCTTGACCATTTAACCCGCTTCATAACTAACCCAGTCAGATAATGGAATCTAACCCCTTGTGGTCCTGACTGAACATCTTGATACAAGGTGCCCGTAGTCCTACTGTTGTCTGGCTGGCTGTTCTTTGGTTCTTTCTTTGTCCATGGTCATTAATTCAACAAGTACTTTTTGGCCGGTTCTGTATGAAGCATTCTGCTCCTTGTGGAAGGAATAGAAGAGAACTTATGGAGGCATGTTTCTTACCCTCCAGCACAAACTCTGGTACTTGAGGCTATATAATTAGGGGTTAAGTATGTGAGTACGAATGCCTGGGTTCAAATCTTTTCCGTCTTTTACTAGCTGTGACTTTGGGCAAATTGTTCTGTGTGCCTCTGTTTATTCATCTGTCAAGTGAAGATAATGAATGGGTGCACTCAGGAGAATACTTCATATATAGTAACCATGCAAATGTTAGTTTATACAATATACAGAATTTTGGGCCACGGCCCAAACTTCAGAATCAGAATCTCTGGGGGCTTGGCCACATATAGTTTACCAAGTTCCGCAGATGATTTTGATATACTTTAGAGCAGAGTTTCTCAGCATATTTTTCATTATTGCCCCTCTAAGTAACCATTTTAGACATTTTTTCCCTAATTGCTCTCTCCCCATGAAATTTTAGTACTATAGATATGTGTACTATATATCTGCTTATTTACTTGGGGCTTTTGAAGGATGACAGGCCATTGTAATATCTAAGATTTTTCTACCCCAATCCCACCCCAAGCACCAATTTTAGCCCTCCCTGTTGAGAACACGAGCTATAAAATTGTGGTTTCTCAATCTTGGCTGCACATTAGAATAAAGTAAGGAAGGTTTTAAAAAATACCTATGCCTAGGACACACCCCAAGACCAGTTAAATTAGAACCTCTTGGGGTGGGACACAAATAAGAGTGTCTTTAAAAATCCCCAGGTAATTCCAATATGCAGCCAAAGCTGAGACCCACAGCTTTAGAGTTTGAGATCTCCTTACAGGAGATTAAAATCTGGTTGGCAAACAGGAGCTACTAACATGAACATAAACAATGCAAAAATGAAGGGACCAATGAGTGCTATAGGAGTTCAGGAAAAGGAGAAACTAATACAGGCTGTTCTGATTAGGAGAAGCTTTGTGAGCTAGACTTAGAATCTGAGCAGGATCCGAGACTCTGAGCAGGATCTGGAAAAAGGAATGGAAGAGAAACTTCAAATGTGGAAATAACATGGCCAAAGGTATAAAAAGGACATAGGGTGTTCGGGTGATGTAATGGATTTAATGGTGGTGTCCCAAAAGATATATTCACCTGGAATCTTTGAACGTGACCTTATTTGCATAAAGGATCTTTGCAGATGTAACTGAGTTTAGGATCTCGAGATAAGATCATCCTGGATTAGGGTGGGCCTAGTGATAAGTGTCCTTAGAAGAGAAGAGCACCCAGAGAAGGCCATGTAAAGACAGAGGCAGAAGTTGGAAACGGATGTGTATATAAGGCAAGGAACATGAGGGATTGCTGGCAATGCCGAAAGCTGGAAGAAGCAATGAAGGATTCTCCAGTAAACTCTTAGTAGGAAACACAGCCCTGCTGAAACCTCGATTTGAGACTTCTGGCCTCCAGAATTGTGAGAGAACAAATTTCTGTTGTTTTCAGCCACCTAGTTTGTAGCAATTTGCCACGGCAGCCCTAAGAAACTAATACAGGGGACAATGGGGAAACCGATCTGATAGAGTAAAGGAATTGTAATAAGAGTGGAAAATAAAATTGGAAATATAGGGTGGGTCCAAACAGGAAAGCCATTGTTTGCACAGTATACTGACTGCAATGAGAATAATTACAGGTCTGGGATAGAAAGCGCAACCTGATAAAACCAATGTTACTGCAGAATTAATCTAGTAATTAGTGCAGTTTAACCTACAGGGAGCAAATAGAGTTAGGGAAAACACTTACAAATATAACAACATTAAGTAAGGAAGTAAGAAAGATCTGGATTAGTAAAATGGCTTCAGAAAGAGAAACAAAGAAATTCTTCATGCAGTAAAGTTCACAAGAAGAGCAAGCAAGGCCTTGATACCCGATCTGTATAACCACAAAGAAGAGGAATGTTTCAAAAATGACTTTTAAGATTTGAGTTTGAGTAAATGATGTATATTCCATCAAGAATCAAATGATACATTGGCTTTTACTAATTTATTTTTTAATTTTTTTTTACTTAACAACTTCATTGAGGTATATTTTACGTATAAAATTTACCTATTTCAAATATACAGTTCAGCGATTTTTAGTAACTTCACCAAGTGGTGCAACCATCACCATAAATCAATTTTAGAACATTTCCACCCCCCTAATAAGATCCCTCATACTCATTTACAGTTAATCCTAGCTAGTACCTTTAGCAACAGGCAACCCCTATTCTACTTTCATTCTCTATAAATTTGCCCTTTTTTGGAAATTTTATAACAATGGAATTTCAAAATATGTGGTCTCTGTGTCTGGCTTATTTCACTTCACATAATGTTTTTGAAGTTCATCAATCACGTTTCCTTTTTATTGCTGGATAGCATTCCATTGTATGGATAGACAACGTTTTGTGTATCCATTCACCAGCTGATGGACATTTGGGTTGTTTCCAGTATGTGTTGATATGAACATTCTGGTGCAAGTCTTTATGTGGACATGTGTTCATTTCTCTTGAGTAGATACCTAGGAGTAGAATTGTTGGGTTCTGTGGGAATTTTATGTTTAACTTTTTAAGAAACTAACAAATTGTTTTCCAAAGTGGCTGTACCATTTACATTCTTATCAACACTGGATGAGGGTTCCCATTTCTCCACCTTCTGGCCAACATTTTTCATTGTCTGTCTTCTAGCCATTCCAGTGGGTGTAAAATGGTACTCATTATGGTTTTAATTTGCATTTCCCTGGTGAATAAAGATGTTGAGCATCTTTTCATGTACCTATTAGCTGTTCGTATATTGGGTTGGCCATAAAGTTCATTTGTTTTTTTCTGTAAGATGGTTCTAATAACATTTAGTTGTGTTTAACTTCATTCAAAACAATTTTGTTAGATTGTATTGTGACAGCTGTCATATCAGCATGCATTAAAAAAAAACTTATCAAAATTGGTGAATTTTTGTGTTGCCATTTTAATACTGAAGATGGAAGAAAAAAGCAACATTTTCGGCATATAATTCAAGAAAGGTAAAAACGCAGCTGAAACTGAAAAGGATTTGTGCAGTGTATGGAGAAAATGCTGTGACTGACCAAACGTGTCAAAAGTGGTCTGTGACGTTTCGTGTTGGAGATTTCTTGCTGGACGATGCTCCATGGTCAGATAGACCAGTTGAAATTGATAGCTGTCAAATCGAGACATTAATTGAGAACAATCAACGTTATACCACGCGAGAGAGAGCTGACATACTCAAAATATCCAAATCAAGCATTTAAAATCATTTGCACCAGCTTGGTTATGTTAATCGCTTTGATGTTTGGGTTCCACATAAGTTGAGCAGAAAAAAACCTTCTTGACTGTATTTCCGCGTGCGATTCCCTACTTAAACGTAATGAAAACGTTCCGTTTTTAAAACGAATTGTAACAAGCGATGAAAAGTGGATACCACACAATAATGTGGAGCAGAAGAGATAGTGGGACAAGCAAAATGAACCACCAACAACCACACCAAAGGCTGGTCTTCATCCAAAGACGGTGATGTTGTGTATATGGTGGGATTGGAAGGGAGTCCTCTATTATGAGCTCCTTCCGGAAAACCAAACGATTAATTACAAGTACTGCGCTCGATTAGACCAACTGAAAGCAGCATTCAATGAAAAGCACCCAGAATTAGTCAACAGAAAATGCATAATCTTCCATCAGGATAACGCAAGACCGCATGTTTCTTTGATGACCAGGCAAAAACTGTTACAGCTTGGCTGGGAAGTTCTGATTCATCCACAGTATTCACCAGACATTGCACCTTTGGATTTCCATTTACTTCTGTCTTTACAGAACTCTCTTAATGGAAAACATTTCAATTCCCTGGAAGACTGTAAAAGGCACCTGGAACAGTTCTTTGCTCAAAAAGATAAAAAGTTTTGGAAAGATGGAATTATAAAGTTGCCTGAAAAATGGCAGAAGGTAGTGGAACAAAAGGGTGAATATGTTGTTCAATAAAGTTCTTGGTGAAAATGAAAAATGTGTCTTTTTTTTTTTTTTGCGGTACACGGGCCTCTCACTGTTGTGGCCTCTCCCGTTGAGGAGCACAGGCTCCGGACGCGCAGGCTCAGGGGCCATGGCTCACGGGCCCAGCTGCTCTGCAGCATGTCGGATCTTCCCGGACCAGGGCCGTAAACCATGTCCCCTGCATCGGCAGGCAGACTCTCAACCACTGTAACACCAGGGAAGCCCAAAAAATGTGTCTTTTAGTTTTACTTAAAAACCGAAGGAACTTTTTGGCCAACCCAATATCTTCTTTGGTGAACTGTCTGTTCACATCTTTGCTCATTTATTGATTGAGTTTTTTGTCTTCTTATTGAGATGTAAGAGCTCTCTGTATATGTCAAGTCCTTAATCTGATATGCGGTTTGCAAATATTTTCTCCTAGTCTGTTGCTTGTCTTTTCATTTTCTAAATGATGTACTTTGAAGTACGAAAGTTTTGAATTTTGATGAGGTCTAATTTATTATTATTTTTTCTTGTATGCACTATGCTTTTGGTGTCATATCCAAAAAATCCTTGCCTAACCCCAAATCTTGAAGATTTTCTCCAGTACTTTCTTCTAAAAGCGTTATTGTTTTCACTCTCACATTTAAATCTATGACCCATTTTGAGTTACTTTTTGTATATGGTGTGTTGTGAGGATCTAAGTTAATTTTTTGCATGGAGATATTCAGTTGTCCCAGCACCACTTGTTGAACAGAATCCTTTCCCCAATGAATTGCCTTGGTGCTTTTGCCAAAACTCAATTGACTGTAAATATAAGGATTTATTTCTGGACTCTCAATTCTGTTCCACTGATCTATGTCTATCTTTATGCCAGTACCACACTGTCATGATAACTATAGCCTATGGTAAGTTTTTAAATTAGGAAGTGAAAATCCTACAGATTATTCTTTTTCAAAATTGTTTTGGTTATTCTAGATGTTTTGTACTTTCCATATAAATTTCTGGATCTGCTTGTCAATTTCTGCAAAAAAAAAAAAAAAAAAAAGCCTGCTAGAACTTTCCTAAGAATTGCATTGAATCTATAGATCAGTTTGGGGAGAATAATCATCTTAGCAGTCTTGAGTCTTTCTTTCCATGAACATGGACTATCTCTCCATTTATTTCGATTTTCTTTAGCAAAGTTTTAAAATTTGGGGTGTAAAAGTCTTACATTTCTTTTGTTAAATTTATTCCTAAGTATTTTTTCCTTGTGATGCTATTTTGAATAGAATTGTATTCTTAATTTCATTACTAAGTTGTTAATTTCCCATATGTACAAATGTATTATCCCACCTATTGCTTAATAAATACTTTTTAAATTAATAGATTGACATGTGAATGAGCAAGAGGAAAATTTTTAGCCGAAGGAGAAAGATGTAAAGTTAAAGATAGATTTATACAGCATAAGCTTAATATTTCAATTTAACATTTGTGAAGGGCCATGATATGTGTGGTTTATGACAGAGTTTATAATGTCTACCTCACAGAGTGGTAGTAAAGGCTGAAATAGAATAGCATATGTAAAGTTCCTGGCATACACATAAACTTCAAATGCTCTAGGGCTGGTATTCAGAGGGGAAGCATTTTGCTCAGGAATAAAGTCGGCTTAGTACTTACTGTTTTCTTGTCAATCTGGGGAATCACTGGGGTTGTCAGGGCTGTGCCTCATAAATATTGAGGCTCTCCTAACTACTCTTTTTCTCAGTTGGATATTTCTCCTGCTGTTTCTTTACTCTTGGTTTTCCTTTCCATTCTCTCCACTTAAGTCAATTTGAATGATAATTGTTAATAATTGTTAATGTTTCACATAAAACTCTGGAAAGTAAATTGATGCATTTCTCTATAAAAATTGAGTTTTTTATTGCCTTAACTGGAACAGCATCAATTTTTTTTTTCATCTTGTACTCTTTTTGAATGAGAGGGAAACTTTATTCATTTGCTCATTTATTCATTCTTTCATCATTTCCCATTTATCGAGTGCTTACTATCTGCTGTGCTCTTTGCTAGTTGAGAAGTGATTCCACAGAAACAAATAGACAGAATAAGTCTTTTGTCATTTCCTGGGTAGAAAAGACTGAGTCTTTCCAGAGTAGAAGAAGGAACACAGCCTATATCCTCAGAAAATATTGCTCAGATCAAGATAAATAAGGGCCATGTGAAAGTCTGCTGCTTCATTAAGTTCCCGCTCTGGGTTAGAGATTCTTTGAAAAAGTTATCACCATCTGGCTGATGTTTCTGCTCAAAGGCACCTTTGAGTGGCATACAAAATTGTTCAATAAAGTAACAGTGTGTTTTTTCAGATATCTTCTTTAAACTTAAGGGGTACTAGCCTAAGATTTTCCACTAATGAACTGTGTGACTTTGGGCAAGTCACTTCACTTCCCTGAACTGACAGGTCAGGCTAAGTGATCTCAGAGGATTTTTCTAATGCTAGATTCTGTTTTCCAACTCTTATTAAGTCCTTAGACTATGAGTTTGTGAGTGGTGAAGAAGGAAGATAAGGAACAAAGAAGAGAAGAGCCTTTTTCAGATGGCTTCACGTTTTCAGGATATGGGCCATCCAAGTAAGTAACTGACTGAAAAATAAATGACTTCACTTGTTGGTGATATGGGATAAGGAACTGGGCATGCATGACTCTCCCCTTTTCTTCTCTTTTACTTTTGATGCTGGGAGCATCATTTTTTTTGGCTTTTCCATGCCTGAAGTTTGTTTTACAAGGTAGGTTCCCACATAGGGAGGGCTGTGGTTCTCCACTTTTGCATATGACTTGGTGGATAAATCTGTCTAATTCAGAGGTTCAGCATTAGGATGTCCATTGCTGTTCCCCATATAGGCCACAACTTCTAACCTAGTCTTCACAGTGATAATGATTATGATGGTGGTGGTTGTGATGATGATGATCGTGATAATAATAAAGGTGATATGTTGTTCTTCATTGACCTGATGTCTTTTGGTTCAAAACTCAAATGAGGAAAATGATATGTTATTTATTGGACCTTCACAAACTTCAACCCATGTCTTCATCACTAATTGTCGGATGAGCTTTAGTAAGGAAAAGAGCAGAGAGGTGGCCTAAAGTTGCTCAAGAAATATTTTTCAGAGCCTTTGGAGGTGCAGATTACCAGGTACACAGGCTTTGGAAAAGGAAATCAAGTGGCCAGTTTAGAATACTAGAGGAGCTTAGCAAATGTGAATTGAGTGACTGCTTTATTTTATACTTTAAAATTAGTAGCTCCCTTCCTGGAACACAGTTGGAGTATTTCTGGAATCAGTCAATCACTGCTGTCAGGATATAGTGGTTTAGGTACTTTTAGCCATTACCCAAAGATCTGAATAATGCATCTGTAGTTTATCCTCGATTTACACTTATAATTCCTGTATTCTAATTCATAGGAATAAATCATATTCAGTAAGAGAAGGAAATGTTTTATATTTTATAGCTCATAAGCCTTTTACTCTCATAGTTAAAAGACAAATTAGAAAAGGAAATTCCATATTTTAATTAGTGAGTATCCTGAAATGATTGTTCCAAATTATATATACAGGAAAATATCACTAATTCTGAGTATTTGGATAGAGACCAACCTGAAATTGTCTCACTTTATCCTCTTCCTTGGTAACTGCTTTTGGACGAATCTTAAATGTATACCTCTGGCTCCAACTCTCTCTTGAGGCTCTGGACACACATCCTTCTAACTGCTTGCTGGACCTCTCTAGATTAACAGCCTACCTTGAATTTAACAGATCCAAATTCCAACGAGAAAACCTCCTCTTCCTGCTATGATTTGTTACCTCAGTTAAAAACATCAGTCCCGGGCTTCCCTGGTGGCGCAGTGGTTGAGAGTCCGCCTGCCATTGCAGGGGACACGGGTTCGTGCCCCGGTCTGGGAAGATCCCACATGCCGCGGAGCGGCTGGGCCTATGAGCCATGGCCGCTGAGCCTGCGCGTCGGGAGCCTGTGCTCTGCAACGGGAGAGGCCACAACAGTGAGAGGCCCGCGTACCGCAAAAAAAAAAATCAGCCCCATGAGTTACCAAACTTCATTCTGTGGGAGGCTCATCTGCTCCTCCATCTTCCTCTCTGGTACCCAGCCCTGGGAGCTTCTCTCAAAGTGCCTTCTGCGTATACTCCTTCTCTGTTCGTACTGTCAACCTCCTGGTACCACCACTGCTTATGCCTCACCCTGGCTATAGTGATGGCCTCCTGTCCACCTCCTCCACACCAT
This sequence comes from Lipotes vexillifer, assembly GCF_000442215.2. Classification (NCBI taxonomy): domain Eukaryota; kingdom Metazoa; phylum Chordata; class Mammalia; order Artiodactyla; family Lipotidae; genus Lipotes; species Lipotes vexillifer. The sequence continues at coordinate 1,956,509 of NW_006776646.1, forward strand.
CCTGAACATTATGACAAAGTTTTCAGAGTAGTCTTGCTAAAATAAAAATTTTAATCATGTCACTCCAGTAATCAAACATATTCAGTGTCCTCAAGACCTATAGGACAGAGTTTAAAGTTGCTAGATGGGACATTTAAAGAGGCCTTCTCGGGAATTCCCTGGTGGTCCAGTGGTTAGGACTCAGCGCTTTCACTGCCTGGGCCAGGGTTTGACCCCTGGTCAGGAAACTAAGATCCCACAAGCTGGGGCTTCCCTGGTAGTGCAGTGGTTAAGAATCCGCCTGCCAGTGCAGGAGACACGGGTTGGAGCCCTGGTTTGGGAAGATCCCACATGCCGCCGAGCAACTAAGCCCGTGCGCCACAACTACTGAGCCTGTGCTCTAGAGCCCATGTGCCACAACTACTGAAGCCCACATGCCTAGAGCCTGTGCTCCCAACAAGAGAAGCCGCCACAATGAGAAGCCTGCACTCCACAACGAAGAGTAGCCCCTGCTTGCCACAACCAGAGAAAAGCCCACGTGCAGCAATGAAGACCCAACACAGCCAAAAATAAAATAAAGTAAAATAAAATAAAAAAAGATCCCACAAGCTGCATGCCGTGGCCAAAAAAATAAATAAAATAAAGAGGCCTGGGCTTCCCTGGTGGCGCAGTGCTTGAGAGTCCGCCTGCCGTTGCAGGAGACGCGGGTTCGTGCCCCGTTTCGGGAAGATCCCACATGCCGCGGAGCGGCTGGGCCCGTGAGCCATGGCCGCTGAGCCTGCGCGTCCGGAGCCTGTGCTCCGCAAATGGGAGAGGCCACAACAGTGAGAGGCCCGCATAACGCAAAAAAAAAAATAAAAAAATAAAAAAAATAAAATAAAATAAAATAAAATAAAGAGGCCTTCTCATTCTGATTACTATTTTCCTTTTAGCCGTATTTCCCTCCATCCCTACTTCCTTGTGAGTCCTAAACTCTGTTTACCCAGGGCTGCTTGTCTTCAGTGACTACTACGTGCCTCTGCTGTGGTTTTTCCTCCATCACCACTTTCCTCTTATGCAGCCTTACTAAAATACCATTACTTCCAACAGCCTTCTTCCATAACCATATCTGGAATCATATTTTTCCCTTGTGGAACAGCTACTATGAGTACCCTGCCCTTTCCCCCCAGGAACATCACTCCCATACACTCCAACCAAATGGGCTTCCAGCTGTGAGCAGCTGCCTGAGGACCTTCTTTCTGCACCTGAAACCAGGGCAGGCTGCAAAAGCCAGGAGTTTTCATTTCCCAAGAGTAGTTCTCAACCAATGAATTGAAGCAAGCTGGAGGATAAAAACCCAGGTATCTTTGCCCCTCAGTTAGGATAACTGAAGCATCTTCTGTATCGTTTACCAGAGTTCCCCATCAGGATTGAATCCCAGTTGCTCACAGCGGGAATCTGCTCAGTAATGCACCTTTTATTACTGGCTACCTTGCTTCCTTGCCTGACTTCCCTGCTGCCCTGCTGGTACAGAAGTACTTTCTGTGACCTCCCAGATAAACCATTTGCATGTACATTCTAGTCTCAGGGCTGGCTTTTGGTGGAACCCAATGTAATACTCTGTGTCAATGATCTCCTAGCAGGCTGCTTAGGCTGCTCCTATTATAACTTCACTTACCTTGGGAAATATTCATTCGGAAATCTATCCCAATCCTTGAGGTCAGGAACGGCATTTCCTTCCTGTGTTCCTTTTAACACCTGGCACCATCTCTTCCATGAAGTAGGCACTAAACAACTAAAGGTTGAGTGAAAGCATTAAATCTGCATTACAGAACTTAAAAGAAAGAAAAAATTAAAATTTCAAGTACTTAACAGTAACTTTATAGCAGAGCAATGACCACTTCATGCTTTTGGAGATTTGCCCTAACATACAGAACAAATTATTTGTAGCCCTCATTCCATACTGTTCAATTTACCTGGTATTGAGAATTATATTTCCTTTTATCTGTCCTGTTTCACCCTCTGGCCTCTAAGCTCAGGCCAGAGTTATGCTGAGACAGGCGTTTGGTTTATGCTTCTTTACAGTACCAGCTGTACCCTCTTGACGTCTTCAGTATGTACTCAACTCCAAAAATATTTTAAAATAAGGCTATAAAGCACCTAAGGGTGCTTTAAAATGGTTTATTATTTAACACAGTTTACTTTTTAATAATCATCTTTATGAAACAGGAGGGAAGGGGGCAGGGCACAACCTGTAAAAGAATGACATAGCCCTTGAGGATATGACATAAACTGGGTTAGAACCAACTAGATCCAAGATGGCAGAAGATTCGACTTCCAATAGACCTTGAGCCACATTATACAATCATTGTAATACATTAGCATATGCTAAATGACACACCCACAGGCACCATGACAGTTCTGAGGCCAGCCATAAAAGACCAAAATGTGGGCCGTGGCCAAATTCCTGGAAATATCCACCCCTATTCCCGAAATAGTTGGAATTATCCTCCCACTCATCAGCCTAGGAAATTACTCAGCCCGTAAAAACTAACCACCCCATATTTCCGGGCCTCTCACCTTCTTAGATGGTCCACACTCTGTCTGTGGAGTGTGTTTCTCCTATGGCTGCTCTCACTTACCTAGACAATCCCATGCCCTGGGGCTGCTCTTGCCTTTTGAGACATTCTGTCTATGGAATGTGTATCTCTCTAAATAAGTCCACTTCTTACCTATCACTTTGTCTCTCACTGAATTCTTTCTGAGATGCGACATCAAGAACCTGAGCTTCATTAAGTCCTGAGACCAGGTTTGTGATCTCAATTAAAAGGCAGTGGGGGGCTTCCCTGGTGGCGCAGTGCTTGAGAGTCCGCCTGCCGATGCAGGAGACGCGGGTTCGTGCCCCGTTTCGGGAAGATCCCACATGCCGCGGAGCGGCTGGGCCCGTGAGCCATGGCCGCTGAGCCTGCGCGTCCGGAGCCTGTGCTCCGCAAATGGGAGAGGCCACAACAGTGAGAGGCCCGCATAACGAAAAAAAAAAAAAAAAAAAAAAAAAAAAAGGCAGTGGGTTCAAGTCCCCACCTGGGTTCTGGCTGGGTTAGAGTCCCAGCTCGTGGGTTCAAGTCCCATCTGAGTTGTGCAGCTTCATTTATACTAGTTATTTTTATGCCTACTATATAAAAAGGGGAACCAGCAGAGTTCTATCATATCACTTAAACAAATTTTAAGTTGAAAGCATCCAAATTAATGGGATTTTACTTTATATGAAATTAATTGAACAATTACTGAAATCAGAATCTTGCAGATAGAATGTGTGATATAAATGAATAGTCTGAATATCCTAATTCTGTGGGCTTCACCCATCAGTTTCTCTTTTTGCCCTCACCTCTAATGTAGCATTTATTCACATTTAGCTCTCTCTCTTCACTCCAAAAAGGCAGTATACAGATCTTGTAACTTTTCCTGCAGCCAGAAAATCTAATTCACCATAACAGACACAACAGAGTGTGTTCCCTAGGCTGCCATAGACATAGCCCTTTAAAAGTTAGCTTAGTTAAAGAAAATAAAATAACACAAAACTATAGGGGGATATTCAGTGTTGTATGGCCTGGACCCAGTTGTATCTTTCTTATAAAGTGACTCTCTGTTTGGCATTTCAGCTTTATTTTAATCATCAGCAAGTCTGAGTAGGTCATAATTTCACTTGGGCATCATCCCTTAGGAAATAGTGTTAGACATTTCTCTGCCAGTGGCATTTGCAGCGAAGAAGGGGCAAATTAGGCAACAGTCAGTACGCATTTCACTTCCTTGGACGATCTACAAATCTGCATGATTTTACATATGGAGATAAAAGTCAAACACTTTTGAATAGATCGTTCTTATGGATGTGGGTCGAAGGCTTGTGGATGTAGTTGTGGTTCAGAAGCAGTTACTCTGTGAAAAGGAATGCAGATACAATGCAGATGTATATAAAGGAAAAACATTCTGCGTGAAACTACTCATAAGATTACCGTTCTGGCATTCCTTTTTTAGTGTAAAATAAATTTTTGATTAAATAAATTTGCACTCTGCAGGATTTAAAAATTCTTGTTAAGGAACAATAGAACACATAGTTTGTCAGGGTGTAGCAGTTGCTTTGAATGACCATCTCTTGAAAAATATCACAAGCAGGAGTAGGGTGCCCAGGCGGAAGAGATGTGCCACCAGGGAGGGAACTGTAATCCACATACTACATTGTTACACTCAAGATGGCCTACAAAATCTGAAGCCTGATGCAAACTGAAAATGCAGAACACTTTGTTCAAAATTTATTAAAAATTTCAAGACAGCGACTACAGAACTTTTTTTTTTTTTTTTTTTTTTTTTTGCGGTACGCGGGCCTCTCACTGTTGTGGCCTCTCCCGTTGCGGAGCACGGGCTCCGGACGCGGAGGCTCAGCGGCCATGGCTCACGGGCCCAGCCGCTCCGCGGCATGTGGGATCTTCCCGGACCGGGGCACGAACCCGCGTCCACTGCATCGGCAGGCGGACTCTCAACCACTGCGCCACCAGGGAAGCCTGACTACAGAACTTTAAACCAAGTTGGGGGAGGAGGGCCTGTGTGACTGCACAGGTGCCATGCCCATGAAACTGTTCCTGGTCCCCCTCCATTTACTGAGATTCTACAAGGCCTCGTTCTTAAAGGTTCTTGACCAAATGAAGTGTCCCTGGGCACACTTAGAAATCTAAAGCATGATTGAGCCTAGATAAGGGCTATGTAAACATCGTTCAGTAATTTCTTAATATACTAGAATACCTATGCACACCACAGTGGGAAACATCAGAGATTTGTTGGGTAGGGCTGGCTCTTAATAGAACTTTAATAATTAATCCTGGAAGGATATTCTCTCATTCCTTCTCATTGGATTGTCAGCTGTTAAAAGCCAAGACCTCAATCTTGGAATCCTGAGATTTTATGCAACCATCTACCTCCACAGTGTTTGGGAATAAGGGAGAAATGGCAAATGCACCCATGTTATTATTTCACTAAGGCCTTTCCAAAAAATCCCTCCCAGATCTCCCTTGCTGTAACTGAGTCCTTGCACCCCTTTATTTCAGGACCACCCACCAGGCAGGTCTGAGCAGTCTCCTCTAGGCCTTCCCTCCCTTTCCTACCTCATTCTCTAGGCAGTGAGTTGGGGAACTTGATATTCTTCACTCCTCCTGCCCCAAACTCCACTCCTCTCCTTATCTTGGAGGCCACTTGTATCCTTGAGTTTATCCTTGACTTGTATTCCTTTGTTCTCCCTGGGAACAGAGTAATAGAATAGAACTTATGTTTTCTTTTGAAATTAGAATAAAGATGTAGTGTGTTCATGACCCAACTCTAATATATTCAGTTTTGCATTCCTAAACCAGTGGGTTTCATGTATCTACTAAGCCACAAATAATTTGAGAGCAACATGTATTAGTAATCCTGAAAAATTCCAATAATAGTTCTACAGGAGTGTCTCCAAATTTGATTAGAATTCTTTGCTCACTGACATCATATTTCTTCCAAGTCCTAAAAACACATGTGCTGTATGAATTAACTTTACTGTAATTGTTCTAATTAATGTCTTTAAGAAGCATTGGCTATTATGCTTATTGGTGAACTCCTATGACAAACCAGAACATTCAACTGAATTTTAAACTAATTTTTGACTCTGAGCAAAGCAAACTTCCAAACATATTGTGATCCTTGTTATCAAAAGCACTTAAGGAAGAAGTTATGAAAATGGCATTTTGAGGTAAACTTAAATTTTATTATCTATTAAATGGGAATAATCCTATCTATCCTCTTACTTATTTTAAAAGGAAAATGAGAATTAAAAAAAATTTTTTAAATGGGGAATTTAATAAGAAAATGGTATTACTTCAACTAATATTATTATAACTATTGTAATTCTGTTTAAATATTACTTTAGTTTTTAGAATTCATGGCCTCTTAAGGCCCCATTGTTTTTGCTTATTTTTAAATTTTTATCGAAATACAGTTGATTTACAATGCTGTGTTAGTTTCAGGTGTACAGCAAAGTGATTCAGTTTTATATATATGTATATATATTCTTTTTCAGATTCTTTTCCATTTTAGCTTATTACAATATATTACATATAGTTCCCTGTGCTATACAGTAGGTCCTTGTTGGTTATTTTTTAATAAATGGTAGGGCATATATTTTAATACCAAGCTCCTAATTTATCCCCCCCACCTTTCCTTTTTGGTAACCATAAGTTTTTTTCTATGTCTGTGGGTCTATTTCTGTTTTATAAATAAGTTCATTTGTATCATTTTTTTTAGATTCCACATATACCTCATTGTTTTTTATGATTATTTTATAAATATTTATTTATGCATTTGTTTGTTTCTTTATTTATTTGTCTGCACCGGGTCTTAGTTGCAGCACGCAGGATCTTTAGTTGCGGCATGCGGGATCCAGTTCCCTGACCAGGGTTTGAGCCCAGGCCCCCTGCACTGGGAGCACTGAGTCTTAACCGCTGGACCACCAGGGAAGTCCCTACCTCATTGTTTTTTAATGAACTAGAATTTTCTGTTGAGTTAGATTTTCATAGAACCTAAGTTATTGTTTAATTGATATTTCTACTTGGAAATTGGTAAGACATATTGAGTATAGATTAGACATGCTGAAAGGGCTGGTTTATCAAAATTACCTGTTCTTTTTTTTTTTTTTTTTTTTGGGGGTTTATTAATTAATTAATTAATTTTTGCTGTGTTGGGTCTTCGCCTCTGTGCGAGGGCTTTCCCTAGTTGCGGCAAGCGGGGGCCACTCTTCATCGCAGTGCGAGGACCTCTCACTATTGCGGCCTCTCTTGTTGCGGAGCACAGGCTCCAGACGCGCAGGCTCAGTAGTTGTGGCTCATGGGCCCAGTTGCTCCGCGGCATGTGGGATCTTCCCAGACCAGGGCTCGAACCCGTGTCCCCTGCATTAGCAGGCCGACTCTCAACCACTGCACCACCAGGGAAGCCCAAAATTACCTGTTCTTTAGGTCTGAATCTCTACTAAACACAATTTTCAATCAGTTACTAGTAGGCTAATGATACTGGCTACTTCACAGGATTTGTGGATTTTACTTAATATATTTAAACACAAATGTGGTGTTTCTTTTGTTTAGTTGTTTTTTTGTGGGGTTTTTTTGGTTTTTGGTTTTTTTGTTTTTTTGTGGCCTTGCCACGAGGCATGTGGAATCTTAGTTCCCTGACAAGGGATTGTACCAGTGTCCCCTGCAGTGGAAGCACAGAATCCTAACCACTGGACTGCCAGGGAATTCCCACAAATGGGTTTTTAAGAGCTTTATTGCACTATAATCAACATACAAGAAACTGAGCATATTTAAAGTGTACAGTTTGATAAAAATTTTAACATATTTAGATACCCTTGAAAGCACCACCACTATCAAGATAGTGAATATGTCAGTCACCTCCAAAAGTTCCCTTGTGCCCAGTTGTAATCCTTCCCTCCCAAGTCTTCTCAAGGTCCCCTTTCCAGCATCCCTAGGCAACCACTGATCTGCTGTTACTATAGATTAGTCAGCATTTTCTAATTTTTTTTATTATTATTTCTTTGACTTGTTTTTGTCACCATAATTATCTTGAAGTTATTCATGTTGTTGACTGTTGTTTTCAATAGTTCAGTTCATTTTTATTGCTGAGAAGTATTCTATTGTACAGATATACCATATTCTATTTATTCATTTACCATTAAATGTTTTATCTTCCTTTCTTTAATCTCTTTTTTAGGCTAAACTCTGCTTCAGTCATGCCTCTGCGGAGGCCTCATAGTACTACAGGAGTTTTACTGTCAGCACATCTAGATCCAAATCCCAGCCATGTCTCTAGTGAGCTGGGTGAACATGACCTGCATGGGTTTCTTTTCAGGGTTGTAGTTACCTCAAGCATAGTAATATGCAGGATTGTCGTAAGGGTTATATATGTAAAGCACATAGAACAAAACTTGACATGCATTAAGTGCTATTTGGGTGGTGGTTATTATTATTTCTATTGTTATCATTACTATTATTAATTCTATATGACATGTTTGGTAGAACTTCTAGCCTGCCATAAACCCTCAACAGATGTTAGCTATTATTAGTAATTTTATTAAAATTACTACATTACCAAACAGCTATTCATTCCCATTCTTTCCTCATCCCTCTTATGTTTTCAGTCTCTTCACTATCCTAGTTACTAGTAATCTCAGTGTTACCTGACCAGGTAGAATAGAGGAAGGCAGTGGTTCCCAAAGTATGATGTAGGGAGAGCAACTTTAGCACCAACCTGGAAACTTGTTAGAAGTGTAAATTCTCAAGCCCCATCCTAGACTGACTGAATCAGAAACTTTGGGGGTGGGTGTTTTAACAATACTTCCCAGTGATTCTGCTAAAGCTAAAGAAACTAGAGCAGTAGGGTAATCACCAGGCTTGGGCAGGAGTTAATGCAGGCTCAGTTCACACTGACTTTCTTGTTAGCAAAAGCAAACTGTTGACTAATTGAGCTTAATATCAAGTAAAACCCCTAAGTCTTTTTCACACATGTTGCTGCTAATCCCCATATTCCCCATCTAGTACTTGTACAGGATTCTTTTTGGACTGAAGTATAAGTCTTTACATTTATCCCTATTAAACTTAATCTTGTTAGATTCGGCCCATCGCTCCAGTCATGTTTGGGGAAATTTTAGTTCAGCTGGAATGAACCATGACAAAAAGCAGGGCCTGGAGATGGGGGAGGGGTGCTTTAAGGACAACGTCCTTTTATGTATCGGCCAGATACTGGCCCTTGAAATTCAGGCTATGGTGGGCGTCTAATTAAACTCTTGAGACCCAGGAAGAGTGGTAATTTGATTTCAATGTAATCCTCCTAACATTTATTGGGGACCTACCAAGTTCCTAATTGTGTACAAGGTATAGGAGAGATTACTAAATAGTGCTCCCTTTAAGGTCAGCTATAAGTGGAGATAAAGAGGTTTTCGGGGTTTTTTGACATGTGAAGCCCAATACACCGACGATTGCAAGTCTCTTGAGGAAGAGAACTAATATTTTTTGAGTACCAGATCCTTTGCTGTATGCTTTGTTTACATTTTCATATTTAATTTTCAAGCCAATTCAACGATATAGGGATAATTACCCCATTTATAATTAAAGAAACTTACAGGTTAATGCATTTCCTCAAGGTCACACAGGCAGTTAGCAGAACTAGAGGAAATCCCAGATTTGTATGGGTTTAAAGGACATGCTGTATGTAGACTTTCTCCCTGAGATCAAGAAAATTAAGCTCCTATTTTATTTTTTTTAATTGAAGTATAGTTGCTTTACAGTGTTGTGTTAGTTTTTGGTACAGCAAAGTGATTCAGTTACACATATACATACATATTCTTTTTCACATTCTTTTCCATTATGTTTTATTACAGGATATTGAATATTGTTCCCTGTGCTATACAGAAGGACCTTGTTGTTTATCTATTTTATATATACTAGTTTATATCTGGTAATCCCAAATGCCGAGAAAATTAAGCTGTTAAAATATCGTAACTACCAGCAGCTTAAATATAACTATTGATTCTCTTGGGCTGATTTATAATGAGTAAGTTTATGATCCCCAAAACATTAAAATATCAATAGATGACCCAATCCTATGTATACTAGGAAATGCATATAACTGTACTCACAGTCCTAAGTTTAAAAAAATCTTACATTTGGGTTTATTTTTATTTGCCTCTTTTAAAGTGATAGCTACATATTTTAATCAATATCTATCACAATATTAATATTGTAATTGCAAGTCGTTGCCTCTAGCAAACAGATCTTTGGAAGGGATGTAATTTCTTCCTCTAGGGGGCAGAACTAGCCAACCCTCCTCTATTTAACAGGTAATACCTATTATATTTTATATGATATAAAATGTGTATTTTAATAAAGTAGATTGTAGTATAATGGAAAGTGCACTGGACTTGGAGTCTGAAGATTAAAATTTGGTTCCACTTGCTGGTTATATCACCCTGGGCAAAAAGTTTAACTTTTATAAACCTCAGTATTGTGATCTCTAAAATGGGGTAGTGAGAGTTAACTGATATAATATCTATGAAGGAAGGCACTCTGTAGTCTGTTAAATGTTTTATAAAGATAGTATTATTATTATACTTTTGATACTTACCTATTTTACAAGTTGCCATCAAGAGAAAATGTGAAATATTTTGGACATTTCTGCCACCTACATATCAACTTATTGATAGAGCAGAATTTGAAGTTTTTGAGCTTCTCTGAAAATGTTACGATTCTTTCATCGTTTCTTTTTAACTGTAGAGCTTCCAATAGAGTTATATAAGAACAGTGTGGTAGAACTGATATTGAAATACTAGGTTTGGTTTGTTAACTAGCATTTCAAAGATAAATGCTCTTTAAACAGCACTAACATTGTCAGTACCACTAGTATCATCATTATAAAGGACACTCACTAGGTGCCCATCTGCCTGAAGGCATGTGGTTATACAAAGTGAGTTAATCTGGTAAAAATTCCAGTTCTTTAGGGCTTTATAATGTAATACAGACAGACTTTATATGAATAGGGAAAAATAAAGATATGCACTTAAATGCCTTCAGTTGAATCCCTGATATATCCCTTACCAGTTGTGTGACTTTAGGTAAAGGACAATCTCTTAAACTTGAATTTCTTCATCTTTAAAATGGGGGTAAACAATTGTACCTACCTGATAGAGATGTGAGAATGAAATGCTGTGTTATGGCTAAAGTCCTTAGTATAATACCAGTACTTAATGCACTGACAATATTAGCTTTTGTTAAAAGAGAAACTGAGACATGTTAAACATTTTAAGAATTTGAGCAAAAATGGATTCCAATCAGCGGCACTAAGCCAGAAGTGTTTAGGAGCACTCCTCTAAGGGAGAGACTTTTATAGAGAAAAGGCACAAACAAAGTAAGGAAATTATTGATTGGCTATAGTTTAAAGCCTAGTTGGCTATGATTGGTTGTACTTAGGTTTTAATTTTGTGACCCTGAGGCATTTACAGGCCTAGAGCTCGGTTTGCTTATGTGGGCGCCACTGCATTACAGCTACCTCAGTCTAATAGCCTCTTTATTTAATTTAACAGGTATTATTCGAGCTAAGTACTCCAGACTCCACTATCAAACTCCTAAACCTTTCACCTCCCCCTTCTGGTCTCCGTACCCTGCAAATAATGAGCTTTCTCTGGTCATTATGAATAGAATGTGTAGTCTGGAAATCATTGTCCGTCACCCATGGTGCTTCATTAACTCCCTGGAATCACAGAGTCCTAGAGCAGGAACCCCAGACTTCCAAAGTCGTTTAGACCAGTGACCTTATTTTGCAAATAAGGGAACTGAGGCCCAAAGAGGTTGTGTCCTACCCAAGCTATAGGGCCAGTGAGTGACAAAGATAGAAAAACCTGGACTCCACACTCAAAGCATGTCACTCTCCCTCCTCCAAACACTCTCTCCAGACTCCCCTTAATCTCCTCTTTTACTTGCTCTGCCAATAGGACCATGCTTATCTGGCCTGCCGCCAATTCAGGTTGTCTGGCTTCAGCTAAGTCTTCATGGTTAATCTTGTTATTCATTTTCTCTTTTTTCTTAGTATGTAAGTTTCACAATTTATTTAGTGGGGAAAAGAAAAAAAAAGCTCTGCCTTTATTTATTTTTCCAAATAAAGCCTTACCTGTGTCAGTAAATGAAACCAATCAAAGCTTCTCTGGTTGGAGCAGGA